>NW_028244609.1:0-535765 GCF_964263255.1 Lissotriton vulgaris
AATGTCTTAGCCCATATTACCTAAACATCAATCTCCGCTTCAGTGGCAGTGTACTGCACATGAAGCGTAGATACATCTACTGGCTGGTCTTGATAATATGTAGCCCTGTGTGAAAATCCATTAGTGTAATGCCTGCAGGACCCCTTGATCATTGACTAGTTAGCTATAATCTGTGCTGGATGTCATGCACATGAAATCTGAGCTGTTGCATTGTCCCTTCATGGACAAAGTCACAACTTAGATAGATATGCGTCTAACCACACTCTAATACATATTGTCTGAATAATAACATAAATATCCTCAGCACCTTGTGGCCGAGTGACATGCAGGACACACCAGTATAGAAAAACTACTGTGTGTAGCATGAGTTAATGACATCCATGACATCGCAACATGGCAGTTTCAATTACAAAAACTCACCAGTGGCTTTTGGGTCCTTGAAACGATCCACGTCACCCTGCGTGATGGGTCGCCGACCATCTGTGAGTGAACAAAAATAAATATGTGTCATTGCATGGCATCCAGAAACGTTACTAAAACATGAGGAACAACATTTCTGTCACAGTAAATACAACATCACTTTGTAGGGACTTGACACATTGTACAAATTACTCTGTGCACTTTGATTGCCATGCACACATGGGCTTGCTAATGCAGTGGTGGAGAAACATAACATTACCGCAGTCATACATGCACATAACAGTTGTGTCATGCAATTTCTAAGCACCATGTACACACAGGCATCATGTGTAAGTTATTGTTATTGTTAGTGAGGTTTTGTATCGCGCCTAATCACCTGCAGGTCTCTAAGCGCCCGGAAAGATGGTAACAGACAATAACTTAGCAAGGTGGAAGCTGAGGTCATAGCTGGATTATACAGAGCTCATGCTTTTGCTGAACAGAAATGTTTTTAGGCTCTTCCTGAATCGTAATAGATTCCCTTCCCGGCGCAGCCCCTCCGGCAGCCTGTTCCATAGCTGGGGAACTAGCACTGAAAAGGCTCTCCCTCCCTTGGTCACTAACCTATAGCGAGGACAGACCAGTAATTGGGAGTCTGAAGATGGGAGAGTTCTCAAAGGGCAATAGAGTTGCAGACGATCTTTGATGTAGGCTGGGGCTTTGCCATAGATTGCCCTATGGGCCGTGCATAAGTTCTTAAATTCCACTCTTTCTTTAATGGGGAGCCAGTGTAAGCTTTGTAGTAGGGGAGTGGCTTTAGATCTCCTCGGTAGCCTGAAGACCAACCGGGCAGCGTCATTCATTATGATCTGAAGTCTACTGGTCAGCGTTTTAGGTAAGCCAAGGTAGAGGGCGTTACCGTAATCAATTCTGGAGATGATGGTGGCCGCTACTATCGATCGCATCATGGATTGTGAGAGGACAGGAATTAACTTCCGTAGTTGCCGAATGATGTTTGTGCAACTTCCCACAACTGCAGAGATCTGAGGGGCCATTGACAGATCATCATCCAGCTTGATCCCCAGGCTCTTTACAAACGGGCTTGGTCTTGAAGCAGGGCCTAACTCTGTGGGCCAATAGAGATCACACCAAGGTGAGGCAGTGGATGGAATCACTAGTACCTCGGTCTTGTCAGGGTTAATCTTTAACAGGTTATCCGTCATCCATTGCACTGTAAACCGCAAGATGTTCTGGGCTTGGAGTTGTGTGGCCATGGTGTCATCGACACTTATCAGCAATTGCGTGTCGTCCGCGTAGTTAAAGACTTTACAGCCCATGGTGGCCAAAGAAGAGATCAATGGTTGCAGGTAGAGATTAAATAGAAGCGGGGACAGGGCGGACCCCTGTGGCACCCCGCACTCTAAAATCCCTATCTCAGATGTTTCGTCCCCCAGTTGTATCTTTTGGGTCCTTCCTGTAAGGAATGATTGCAACCACTGAAAGGCCAGGCCCTTAATCCCAAAGTCCTTCAGTCTTTCCAAAAGCAAGGCATGGCTGACAGTATCGAACGCCGCTGATAAGTCCAGCAAAATCAGGGCGCTCGGTTTCTTGCAGTCAGCCATGCCTCTTAGTTCATCCAACACCGAGAGCATTACCAACTCGGTGCTGTGATGAGCTCGGAAACCTGCCTGTCGCTCATGGAGTAGATGATGAGTTTCCAAATAGAGGGACAGGGACTTTAATACATGCTGCTCAAGAACTTTTGAGAGAAACGGCAACTGGGAGATAGGTCTGTAGTTCTTTAACACCGCAGGATCTGACCCAGACTTTTTCAGTAGAGGTCTTACACGCACCTCCTTGAGCTCAACCGGTAGGTACCCCGTATCTAATGATCTATTGAGGAGGGAGATGATACATTCCTCCAACAAGGGGCGGGCAACACGGAAGATCTCGGATGGGCATGGATCGGCTGGGGAGCCAGATTTAATTTTACTCATCAGCTGTTCTAGAATTAGTACATCCATCTCTGGAAATACTTCAAGGGAGCAGTCGGTCCTGATCTCAGGTGCTGATGTTATAGCAATCCCCAATACCACCCCGTCCTTTATCTCCTGGATGATGATCTTCACCTTCTCTAAAAAGTAAGCCTGAAAGGTGTTACAGTCAATAGGGGCCTTAGAGTTATCTGTTTTTTTGCTCAAC
This sequence comes from Lissotriton vulgaris, assembly GCF_964263255.1. NCBI lineage: Eukaryota > Metazoa > Chordata > Amphibia > Caudata > Salamandridae > Lissotriton > Lissotriton vulgaris. Next base: position 2,602 of record NW_028244609.1, read on the forward strand.
TCTGCCAGTATTTTAAAGGTCTCTTTCTGAATGTTCGCTGCCTTATTTCCAGAGCTCTAAGCTTTCTTTTTGTTTCCCTTAAAGCTGGCGTAAACCAGGGAGCCCCTTTACCGGAACGCTTTATTTGCTGCGTTCTCACCGGCCCTATTTGATCAATGGCCCGGGTCATGCTCCTGGTTAGATCAGAGTATTCACGGTCCAGGCTGCGTCCCAGATCAGCGACCTGGGATGTTACCGGGAGCAACTTAGTCAGGGATGCTAGGTCGACCTCGGCCCATTTCCGGATTTTCCTGATACCAAGCGGGCCGCTGGTAATACAGCCTTTAATGCGGGCCTCACAGGATATTAGGTGGTGATCAGACCAGATGCAAGGGGCTACGTCTTTAAGGGTTAGACTAGCATCTGTGGTCCACACAAGGTCAAGAGTGTGGCCTTTTTCGTGTGTGGGGACATCCACAATTTGTATAAAACCCACCGCAGACATTAAGGTATCCAGCTGGTGCGTGGGCAGGTCCCAGTTGGGTTTATCCCAATGTAAATTGAAGTCTCCAGTTACGAGAATTTTCATATATCTGGAGCATAAGTCAGATATAATAGGGCAGAATAGATCGTAAAAGAGTGGAGTTGAATTGGGTGGTCGGTAAACTGACAGGATCACCCAGCACACATTGTGCACAGTGACCTTTATCCCAAGCAAATCAGTCAGGTCAATTGTCTCTGATAGCAGCTTCTCAACTAATAGGGTCTTCTTATAGAAAATAGCCACCCCTCCTCCCTGTAAGCCACCTGGGCGGTTGTGCCACATTACATCATATCCGCTTGGGAGAGCAGCAATGATATCTGGCATCGAGTTGTCACCCGTCCAGGTCTCCGAAAGAGTCAGGACATCGATGTCATTGTCCTGGAGCATACTGTAGACCTCCAAATGATGGCGATGAAGCGAACGAGTGTTCAGGCTGACTATCTTTAATGTAGGGTACTGAACCGGCGAGGGCGTGGCCTTATCGGGATGCAGTATTGCGCATTTTTTAAGCGTCAGTAGGACTGCCTGATCTACAAGCGGCTCACCTTTATTCAGGGTGTATAGCTCCTCCATGGAGTAAATACGCCGCTGGCCAGTAGTCCCGGCCCCTGCGCCCGTTCGTGCGCGGACGGGCGCAGACGGGCTGGACTCCGGCGATGCTCCGGCGAGCCCGCCGCGCGTACCCGCTGCGCGTCAGCATGGCTGCTTTAAATACCGGTCTAGCGTCCTTGTGACGACTAGACCGCTCCAATCCCCAGCCCCCACCCAAGATGTTCGCCGCTCTGGTGGCACAGTGCAGCCCCAAAAGGAAAAGGGATCCGCTCCAAACGCGGTGCTGTATGCAATTATGTGCAGGTATGCGGCAGTTTAACTCAACATTTCAACAATTACATCCTAAATAAAGTGCACAAACAATTTTCCAGTGAGCAGGTAAAAACGAAGGAATTGTTTTTTAAAAAGCTATGATGCTCCTGGTGAGCACGCTACGCTCCACAACCTAGCAGAGCCTCTCGATATTGCTAAAATTGCCAAATCACTTTCCATGTGTTTGGCCGCCTGATTTGCCTGCTTTAAATACCGGTCTAGCGTCCTTGTGACGACTAGACCGCTCCAATCCCCAGCCCCCACCCAAGATGTCCGCCGCTCTGGTGGCACAGTGCAGCCCCGAAAGGAAAAGGGATCCGCTCCAAACGCGGTGCTGAATGCAATTATGTGCAGGTATGCGGCAGTTTAACTCAACATTTCAACAATTACATCCAAAATAAAGTGCACGAACAATTTTCCAGTGAGCAGGTAAAAACGAAGGAATTGTTTTTTAAAAAGCTATGATGCTCCTGGTGAGCACGCTACGCTCCACAACCTAGCAGAGCCTCTCGATATTGCTAAAATTGCCAAATCACTTTCCATGTGAGCGTACTGCGTATGATGGTAACTATGCATTTATTAAGATGCTGATACTTAGTCCTTTGGGATGTAAAACACTCTGGAGCTGTCAAACTCCCGCATTGCATAATCACCTGCCATGGATACATCTACACATGACCCATGTACAGGGGCTGTGTAGATACAGTCCTGCTGCTCATGGATTTGAGCATCTGTCACACTGTGTACTGTCCTGCACATAGGTCACACACACACTGGCTCTGCTCTGATATGACATAAAGTAAAGGAGGCCCCCTTATCTTCTTAGTCTGGGACAGGGGAGTAATGATAAGGAACAGAGAGGGTCCCACGGGCTAACCATAAAGATGGTTATTGTTAATCTGGTAGTGCCCCAAACCTATTTTTGAGAATACCAATCTCACAATAAATCAAAACCTCACAAATTGCGGAGACAACAAGCTCAATATAGGCCAACACTATAAAACAACTAATACATCTACATATCACATAGAATATTCACTATTGATCAGATTTAGGCAAGACAGGCAAAATGTTTTCAAAAATACAGCTGTGCGTTTATTCAAAAGAATAATATTCTTACAGTAATATTTTTTTATTTTTATCCAATTGATTAAAAAACATATAGAATCAAAAACATATACACAAAGATACAATGTTGGTTAAAATGGTCACAAGAACAGGGGTCGACTCAGCGTTTCGGTTGGGAGAAACTAATGAAAAACCTTCTTCAGGACCAGTTCTAAAAGAAAACACACAATTACTATTTCATCACAAAGCTACATTATTGAAAAACTCATTTAAAGAAACATCTCCTGTTTGCTCTTAATTCAATATTATCCTGTCTACTCATGATGCAGTATTCTCCTATCTATTCATAGTTGGCTCTAACGAGGACCAAATCTTTGGTGGGTTTTCTATATTGGTATTGTCAAAAACAAAATTATACTAAAGGCACAATTCCTCAACACCAGATTATGTCGTTCTAATAGTATATCTTCACAGTGTTGTCGCTAAACTTCATATGTGACATGTAGCGGTTGCATTATTACCTGGGGTTATATGTTTCCTCCAGATTAATCATGTAAGAACAGGGGCCCGATTGTGTGATCCGGAATTGTGCCTTTAGTATAATTTTGTTTTTGACAATACCAATATAGAAAACCCACCAAAGATTTGGTCCTCGTTAGAGCCAACTATGAATAGATAGGAGAATACTGCATCATGAGTAGACAGGATAATATCGAATTAAGAGCAAACAGGAGATGTTTCTTTAAATGAGTTTTTCAATAATGTAGCTTTGTGATGAAATAGTAATTGTGTGTTTTCTTTTAGAACTGGTCCTGAAGAAGGTTTTTCATTAGTTTCTCCCAACCGAAACGCTGCGTCGACCCCATTTCTTGTGAACATTTTAACCAACATTGTATCTTTGTGTATATGTTTTTGATTCTATATGTTTTTTAATCAATTGGATAAAAAAAATAATATTACTGTAAGAATATTATTCTTTTGAATAAATGCACAGCTGTATTTTTGAAAACATTTTGCCTGTCTTGCCTAAATCTGATCAATAGTGAATATTCTATGTGATATGTAGATGTATTAGTTGTTTTATAGTGTTGGCCTATATTGAGTTTGATGTCTCCGCAATTTGTGAGGTTTTGATTTATTGTGAGATTGGTATTCTCAAAAATAGGTTTGGGGCACTACCAGATTAACAATAACCATCTTTATGGTTAGCCAGTGGGACCCTCTCTGTTCCTTATCTGCTCTGATATGTACAGTTACACATACAGGACACACACACACCATCCTGCACACAGTCGCTGCTCACATCTCTTTGACTGACTAAACCCATTTTGGGCTCATACATGCTAACATCCTCTGTGCCTTGCCACCCTTACTGGCATGTGGTCATTCACCATCACATAGTAATGTCAATGCAAGTGACGCACCGGAGACCTCAGTCCCATATCTGGTCTTCACACAGCAAATATGTGTTCACACCTCAATGATAACGTGACAAAACACTCCAACTGTCACTTCATGGAGCTATACAAATAGGGCCTTTTGCATTGACTACTCACACACCTACTCCACTGTAGCGCACAAAGGGACAGTATTACAGGTAATGGTGCTTTCCACAAAATCAGCAGGGAAGCAGGAGTAAATGTGCCCCATGGCCAAACTCACATGATGAGCTGCATTTCCCATGCTGCGCACCATGGCCCACACGCATCAAGGGTTGTTGCATTCACAAATGGTGTGAATTGCAAAAATCGTCCGTATGCAAACGCTAATCCCTTTTTTGGGATGCATTAAGGTTTAGGCTTTTTTCTCTAATTAAGAAATCGCAATTCATTAGCGATTTCGTAAATAGCGATAGCATGTAAGAAATCGCAATGCATTTGCGATTTTTTAATAGCGATAGCATTTAAAAAATCGCAAATCATTTGCGATTTCGCCTAATCAAGCTCAGCATCAGATCGACACGCACACAGACAAACCCCACCCTTTATCCCCCCTATTCTCAGCCCCCACTTCCACACATTAACCAATCACACAGAACACGCCGCCTCTATCAATTCAACTCCGCCTCCTCGAAGAAGAACCACATATAATCCCACTTCCCCCCCCATTCTCACCCCCCACTACCCTACATGCACCCCCATCACCACTAACATACGCCCATCCGCCACCCTGCACTCTCCGCCTACCACCAATACCCTCTTGCTTACCAACAATCTCCCCCCTATGTCATCCACCCCCAACCCTCCCATCCCCACCACCAACACATATCCCACACTAGAGTACGTTATGGCCTCCCTCCACCAGCTCAAAGAAGACATTCACATCATCAAACAACTACTCTGCACACACTCCAGTCACTCCTCACCCACCACCCTCCTCAAGCTCAAAGAAGACATTCACATCATCAAACAACTACTCTGCACACATCCCAGACACCCCTCACCCGCCTCCTCCACCAGTACCACCCCTCCCAACAGGACCTCCACCCGGTCGGCTGACTCTCCTACTCAACGCCCCTCACACTGGACCTCAATCTCCGTTCGCGCTCGTGAAAAACGTCCCCACCGCTCCTGCAACCGACTATCGGACCTCGACACAGTCACCCTCCTCCTCTCCTACGACCCAGCTCCCCATAACAACACACCCACCACCCTCCGCGTCATTCCAACGATTCATCCAAACCCCCTTAGACCCCCCACACTGAACAACAGAATTTCTATCCTTAGTAACCTGAGAAAAGTCCCCCTCTCTCTAGAACCCCCATCCACCTTCGACGCACCCCGTCTCAAATACACCCTCCTCAACTGCAGATCGGCCTCTAGGCACTCCTCCGCAATCGCTGAACTCATCCTAAAACTGGACCTTGACCTAATCATCATGACGGAAACCTGGCTAATTGAATCTTCTACACCTATAATGGACATACTGGTTCCCCCCAACTACCACATCACTAGACTTGACAGGGTTGGTCAAAAAGGTGGTGGTGTCGCATGCATACACAGGAGTAACCTCTCTGTCCTGAAAGTAACCTCCCCTTCCCTACCCTCCCAACCTCCTATGAATACATCTGCCTCAATATTATCAGTGAGGGCAAACCGATATGCACTCTTCACTGCATTTATCACCCACCACGGGACAACCGTACCTTCTCGCAACAAATCATGGATTTGATTTCAACCAATTCCAGTTGACAACTCACACAAATATACCTTGGTGACTTCAACCTCCATTGAAACGATCATAATGACGCGGTGGTAAATAGTCTTAAAAATTTCCTCAACGCCCTTGACCTCACACAAATATGCGACAGCCCGACCCACGAGAAAGGCTCTATCATTGACCTTATCATCTCCAAAGAGGACTCTATCCAACTTGAATCTATCCAACCCTGTGACTGGTCAGATCATCATATTGTCACATTCTTCATCAAGGAAAAAGTCAAATTTAACCCGGTTAAATCCTTCAAGCCCAAAGTCTGGAAAAGAGACCTGAAAAAACTCAATCCAAACTCTCTACCCCCCAACAGCTGCAACCTCCTACTTCCTCCTACCGGCGTCACGGATGTCCAAGCTTTGACTGATCACTATCTCAACGCTATGACCTCAATAGTTAATGAAGCTGCACCTATGCAGCTAAAAAGAGCCTCCACAAAAATGTCCAATCCCTGGTACGACGGGAGTCTCAATGACGATAGACGGGCTATGCGAATGGCAGAGCGCACCTGGAGATCAGCTCCCTCCGCACTGCACCTAAAAACGCTGAAGAAAAAGAGAAATGCCTACTTCAGGAAAATAAAACGGTCTAAATCAGATTTTTTCAGCCGGCAGCTCGACCAAGCCAAAAATCGTCCGAGAAAGCTGTTTGAGCTAATCAGAACACAATCCAAGGAACAACCCCAACCACTCAGCACTCTGGACAAAGCACCCTCCTGTGAAGACTTCGCCTCTTTCTTTACCCAAAAAAACGATAACATAAAGAACGATCTCCTCATTGACGTAAGTCTTTACTCCAAACCCCATTGCACAGCACCCACTGAACCAAAAAACAATGCCACATGGTCATCCTTTGCCACCTATTCGGAAGAAGAAATTGGTAGACTGCTCAGCACTGTGAAACCAGCCAATCACCTCACGGACCCCCTTCCTGCTAACGCTGTCAAAGACCTTACCCCGTCGCTCCTCCCACTCTGGACTAAAATTATTAACAGTTCACTTCAACAAGGGACCATCCCCGACGCCCTTAAAGTTGGACAAGTCACACCTCTACTAAAGAAACCGACAGCCGACCCCTCTGATCTAAATAATTACCGTCCCATTACCAATATTCCGACTCTAGCCAAACTGTTGGAAAAATGCGCACAAGTACAATTGACTAACCACATTAATCAGTTTGATCTACTCAACCCTCATCAATCAGGCTTCAGAGCAGATCACAGTACAGAAACTGCTATGACTCACATAATTGATGACGCCCTTCAAATCCTAGATCAAAATGATACCTGCCTCCTCATCCTTCTTGATCTCTCGTCTGCATTCGACACCGTCAAACATGAGAATTTACTCGAACTACTAAACACAAGAATGGGTCTATCTGGAACTGTGCTCAAATGGTTCACGTCCTTTCTACACAACAGATCGCAAAAATTCAAGAGTAACAACTGGATGTCTTCGCCAATACCTGTATCGCTAGGCGTCCCACAAGGATCCTCCCTTTCCCCAACTTTGTTTAACCTAGTTATGGAGCCTCTCACCACCTTGCTAGAAGCATCCAATGTTCACTTCCACATGTACGCCGATGACACCCAACTGTATCTCAAATTACAATCACCCAAAGACATTATGCTCTTGAATTCTACGATCAGAAGCACCCAATGCTGGCTGGCCGCTAATCATCTCAAACTCAATGCTCTTAAAACAGAGTTCCTCTTGATCTCACCTCCCGAGAAGATCACTACCGCTCAAATTTGGCTTAAACACCTAACGGCACTCAATGTTCAGCCCACCATCGTGGACTCAGCAAAATCTTTAGGCATAACACTTGACACCAACCTCAACATGCAGGAACACATCAACAAAGAAACTAAGGGTGCAAACTATCAGATCAATACCCTAAGGAAACTCAAACCCTTCCTTCCAGCCAAAGGTTTCCAAACTGCGGTACAAGCACTAGTCATCCCTCGAATAGATTACGGCAGCATCGCCCTCTGCGGTCTCCCCCTAACTACTACAGCACCCATAAGAGCTTCTCTAAACGCAGCAGCGAGACTCATCACTGGATCAAAAAAACACTCACACATTTCCCCTGAGCTGAAATCGCTGAACTGGCTGCCTTTTGAAGCCAGAATACACTTGAAAATCGCCTGCATGACGCACAAGGCTGTCCACCTGAGCTCACCCGGATACCTCGCTCAGAAGCTGACGATTTCTGGAGGCTCCAGAAACACTAGAGGCACAAACAATCTTTTGCTAAAGCCCCAAAAATTCCGCAAGGAAAAAACCTATAAACGCTCCTTCTCAGGAATGGCACCCAGGATCTGGAACTCACTCCCCCCTGAAACCAGGCTCATCTCCTTCACCATACTTTTTAAGAAAGAAGTAAAGGCTATCCTCATGGCTAAATACACTTGAATTATCACTAGGGAAGATTTTTACAAACGCAGAACCATCCTGTTCTACTGATCTTTTTGCATTTTTGTATGACTCGTGTTATTGACTTACCTGATTGTTTACGCTGCCACCTATTTTTATTTGTATCACCATTGATGTATCTATCTGACTACGCTCCTGCATTTACCCTCCCCACCCCAATTGTTATTTACTCACATGTTGTACCCCTCCTCTGTAAAGCGCTCTGATATCTGCAAAGATCTTGTTCGCGCTATATAAAACTTTCAAAATAAATAAAATAAATAAATGTAAGAAATCGCAATTCATAGCCGATTTCTTAAATAGCGATAGCATGTAAGAAATCGCAATGCTTTTGCGATTTCTCAAATGCAATGCATGATTTAAAAAAAATAGCGATATTGCAAATTGGAAGTGGCAAATGACCATAAAGTTAACCTTCATGGTAATGTTCTAAAACTTTCAAAAATGCAAAAAAGTGCATATTTGTAAGTTACATTTGAAACACACGGGCATGTATGTGTTAAAAAAGCACATTAAGGTACATTTCTGGGGTGCAGGGGGGATGCCTTCACGTTCATTCCTATGGGCCTGTAGGCCCATAAGAATCAATGGAAAGGGATTCCATAGTTGCGAATCGCAAATTGTGAATCGATATTAATGAAAATTGAGGAATCGCAAAAAAAATTGCGATTATTGGAGTTAAATAATGGCATTTGGACTTACCACCCTGTATGCCTGTCATCACGCCGGTGTAATCTAGAAGGTCGGCCTCCCGCGCAGTCACGTCCTGCCAGCGGTGCTTCCACTGGTGCACGGTGCGTGAAATCTTGAAGTAGTGTTCCATTTGGAGCTTCATCCGCTCCCAGCGCACATTCCGAACCCCCACAGCATACCCCTGCAGGATCCACCCCCCGCCTCCAACATAGATGGCAGATAAAATTTTTAAAAACCCAATGCCTCCTCACTCATCCTCCCTGACCTCGCAACAGCAGGCATCTCCCTGACCCCCGTAACCCACTTAAAACTAATAAATAATAACCCACTAAACTTACTATCTATATGAATATAACAACTAACCCCAAAACAAACTCTACAAAACAGAGGACTGTAGACACACAAACAGTTTACAATACAATAAATACAACTAACAGACACTTCAGACAAAACAGAGGACAGTAGACACACAAACAGTTTAAAATAATAAAAATACAATAAACAGATACTTCAGACAGGACACAGAACGCAGCACCACTCTCAAAATACAAATCCCAACACAGCAACCACCATACACCTCCTCCTCTCAGTACATGCACCAGCAATGTGCTGAAAAGACAAAGTGAAAGTAGAAACACCCATGTGACAGAAAGCAGTAATACACCATTTCCTGTGTTTGCTGCAAAAAATTCAGACTTTACGATAAAATTCATAGTGTTAGCGACGAAAATCAGGTCAGAAAAACATCGCAATGTGAGACATACGATTATGAAGGGAATGCGGCCTGTTTTTCCGATTAGCGACGAAAAAATACTCGCTAAAGGTCGCAGAGCGACAAAATATTAATTTTGTAATTCCTAAGTAATCAATTCATGGATATGCATCAATGAAAAGTAAAAAACACATAAAAAAATAGGAAAATATTAAACCAAAACATTTTTTTTTAATCAGATCAATAGGTGGAAACAATAATAACAGTAATAAATATTTCAACAAAAAAAATCTTTTGGGAAATATAAAAAAAGAAAACTAATGTGTACACAAGAGATAGGGGGTCAGGGAACGTGATCATGCACATATTTCATATGGGACCAATCTTACAACTGAATGCTACAATGCTGAATAATCATGGCAATGTTGAAAAGTATGCCAGGACGTTCAATGAATCACTTCCTAATGCATTTTAATAGACGTTACTCGTCAATATATTTGTTTTGCCTCTGCATGTCATGCATTGCGTGTTACGTCAAATACCAGCATGCAGACGTTGGAAGGCAACACACAATAGGGGAGATCATGACACCACAAACCATACATCATGGTGCAGATTTACAATTCCCTTGCGCCTCTTAAAGGCAGCATCAGCGTCACATTTTGTGGGGCAGCTGTGGCGCAAACCATGTGCTGCAGATGTGGTGCCATGGATGCCCAATGCTGTGGCCTACCCTCAAGGTCTTGCCTCATAAAGATATGTACCGTCACTAAGGGCTGGCACCAGGGGTGGCAGACATGCACAGGAGGTAGTGTCCTGGTGGTGCTGCGCGTCATTCCATTGGCTGAAGTAATTCTGATAAATACCAACCACTCACTCATAGACCAATGCTGCGTCCTATCCCTGCACTTGCTACAACATGCGTGAGGCTTCATGCAGGGCGGTTGTGGGGTCACGTGGTGCTTTCATTGATACCCGGGTGCTATTGTACATGTCTTGTGCCTCTGGTGGTGCTGGCTCGCACTGGGCCAGTGTTTGAATGCTGCCGATGCCTTCTGTATATCCCATGGTTGCTTCATTTTGCCTGGCCTCTTTCTGCCTATGGTCCTCCTGAGGAGGTCAATGTTCCGGTCACACTGTGTGATGGTGGTGTGTAATTCCATCTGTGTGCTTTCCCCCCAATTGCACTGGATTTGTGAATCCTGCTGCAGGTAGGACTGGCTCGAGCCTCCTTTGTGGGCATGCATCCAGTTTGGTTGGGGTGGGTTTGGCTCCCGCCATTGTGTTTGGCAGTGTGGCCTTGCTTATGATTGCCGGAGGTCCCTTGTTTCACATCTGTCTGGGGGTGTCATGTCTGCTTGTGGGGTGGCTGTGGTGTGTCTGGACCTCCTAGCGTTGGCCTGTCCTCCTACTGTGGGTGAGTTTGTATCTGTGTTCGGTAGCCCTTCGCCTCTCGGGTCCCATGCCAGTCATTTGGCAATTTTACCTGGATTGCTGTCCGACACGGGGTGTATCCGCATTTGAAGCCGGGGTGTGTTTAGGATTACGTGGTGTTTGGCTTCAACTAGGGTCGGGCACTGTCCTCCCTGCAAGCTCTGTGTGTGGCAGTAGGGCCCTTTGGCAGTTTGTGGGTTGAGCATGTGAGCCCCTTGTTGTCCAGATGGACCTGGAGTTAATTCCTCCTGGGGCAGGTCTTTACTTCCTTTGCTCATTGTCAGAGTATATGGTTCTACTATTGGTCTGTTGTGTACTCCTTTCTGATGTAAATGTGCAGGTGCTCTGTTTGGCGTTTGTGCAGCCTCTGGAGGTGTGTCTCCTTCATGCTGTGCCTTTGTTGCAGGGTGGTTATCCCTTTTGGTTCCCATAGGCCTGGCTGGTCATTATCTGTGGTCTTCTGTGGCTACTCTCCATCAGTGGCTCTGTTGGCTGTGGGGCCTGTGTTTGGGCTTGTGGTGTGTTGGCACATCGGTTGTTTGGAGATTGCTTGCGTCGGGTTTTGCAGATCATTGTGCTTGCTCCTTAAGGGAGTCTCTGGCCATGTTGTGCATGGATGCGGCTGTGTGTTCTCAGCACACTTTCATGTCATGTGGTCATAGGGTGATGTGTGTTACTGTGTGTCCTGGCTTTGGGTACGCAGTGTTGTTTTATGCTTGGGTTTTGTAACTTGCTGCTTGTGCTGCTTCAGTCTGTTTCGCTACAGTGGGAATCCAAATCTTGTATTGCTATCTGCACAATTGTAAGGAGTGGTACATGGAGGCCTTTGACTCGGAGGGATGTTCATTAGCATTGAGTAACCGGACAATACTACTCCCCAACCTGCATATGTCAACACCCTGCAGGTACTCCCACTTGCTCCAGCGCCTGGCTGACTTGCACTTGCAAACACACTCCAGCAATGCCACACATTTACGGCATAGATGGCACACACATAATGTTAATTTCCGGGCCAGGTTGCACAACATTGTATACGCATCACATCCATGCTGGCTGCAGCGTTGTGCCCAATTACTGTGGCATCCCTGCAGACATGCAGGGAGCCTACAGGTATTGGAATTCTGCACCTTATTGTCGGACACTGTGGGGCATAGGAGACATGTAGTACACCATAACGTAATGCAGGCAGCCATGGCATGGGCATTGTGGCTAGCTGGACAGATAGCAACTCCCCTAGTGGAATACTGATTGCAGAATGGTTGGTAGGCTTGCAGTAAGGCATAATTACACCAGGACATGTATCAGCCTTCCATTACTCTGTTCACACTAAGGATGTGGCTGGTGCGTCGAGATAGGTATCTGTAATCCAAATGCCATACAGCATGAACCGAAAGCAGAACTAAGATGAGCCACCCACTAAGGGGGAGGTGAGGTTAGTGACAGTATTGTGTGGAATGATGAGCATATGAGATGAAGTCACACAAGGGCTGCCAGATTGCCAGTGTAAATATGCATCACAGGCCAAATAATCTAGCATTGTGTAAACATACACTCCCCACTCAAAAGGCTATTTCCTTGTGTCAAAGCAGAGCCTTTTTGGTATGTCACATGTAAAATAGGGCACTGTGAGCCCTCCATGTACCACTACTACTTCTCATGTGAAATCTCCTCAGATCATTTGCCATTAGTCAGCCACAAGTCCTTTCCTCGAAACAAGTATGATCAGATGATGTCCTGCTGTATCAAGGTGTAATTGACAAATGCATGATTGGTGTTGGCAAACAGTGATGTAATTCATCTCCCATCTCACATTGCAGAGGCCAAGACTGCACCTCCTGAAGAGCAACCTGGCCTGGCACCCACTGATGACATGGACGTCTATGCTAACATCGACATCGACGACCTGCAAATCCTGCTCAATGTCATTGCCTCCCCAGCCTCCGGTGCAGGGCAACCTAGTAGCCCTCGGCAGAGCCCACCCCCTGCTCACACCACCGAGCAGCAGGCATCCACCACCCCAGCCATTTCCCTGGGGCCGGATCCCGCAACACGCGCATTCCAACAGCGGATCATATAGCTACAGGAACGGTTGGGGGATAGGATGGAGGTGGGCTTCCAGCTCATGGCAGCCGAACTCGCAGGCCTACGTGGGTGTCTTACTGACACCCACGGCCCCTTCCATGGTCTCCAGCAGTCCATGGCTGACATTGCTGGAGTCATGATCCAGAGGCAACATGCTTTGTCTGCTCAGGGTGGTTTCAGCAATGTCAGCAGGGATCTGGACAACATCAGAAAGATCCTGGAGAGCATGGAGCGGATGCAGGGCCAACATTTGGCTGCCCGGGCTGAACACATGCACCAGGTTACTGGGATATACAATGCCCTGCACCTTCTTGTCGCCTCCTTTCTGCCACAGGGTTTGGGGCAGATGGATGCTGCAGCGGCCTCCACATCCTCAGCTCCAACACCAGGGGTGTCAGTGCCTCACATGGCTGCTGCCACAACACCCACTGACACCTGTGAGGCACATGACCCCGATGATGATGGAGATGAGGATGACAACGAAATACTGCTGAGGAGGAAGCGGTAGTATCCCTCTGTTCCAAAGCCCCAGTTTCTTTGGTTTTGCTGCACCCTGAATCATGTCACCCATGAACTTCTTGCACTAACTTTCACTGTCCCCTGGAACATCTTTGGACCCCCCATGGACTGCCATATGACCCCATTCCTTGCCACTTCAACCAGCCTGTGAAGTGAACTATGCCTCTTCCCTTGGACCTGATAACATCAATCATCTCAGTCTGGTCATCCAATGGGCACCCTCTGCACTAGCCCCATATGCTCACCATGTGTATATACTGTAAATAAATATTATTTTTTCTGTTGCAGAAGTGTTTTGGCCAAATGTTGCAAAGGTACTAACTTGGCATTTAGGGCCCGGAGACTGATACCTTAGGAATGTACAACAATGTCAATACAAGCAGTGTACATGTTGAGACAGATTCAGAGATGGTGGCCAATAATGTAGATATGTGTAAACATGTGGTGCCACCATTGCACCAATGCAATGCTATGACATAGTCACAATCTCAATGGGCCATCATGTAAGGTCATCTATTGGGACATGCCAGTGAGCATTAATTTGCTATATGTGATAGGAGAACGCCCCCTGGTCCATGTTTGGATGCAGCAAGGCAAGTACTACTGTCCTCATGTCTAGTATGCCATGCACTGCTACATACCACTGGTTGACCTCCATATTGTCATCCTAAATTTGAAAGGGTACACACTGTCGGATTCAATATTTGTTCCACTCCTGCATACACTGAGTATTCCCTGCCCTTACACTGTTATGTGTGTAGTCTGTGAAGCATGAGAATGTTGCTCTGACGTGCAATGAGCATGGCTTTAATCAACATTAAATTGGGCGGAGGTCTGCAGCAGGTGTGTAGTTGGGACACCCCTCACCAACATGGGCAGCAGCTCTGCATTCTACATGTGTAGGTACAAGTAGGAAGGTAGCTCCAGGCAGCGGCAAGGCCGTCTATACTATTTGTACACTTAGCCACCACACATGCCACGTCATGTTTTCAATGCTCACAAGTGGTCCATGAGTGATGATAGCCTCGTCTTACATGTGCTACTCACCCATGGTAGACACGTGACATAGGGCCATCACTTTCTGTAAACTTCGAGGTGTGTGTACCTGCATGTGTAATGTCAGATGTTTATGTTACGATGTCACGTAGTGGTTGATATGCAATGACAGATGTGTCTCACTGGAATCTATGAATGAGCCAGGGGTCAGTGTGTATCCACATATACTTGTCTGTCCAGATGTAGGAGGTGTCTTCACCCAGCCATGTTTTTTATTTTGGATGTTGCTGTTTTGCATGTCTTGGTGATGGTTGTGGTCCATTGGTTCTGCAAAGTAGCTGGTCAGCATAGTGATTTTTGCCCTTGTTGATTTGTAGGTGGTAGTTGTTTCCATGCTGATGTCTTGTGACAGACAGATACATGTTGTACATACATTAGACGCAACATCAACGTGTTACTCCAATTTGTCACATAACTCTTAAAGTGTTCTAATATATAGTCCCTCTTCCCTGTTAATATAGTGCCACATTTCACAGGCCATTACAATATTTCCTGCCATTACATGCCCTAATTGCAGGTCTAACCCCATTCCACATTGCATCTTTGAGGCATATGTTCAGGAACCTCATTGACAATATGTCCATCTGTAGAGATATGAACTTGACATTATACAGCAACAATGTGCTTGGCAACATGCAGGATATGTTTCATATACGGGCCCTGGTTATGTATCCTGCACATCTTGTGCATGCTACCATATAAAATGATATAGGCTGACAATCCGGAACATTGTTCACATCTTTAGGGACAGTTTACGGCTGCAAAGACTGATATGTTTTGGACAAGTGCCTGGATGACTGGCACCATTGTGTATTGGGATGTTGCAATGACTATTGGCATCATTTACACCATTTCACGCACTCCTAATTTTTTGGATTCACACAACATACACAATCCATGATACATGGATTGGGGCAATGTCGTCAGTATAGGAATGTCATCCTCACCACAAACAGCAGCCTAGTTTGCTAGTATTTTAAGCATGTGACACAACCGTTTGACATAGTGTAGCATACGTGGCACCTTGACAAGTAGGGTGTCACACATTTGACACAGTGCGGGGCATCTCTATACTCCACACACATTCCCAACGTCCATGGATAATTGGTTTCACTAACCACTCGTTGGGACACGTAACTGTTTAATGAGTACAGTGCCCATGGCAAACAGTAACACATAGACATGTCATGTGTTTACAACATTTTATTGTACTAACAACACGTGACTGACTCAGTCAAAATAATTGTTGATGATGCGGTTCCTCCGTGCCTGTCCTGCAGCATTTGGTGTGGGGTGTACAGAACCAGCCTCTTCTTCTTCCTCATCTTCATCAGGTGGTTCTGGCACTTGGATCCATGGTGCTTTGTTACAGACACATATGTTGTGCAACACACAACATGCCAGGATAATTTGGTTCACCATTTCTGGTCTGTACAGCAGGCTGCCACCTGAGATATCCAAGCACCTGAACCTGGACTTTAAGACACCAAATGTCCACTCAACAATGGACCGTGTGGATATGTGTGCCGCATTGTTCTGCCTCTGGCCTGGGGTGGTGGGGTTTCGTACTGGTGTCATCATCCATGGTCCCAGTGCATATCCTTGGTCCCCTGTGACACATAAGGGAAAGCGGAATTAGTAATTGGTTGTGCTGTATGTGTTGTTGATGAGCATGGATTTGTGTGTTGGGGTGTATGTCAAGTTGTTAATCAAGTTGGCCATGTGTTGCAGCACAATGCTGTAGTGCATAATGGCTCTCTGCTGTGACTCCATCCAACCTCATGTTTGTGTGCAGATGAGTTGCATGTGTGGCTCTTCTACCATCTACCACTGACAGTGATCCACCTACTGCACTGTACATTACCTCTGCTATGTAGGTGGCATGATAATACACAACACACACTTGACCTTATGTGCAGCAGCATTCAGCAAGCCTGCTGTAGAACACTAAGCATGCTATTCACGGTCATGGTCTGAACCAAATCGCCAGTTAGCTACCCGTTACATGCATGGACCATTGGGGCCTTGTTAGGTTCACCAACTGCATCAACTTCTGCATGTGCAACACCATCCACTACCTGTACTGTGTGCTCCTTCCTGTTTAGGACTCCAAATCAAATGCCATGAGTGCTCAGCATACATAATCTATGTTGCCATATCACATCTCTTATTTTACAAATCATATTAAAGGATAATTGGGATTAATCTTAAATACATAATAACAAAACAAAGGGGCCATCATGAATAATGGTAATCCACATTCCTAGTTAAGATAAGACTGGATACTTATGCAATAAGTAATTAAGCATATGAACCCCCGTCAGTTCTGATGCTATCATGCCCAGCCCATCAATGAACCACAATCGTGCCTGAATACAGGTTCACCATTCATGAACAACGCCCCATCTTTGGGCCCGCACATTGACCATCAACTCCCATCCCCCCAACCCTGCTGCTGGTGCTGTTGTGTAAAATATAAGTCTTGCAAAAATCTATACTAATGTGTGTCATGTACCAATGGGTCAGCGTACGCTCCATAGTAGGATTCTCTATAACCTCCTATGTTGCTAGCCCCTCTCAATCCGAATGGAGCCACTCATGCTTGTCCCACCCCCACTGAGGACACTGAACTTGTATCCTCCTCCCTGTGTAGTATCCATTGTTCCGCCACCAGGGCCTCCCATGCATGTGAAGCTTCCAGCACTTCATCATAATGGGACCTATGAGCCTGCTGCATTCAGATGGAGCTCTCACTGCCTGCCCTTTGGAGTATAGCTGCCTTCCACCTAACAAAGCTGGGCCCAGCCGCTGCCTTCCAATGTGAAGTTATTTCCCTCTTCTCAAGAATGATGCCCAAATCCACAAACTTAATAGTTGTAATAATTTTCTAGTGTGTGGGTACCAGTGCAGCAGGCACGTCCCCTTGTTCGTATCAATCTGCCATCCAGTCACCTCACAGTGCACCACGGTCACCTCCTCCCAGTACGTGCCCAGCCCGGGGCAATCCCAGAGCATGTGGTTGAGGTCAGCTCCCTCAGCTCGACATCGGGAGGCATATCGCCGTTTAGTTTTGGGAAATATTGATTAATTTTAGCGGGTGTGAGGTATGCCCTATGTAACACGAAGAAATGGATCAACTGGAAACTAGCATTCCTAGTACCCTTCCACGCCCTTCGAACGATCTGTGACCAGCCCATCTCCGGGATGTCCCTCCCCAGGTCCTCGGCCCATTGCTCCCTCAATCTTTGTAGCGGGGTAAGTCCATCCCCCAACATCCGTTTCTAGGGGCTGGTAATTGCCTTGTAGGTGCCTGCAGCCATCACCACATTTCGACATACTTTGCTCAGCTGGGGTTCTGAAAGACCAGCAACCCTATGTTCTTGCAGAGCGGCACTCAAGGCTGCGTGCATCAGTAAGTGGCCTTGCAAAAGTCAAAATGAATCTTGCAGTGCACTGTAGGGAAGCAGTGCTCCATCTGCGTACAAGTTACCCACCATCTGCAGGCCTAGTTCCTCTCACTCCGCCAGACCAGACCAATCACCCCCATGTGGCAGCGCTGTGCACATGCCCAGTGTTATCCCTGGTGCATTAGGCCTCAGCACTCCAATTCTACAATGGAAATGTTTCCAACAGGCAAGATGGCGGCGGCTCACTAGTCCGCTGTGAGACACTCTCCTGTGCCAAGTCAAACGAATGGGCTAGGAGAGGGGTCAGGACCTTGCAACACCCATGGAGACACCGAGTAAAGCGATGCTAGCAGGTGCAGCGAAGGGTGACATCAGCAAATAATTGTTACTCTACAAGGGCTAAAAGGAATGAATAATGAGTGGTGCCTGCTTTAAAGCATCTGGAGACTCGTCATTTTTACCTGTGCAGTCACGCTCACGACTCCACTACATCTCATCAGTTCTTGGCCTTACGGTGTTAAGGCTCTTCATTCAGCTCCGCGATCAATCCAGAAGTGCACCTGGTAACGACTACCTTCAAGCGGAGACATCGATGGCTCCGAAAAATGCTGCAGCGGTGGCAGCCGCCTCGAAAACCCGGGCAGCCAAGCAGGCGCTCCGCGATCAAAAATTCGCTGCAAGACGCGCTGGCTCGCTGACAGACGAAGCTGCCGGATCGGATGGGGGACAGGCCCAGCTCCAGCTTCATCCAAAGCAACTGAAAGCAGCAAAAAACATCAATACTCCGGGCCCAGGTCCCTCCGTTGTAGACCTGCTTCGGAAGACACCGGCCGGAGCTGCTCCCTCCCCCTCTGTGCAACAAGCAACAAGCGGGACGCTGATTGCAGCGCCGCCAGCAATCCCGGCGGCGCTCTCCAACACGGATTCGTTGGTGGCAGCAGTAGCAGTATCCTTGTCAGAGCTATCCACAGGAGCAAGCCCCACAGTAAGTTCTACACCGTCAGGTACAGCCGTAGCTACAGCCGACCCGCTATTACCGCCACAATGCCCAACAGCTTCAGCAGAAGAGCCAAGGAGTTACACTGCAGAGGCAGCGGTGGCAGAAAAGTCTATGGCAATTTCGGCGCAGCCACAGCTACAAGCTCCAGAAACTACAGCGGGGTCAGATATACCGATTCAAGCACGAGGCTCATTAACAGCTGAGCCTCCAGTACTCACTCCAATTACAAATGCCCCCACAATTGGCACAAGCAGCATAGCAAATATGCCCACTCATCCACAGCTTGAAAAACACTCTGTATTACCAAACCTGGCTAACGAGGAGGGCATACTAACATCACCTTTTCCAGTACAAACTCTTGCTCAGATTCAAGGCGCTTCTGCATCAATTGGAAAGGAAAATGACGAAGAGTTAACATTGCCTATGCCAGACTATACTGGTGGAGCCGGAATCGCGTCTGACACAGATCTGGAACCTCTTGAATTCTACACCATCTCTGAAGGTCGCGAGGATCAAGGCTGGCACCATGACTTAGATTCTAATCTAGACCCTCTATCCGATCTGCACACAGGTTCCAGTACCAGCACTCAGGATAGTGATGTTGATGAATTATTGGGGGAAGCTACAGTCGGAAGACATACAGTGATTAAAAAAAAGAGAAGCCATCTTGGCCCAGTAGCCCCTCACCGGGAATGTATTCCTGCAACAGCCTCCAGCTCTCAGGGGACCTCTTCCTCGAAGGAACAAGACACTACCTTAACTGCGGTAATGGACACAGTGTTGCAGCAATCGCATCCCATAGAGAACAAACATCTAAGGATGGTCGGAAAGCTCAGCAAGCTCTACAAAAGGTACAAGGTGTGGTGCGTAAGCTCTCAAAAACAGTGGCGGCCTCCAATGCAAGAATGACTGATATGGAAGATCGAATTGTGGTTATTGAGGCTGAAGCAACCGTGGTGAAAGAGCAGGTTGATGCCCATGACGCCGAGCTGACTGATGTAAGATGGAAGCTTGAGCAGATGGAAAATCGTATGCGTCGCAACAACCTCCGAATACTGGGAGTTCCTGAGAAAAGAGAAGGAGATAACATACGCGTTTTCGTGATCCAACTCTTTAAAGACACTTTTCCCGAGTTATCCTCATGGAATTGGGAACTGGAAGTTCAGCGTGTCCACAGAACCCCCGCTACATTAAGGGCTATCAATTCGCAAAGCAAATATCCTAGGGCAATTCTGGTCTATTTCGGCAACTTTTTGTTACGTCAAGCCATTGCAGAGAAAGCGAGACCTGAGGCCCATCGGTCCCGAGGTGACATTTCATATTTTGTCAGGCCGGATTTCTGCCACACAACTGTGGAGCGGAGATGGCGACTCCGTCAGTTAATCAAACCCTTTTTGGACAAAAAAGCAAAGGTCTATTTGAATAACCCTGCTACACTCAAAGTGTTGTATAATGGTCAGGTAATATTTTTTTCCTCCGAAATCAAAGCGAAGGCCTTTTTAGATAGCCTGACCTAAATTTTTGAATTAATAGTCTTTTCTTCCTAAGAATTCTAAATGCAATGTTTATTATGATTACTGTATAACCCCCGGACGGTGGGTTTAGTTTAACGACATAGGAGGAATTTAGTATATTTTGAAGTCCTAAGCTCAATACCAACTCTTATCTTTTTTGATAATTGGATTAAGTATATGCTGTTTCTTCTATTATCGCTACAATGAATTGTTGGTTGGCATTTATGGGTTCTTTTGTCTGGCTCACTGGCTCACTGGGTGCCACAGGGTCCTAGTATGATTACCCTATTTTAGCTTTACCTGTCTCCTGTATTATACCTTTCTGTTAGCCTGCACATGTGTTATTAGGTGTACATAGAAATAGTAATAAGGCACGGTCCAGGGGTGTCTCTCCATCACTACAGACTCTAGTTAGAGTCTACATGCCTCAAAGGGTGGTGTGCGGGGGGAGGCGGGCGGGGAAAGTCTTGGGGAAGGCCTTGGGGAGGGGGTCGAGGAGGGGGGGAAGGAAGGGGGAAAAAAATAAAAAAATTGGCAAATTCGGTCACAGATTACGTTGTACAAGGAGAAAAAACTGTAGAAAGCAAAACTGTATTATATACCTTAAGGTGAATGGAGGTTTTGATTTTCAACACATTAAAACTGGGTTAGTTTTTCAAGTTAATAAATGGGGAGAATAAGTTTATGCACGTGGAATGTGGCAGGCCTCAATCATAAAGATAAAAGGGCCCAGCTATTTCAATTAATACGACAAAATCCAGTTGATATAAT
Organism: Lissotriton vulgaris; assembly: GCF_964263255.1. Lineage (NCBI taxonomy): Eukaryota > Metazoa > Chordata > Amphibia > Caudata > Salamandridae > Lissotriton > Lissotriton vulgaris. The sequence continues at coordinate 23,893 of NW_028244609.1, forward strand.
ATGTCTCCAAGAGACACATATAGCATATTCTGATAGAGATCTACTTAAATTACCTGGTTATAATCTAATGGCAGCTACATCCCAAACATCCAAGACTAGAGGGGTAGCCATTTTAGCCAAACCTGTAATAGGTCTCCCAATTCGTAAATTGACCGATAAACATGGTAGATGGGTCATAATTCAGCTTCAGCTGGGTATTACTATCTGTGCAATTTATGGCCCGAATTTAGATGACCCTCCTATTTTTCGGGAGCTCGAAATCGAATTGGCCTCTTGGTCTGGCTCTCTGGTTCTCTGCGGAGATTTTAATATCGACACAGGGTTGTCTTCTGGGAACTATCTATCTCCAAATTATAAAGGGCGTAAACCAAAGGTTTACAGCGCACTAGATCAGATGATGAAAAGTTATAATTTGATTGACGTCTGGGGTCTACTCCAGGGACCAAATGCAGATGGTTTTACTTATTTCTCCTTCCCCCACAATAAATACGTTAGAATTGATTATATTAGGTCAACTATAGAGGAGAAGGATATCATAGAAATAACTAAATCCCCGAAAACTTTATCTGACCACAATGCACTGGCCTTTACCTTCGATACGGCTAATTTAGTTAAACCAATAACACAATGGACTTTTGATAGGAGGTTATTGGTTAACCAGGAATACATAACGTATATTAAATCATGGTCCCAGTCCTTTTTTGAGTGTAACCAGTTTAGTGCACCCCGTATAATAGTTTGGGATTGTTTTAAAGCAGCTTTGAGGGGAGAGACTATCTCATTTGTGGCTAATAAACGAAAGATAGAAAAGCAGACCAATATACAACTGATGCAAGAACTTTCCAATCTCGAGACCCTCCATGCCTCCCAGTTAAATCAGTCTCGAAGAGGGCAAGTCGATCCTACCTTAGATCCTGGGAAAATCTTAAATAAAATAATGATTCTAAAAAATGAGATTAATAGTACGCTAATTCAAAAAGCTGCGGAAACTTATCAGGCTAATAAGGCTAGATTATATGAATCAGGGGAAAATGTGGGGAAGCAGCTAGCATTACGTACTCGACAAAAACAATCACTAAGTAGTATTAAGAAGATAGAATTTAAGGGTAATGTGTATACAACTCCTAAAGAGATTGCTAAAATATTTCAAAAGTATTACCAAAAACTCTATGGTAGTGATATATCATACCCTAACAACGAAATAACGACATTTTTAAATAATTGGCTCCCAGATTAGACCTTACACAAAATTATCGACGAAGAAAATAAGATTAACCTGGACAGAGAGACTACGATCACTGAAGTGGAGATTGCATTAGCCGAGATGGCCAATGGTAAAGCGGCAGGACCGGATAAAATTCCATTGGACTTATATAAAATCCTTGGTAATCAAATAACTCCTTTTCTGTTCGATTTGTTTCTTGGAGTGCAATATCATACAATTCCTCCTGAGTCATGGAAGCAAACAAATATAATAATTTTTCATAAAAAGGGTAAACCACCTCACCTTCCTTCCTCATATAGGCCTATATCCTTGATCAACTCCGACTCAAAACTATACGCTAAAATACTTGCAAATCGATTGAGCGGGGTCATCGAACGACTAGTATCCACGTGGCAACATGGCTTTATCCCCGGCAAAGGCACTACAGACCATACTCGTAGAGCCATAACCCTGTTTGACATCATGGGCGCCGCGGGGGGTGAGATGTCGATGATCCTCCTCGATGCCGAAAAGGCATTCGATCGAGTATCATGGCAGTTTCTCTGGAATATCTTGGAAAGTAAAAATTTGGGAAACAACTTTATTAATGCCATCAAAGCCATTTACTTCAACCCCACGGCTAAAATTTCTATAGCTGGTAACGAGTCGGAGGTCATTAAGGTTCAGAGAGGTACAAGGCAGGGTTGCCCATGTTCCCCGGTCTTATTTGCACTTTATATTGATCCCCTTATTCAGAAACTATTAACTTCACCAGCTATCCAACCAGTTATTACTGGGTCCTTCTCTACCAAAGTCATGGCATATGCGGACGACATTGCCGTAATAACCACCAAGCCGTCTGAAGCAGTCTATGAAATTGAGACAATTACTCAAGCTTTTGGGAAGTATTCAGGGTATTCTCTGAATAGAGATAAAACCATGGTATTAGCCACTAATAATATCCAATATGAAAGCACACTTAGGGTTAAACAGGCTACATATCTAGGAGTAGTTCTCTCGGCGGAGATAAGCAAGATTAGCAAAATAAATTATTCTCCCCTCATTGATAAAATTAAAAGTGATCTTAGAAGGGTAGACAGTCTACACCTCTCTATTATAGGTAGGGCCAATTATGTTAAAATGAACATATTTCCGCGGGTTTTATACTTTTTTAGAGCAATCCCTCTACTGCCTGGGGAACATTTTATAAAGACTATAGATTCCTTCATTGCAAAGTTTATGTGGAGTTACGGTAAAATAAGGCGGGCCCTTCCCCTGTTAGCACTCCCGCAAAGTAGAGGTGGCTTAGCTCTACCAAATTTGAGATTATATTTTTGGGCATCATTACTACAACATATGGATCCTCTTTTGACTGCTAAACCCGGAGCCCCAACCTCTATAATTCCATATATACCATCTATATATGAGCTTAGTTTAGGCAAAAAACATAAGGGACTACTTTTAAGGCAGGTAGAACCATCATATTATAAAAAAAACTAAATTAAAGACTGTTCTAGATGCTCATGCAGTATGGAAAGCTATCTGTAAACATCTAGTTATTCCTACATTTACGAAATATACACCATTATGGCAATGCAAAATTTTCTCCAACATTCCTAACGACAGTAGATTCCAGAGGTGGGAGCTCTTGGGCATTAAAACAATTAGTGATTTTTTTGGTAATAATCTCCCACTATCCTTTGAGTCTTTTCAAGTAAAATATAATGTTCCCGCATGTGATTTTTTAAAATTTTATCAAATATCGTCTAGTATTTATAATACTAACCCAAAAATTCTACTAGATAATATCCCATTATTTGATATTATAGGGAAAAAATCCACAAGAATTGGGGTCCTATATCAGTTATTTTTGGCCAATTTCCCTGATGATTTAGAGCGTACTGAACAATCTTGGGCTTTGAAATTAGCTAACCCCAATGTAGATATAGATCTCTCATTAACCCTCTCAACAAAATATTTTATAGCTTCTAACTTAAAAGCTCAATATTACAGAATTATTTATAATTTATACTATACACCAGCTAAATTGTTTGCTTGGGGGCTCAGGATTGATGATAATTGTCCTAGATGTAAACAACCACTTGCAATTCTCCTGCATATGTTTGTTGAATGCCCTACATTGGCAACAGTCAAAGCTATGATATTGGAATATTGGACCCAAATCTTTGGGCACCGAATAAAAGATTCTATAACATTGCTCCTATTAGGTCATGATGACTCTCTGAAGCACAATAGCGAAGAACAGGCGGTACTTTTTCTGGGATACGCCGTACTTTGGATAATTTTAGCAGCTAGATGGAAAGATACAGAGCCCCCTACCTTTAATATGTGGCTTAGTCGTTTTATAGCAATCTATAAACAAGAAATTGCAATATATGCCACAAGAGGCAGGAAAATGAGAGCAATAGGAAAACAGATATGGGAACCTATTTCCAGGTGGTATAATATTGAAAGGGGAAACCAGACGCAGGACATTTGATGCATTCTGATACTATGTTTCCTTTTTTCTTTCTCTTTTTCTTTTGTTTTTGTTTTTTTAATTAATTATCGTTATATTTTTTTCTTTATTCCATGAGGTAGAACTTTGTTTATTTACTTTAACATATGTTCTGTATCCATACTGTATTCCAAGCATACCTTATCAATGTACATTGATTATGTTTTGTACACATGTTTTGTGCATTGAATTTGCCAATAAAAATATAAACAAAAAAAAAAGGAAATGTTTCCAACAATATCGAAGGGCATTCTCCGGCGTGGTAAAATCAGCTCTCCTGAGGCTCTGCTTCTGTATCTCAAATGACAACACATGTCGCAGTACATTTGGCACAGTCTCCCTCTCCGGGCCTCTGAACTCCAGCGCTATTGGCTGAGTGAGGATCCGGAACTGCGCAGCTAAAAAGTATGACTCGAAGTCTGGAGTAGCCAGGCCACCCTCCTTCCGTGGCCTAATCAGCACCTCCAATGCTACTCTACGCCGATTCTCGCCCAAAATAAATCCTCCCGCCGCTGAACGGAGTTGACGGAAGAATGCCGCCGGTATTCGTATCAGTAATGTCCACATGAAATACAAATGGCGCATAAGCGCAACCATACTCAGGAGGGCGACCCGCCCCATCACCGACGACGGCAGAGACCCACAGATTCACATGCTTCTTCTTAAACCCCTCATCGCTCTCTCGATATTAATCTCAAACAGATCCTCCTGTATATGATACACCTGCGTTACTAAATAAGGCAGGCAACACGGCTCCCACTACAGGTTGGGCGGTAAGACCGGCGGGGCACATGCACTTGATACTGGGGAAAAACATGTCTTTGCCCAGTAGACAAAGAGCCCCGAAATGTCCCCTATATGGACGAGGAGGTTATGCGCCCTGCTGCGTGCATCCCCCGCGACATTCAATAACATAATGAGGTCATCTGCGTGAAGGGAGATATGGTGTTTGTGGCCTCTGAGCTGCAGGCCCCGGTATGCTCAACCCATCCTCGCATGCACCGCCAGGGGCTCTATCGCAAGAGCGAAGGACAGTGGCCAGAGCGGGCAGTACTGCCTAGTGCCCCGCCCCACGGGATAGGGGGAGGAAAGGGCCCTCCCCACCCGAACTCTAGCGGTCACTGATGAGTGTTGGATTTTAGTCCACTGAACATGATCAGCCCCAAGGCCAAACTCCGTCGTAACAGAGAACAGATAGGGCCACTCCAGGCTTTCAAATGCCTTAGCAATATCCACCGAGAGCACCACCGACTGGCCCTGGCCTCCACGCCCCGCATCCAAGACCCCCAGCAGCCAATGAACACTGCTGGCCGTTTTGGGTGTCGGGATGACACCAGCCTGGTCCGTATGCACCAGCCTCGTCATTAGTGTAAGGAGCCTAGTAGCGAGCACACAGCTCAGTATTTATTCATCTGTGGTAAGCATGTAGAGAGTGGCCTATACGCTGCCGGGTCAGTCGGCGCCTTTCTGGGTTTAAGGAGCGGTACAATGATGGCCTCCCTTGTAGATTCCGGTAACATCCCCATCTCTTTAGCCTTCCGGTACAGCAGCAGTGATCTCTGAGCCAGTATGGCTATGTAGTCCAGGTTGAATTCAATAGGTGGGCCGTATCTCCCAGGCGTTTTATTACGTGCTAATTGCCCAAGAGCACACCGGATCTCATCCAGTGTAAAATCTTGCCCAAGTGCATCCGCCTTGTCCTCCTCTATCGCTGGCAAATCTAAGCCCTCCAGGAACGCCTGCGTTTCTGCGTCACCAGTCTGCAATTGGCTGGTGTATAGGTCTGCTTAACAGGAGTCGAAAAACTCATTGATGCTACTTTGTTCATATTCCAGTTGGCCAGCAGGGGAGCCCAATGCCAGAAGAGGAACGCATCTAGGGGCGGGGTCCGCAAGGCAAGCCAATGAAGTGCCAATCTTGTTCAGTTCCGCATGTGCACGTACCAGATTGCCTTGTGGTGAATGCACCGGAGCCGCTCCACCCCTTCCGCTACCACCTCCTTCCAAGCTAGCACATCCTCACGTATCCCAGAGCTGTCCGAATGGACCCTTAGAGCTGTGCGCAGGCCCATGTCAGCCTTCTCCATTTCCTGCAGGAGCAGTTTCCTAACCCCCACCCACTGGGCGGGACAGATCCCATGGACCACCACCTTAATAGCATCCCACTCTAGGGCCACGTCAAAGGGGTGCCCATAGTTTCCGCAAAATAATGCTCTATCCCTTCGCTTGTCTCCGCACGAAAGACCGTATCCTCCCACATTTCCTGCCGCAGATTCCATTGAGGTATTCTAGGCCAATCCCCCATCCAACAAAAGTTCACCAACAGCTAATTAAGGTCCATTATGGTGTGCGTCAGGTACTCGCTGCTGGCCGCCAGGGAGGCTAGACCAGAATTGGACTACGTCTAGCCGAACATTTGTATGTCTACTACCTTTGTGGCCAAACACAGTATGCATACTACTGGGTACAACCACATGCCTTTACGCCTCATGTAGCTGTAGTAGACGGGGATGCATGTCCTACCCCACAAGGGAGCGTACTTACACATGTGAACACACATGCCCGATAAACAGGAATGAACACAATAGACACCACTGTAGCAGCGTGTCAAGCGAATGGTGAGCGGAATAACAAAGTAGCATCATATGAACCTGCACTCCCCCTGCCATGTCACACAGCACTGTCCGTTACACGGGAGAAAGGTCCTTTGCAGTCTCTCCGGGAGGTTAGCATTGTGCAGATGGGGGACTTATATCCTGAAGGGCACTACATGACAGACATTGACTTAGGATATATAAATACGCCCTCTACCCTTTTTCACTATTCCTCATTTTGCCTACAGCAGCCTATACGTGATCAATACCCAGACTTCCCCGCAGAACCACCAACACTACAGGCCCTGCAGTTGCTTACTAGTCTTACCCACAATGCAGTAATTATTTACCTACCTTTAGAAGGCGGTGCAGGAGGAGACAGGCAGGGGGCCAGACAAAGGCTTACACAAATGGAATACCGTATTGTATTGTCCTATATCTGAGGAGGAGTGGGTGTGAGTCAATGAAAATAATTTGTACAGCGCGCTACTCACCAGTTTGGGTCACAAGGCTCTGGGAGGAGGGGGAGCCGCTACTGCTCGGACAGCCAGGTATTGAGTGTTTTCCTGAAGGTGAGATGGTCCTGTGTCAGCCGTAGGTGGGTGGGGAGGGAGTTCCATGTCTTTGCCGCCAGGTAGGAGAAGGATCTTCATCCTGGGGTGGCTCTGCGATTTTGTGGGACAGTGCCAAGGGCCAGGCTGGCAGATTAGAGCTGGCGGGTGGGTGTGTAGAATGTGAGACGGCTGTTGAGGCATTTGGGGCCCATGTGGTGGAGTGCCTTGTGTGCGCGGGTGAGGAATCTGAACGTGATCCTCTTGCTGACGGGTAGCCAGTGCAGGTCTCTCAGATGGGCAGAGATATGGCTGTGACGGGGGATGTCCAGGATGAGTCGTGCAGAATCGTTCTGTATGCACAGGAGTTTTTTCAGGAGTTTGGCTGTGGTTCCAGCGTTGAGGGTGTTCCCGCAGTCCAGTCAGCTGGTGACGAGGGCCCGGGTGACCGTGTTCCTGGTTTGGGGGTATCCACCGGAAGATGTTTAGGAGCATGCGCAGGGTGTTTAATCAGGATGAGAAGATGGCGTTGACTTGCTTAGTCATCGTGAGGGGGAGTCCAGGATGAAGGCCAGGTTGCGTGCAGGGTCTGTGTGCTTGGGGGCAGTGCCCAGTGCAGGTGTCCACCAGGAGTAGTCCCAGCCAGAGGGGGATGGTCACAGGATGAGGACTTCCGTCTTGTCTGAGTTCAGTTTCAGATGGCTGAGCTTCATCCATTCTGCAACGTCTTTCATTCCTTCCTGGAGGCTGGCTCTGGCAGTGGTGTGGTTGTTGGTGAGGGAGAGGATCAGCTGGGTGTCGTCAGCATAGTAGATGATGTTTAGGTTGTATTGGCGTGCAATGGCTGCGAGGGGGCTCATGTAGACGTTGAAGAGGGTGGGGTTGAGTGAGGATCCTTGAGGAACACCGCAGATGACTTTGGTGGCCACAGATTGGAAGAGGGGGAGGCGGACTCTCTGGGTTCTTCCGGCGAGGAACAAGATGATCCACTCAAAGACCGTCCCTTGGATTCCGGTGTTGCTGAGGTGCTGTATCAGTGTGCGGTGGCATACGTTGTCGAAGGCTGCTGAGAGGTCCAGGAGGATGAGGGCAGCTGTTTCCCCATTGTGGAGAAGGGACCTGATGTTGTCTGTAGCTGCAATGAGGGTAGTGTCTGTGCTGTGGTTTGCTCGGATACCGTACTGCGAGGGGTTGAGGGATCCGTTTGTCTCAAGGAAGGCGGAGAATTGTTTGTTGACAGACTACTCGATAACTTGGGCAGGAAAAGGGAGGAGCAAAATGGGGTGGAAGTTCTTGAAGTATGTGGGCTCCACAATGGTTTTCTTGAGGAGGGCAATGTGCTCGGTATGTTTCCAGCTCTCCGGGAAGGTGGCGGATGCAAAGGAGCTGTTAATGATGTCCTGGATTTGTTGTGCGATGATGGAGTCTGCTTAGTTGAAGATGTGTTGTGGACAGGGGTCGGTTGGAGAGCCGGAGTGGATGGTGTTCATCATGCAGGTGGTGTATTCGGTGCTGACCGTGGTCCAAGTGCAGAGGGTGGTGGTGGGTGGCGTTGGTTTGGTGGTTGGCTGCGTGGTCTGTGTGCTGGAGCTGTTGTGTATGTTGGCGATCTTGCGGTGGAAGAACGAGCCGAGTGATTCGCAGAGTTTTTGCGAGGGTGTAATGTCGTTGTTGCAGGCGCTGTGGTTGTAGAGCTATTTGACGATGCTGAAGAGTTCCTTGCTGTTGCGGGTGTTGTTGTCTAGTCGTTCTCTGAATGTTGTCCTTTTGGTGGTTTGGATCAGTGGAGAGGCGTGGCTCATTGGTCAGAGCAGCAGACACGGATGCAGAGGTCTGGCCAGGGACCAGGGTTCAATTCCCGCCGCTTAATCTCCACAACAGCCCCACCAGCGCTTGGATGCCTGGCTTCACCTCGGGGGTGCCCAGGAGTGGACACTTCACATGGAAAAGCCAGGAAGGGTTCCTCAGCGGTATGAGTGCAGCGCCGGGATGCCCCGTCGCATGGGCAGCCGTGCGCTTTACAAAATACAACACAAATACAACACATCAGCTGGTGTTGTTCGTGGACGGCGTTCTTGAGGGCTGTCATGTTTCCTGTTGACTGGTGATGGCACCAGGCTTTCTCGAGGAGGTGGCAGGTTTTCTTAGAGTTTTTGAGGTCGTTGGTGAACCACGAGGCTTTCTTGCTGCCGGGTCTGCTGGGAGGATACTTCAGCAGTGCAAGGTCATTGGGGCAGTTGGTGAGCCACTGTGTGAGGTTGCAGGCTGCTTCGTTTGGGTCGTCGTGTTGGTGGGAGTGTTCTCGCTAAAGGAGGTGGTGAGCTGGTCGGTGGTGAACTTGCTCCAGCTTCTATGGGGAACCTGTTGCAGGTGGTGGTGGGTCGTGGTTCTCCTGAAGTTGAAGTGGACGCAGCTGTAATCTATCCAGTGTGGTTCAGTGGAGTGGCTGGAGGAGATGTGCTTGCTGGAGGAGAAGACGGGGTCAAGCGTGTGGCCGGCGTTGTGGGTGGGGGTGTTCACCAGTTGCTTGAGTCCGAGGTTGGCGAGGTTGTCCTGCAGGGTGGTGGTGGTGTTATCCTTGTTGTTCTCCAGGTGGAAGTTGAGGTCCCCAAGGAGGATGTAGTCTGAGGGGGTGAGTGCGTGCGGGCTGACAAAGTCTGCGATGGGTTTGCTGAATTGTGTGCCTCGTTCCAGGGGTCTGGAGATGAGAGTGCCTCTGAGGGTGGTCTTGGGGTCAGTGTGTATCTGGAAGTGAAGGTGTTCTGCAGCGGTGAGGGTGTCTTCAGAGTTGGTGGTGATGCGGATGGTGTTTCTGTGGACGATGGCGATGGCTCCTCCGGTTTGGTTGATGTGGTCCCTCCGGCTGATCTTCTAGCCATCCAGAATGGCAATGGAGATGTCGGGGGCTGAGGGGGCGTTCATCCAGGTTTATGTGAGGAAGGCGACATCTGGTGATGTTGTGTCGAGGAGGTTCAAGAGTTCTACGGTGTGCCTGTGGACGGAGCGGGTGTTAAGCAGGATGCACTTGAGGTGGTTGTTGCTGTTGCCTGGCCTGGCGTGTGCGGTACTGGTCCGGAGGCAGGTGAACTTGCAGGCTTGGCAGCCGAAGGGTCCGTATGTGCGTTTCATGCTGGCTTGGTGGCAGGTGGGGTTCCAGCCGGCGTTGAGTACGTGGAGGGTGGCGTCATCGTAGTTTAGACAGGTGGGCTGGTGTCATTGATGGCCAGGGGTCCTGGCGCTGGGCGCGGTACAGGCGCGGACGGGCGCAGATGGTCTTACCTTTGTTGCACCTTCAGCCCGCCAGCGGTACGTCCGCTGCGCGGAGATGCTTGCGTCGACAAAGGAGCAAAATTGTCAGTAAAGTTGAACCAGTCAACACTCTTACGGGGTACAAAATAAGAAGGGATGAGGGCAGGCACACGGGGATACAGAAGGCAAGGGGGACAGGCAGTCAAGGGGGCCAAGCGGCAATAACGCAGGTGAATGAGCGTCAATCTGAGGAAGGGGCATAGCTGGAAGAGCGGACAGGGCAGGCTCAGCTGCAGCAGTGGGTAACTGACCTACCCAAGGGTCAGGGCTCGCTGTCTCTGCCGCACAGCGGCTGCCAAATAAGGGGAGGAGGGGTGGAGGGGTCAGCTGGGAGGCAGGAGGCGAGGACAGCGAATAGGATCCGGGGGGCGGGGCCGCACGGGAGGCAGCAGGGGAACAAACGAGCCCAGAGGTGGTAGCAGCGGCAAAGTGTGGCAGCTGACGAGCTGACTCACCCCCAATGGCAACTTTCAGTTCATTCATTTACAATTTGTGCAGCATACATGCCACACACCCGTTGAGCTCCATAGAATGTGTCTCAGGGAAAATGATCTTTGCAAGCGCTGTAAACAATCCAGGGCAGTCTTTATTAATTTGTCCTGGGCCTGTAATCCTGGTCATCAATACTAGGAGGAAGCTTTGGGATACTTGCACACCATGATGGGTTTGCAGTTGACATGTACGCCTTTGGTTTGTCTACTTCCTCATACTCTGCACATAAAGGGGACGGTGGGCAGGTCGGTCAGAATTGCTCTCAGACTGGATAAACGCCACATCTTATGTACATGGGATAGTAGAGCGAACCAAGGTATAGAGTGCTGGCTGGAAGATTTGGATTACTGTAGGGACCCTGTCTACTGAAGAACTGCCAATGACATCTAAACCCTAGTACATCTGGGGTCCACTGGTGAGTTTCATTTCTCCTCCATCACTTGTTAGTGTCAACATACATTCTTCCACGAGTGAGTCATTTCCATTGTTGATTGGGAACCGTGGTTTAGGCGACACCTATGTTAGAAAGCAAGAAATAATATGAGGTATGAGTGTTTTGATTTTGTGCATGCCCGTGCTGTATAATCCACTGACGTCTCTTGTTTTTTTAAGAATGTACTGCCTTAGATTGCAGTATTACTGTGTTATGTTGTGAACAAGGTAAATCACAATGTAATGAGGAAACAGTCCTGTCTCCGCTCCATATTAGAGGGTCAGTCTACATATACCTAGAGGTGTACCAGGTGGTCTGCATCTGCCTCGCATATGTCGGCGTCCTCCATGCAGTCTTTGCAATTTTGCACACATTGTAGTGTGCTACTGGGTCACTGACGGTAATTGACATGGAGCAGTACTACACTTGCACACTAAATGGCAACATGTCAGTCTCTCCTGTGGTATTCATCATGCCTGTACAGCACAGGACATGCACAGTGGGAGCTGTTTAGCAAGTTTGTTTGTGAGTGATGTTTCTCTGTCACACATGCATGTTTCACACATTTTGCAACTTTGGGGAGGGGGACAGGGGTGTACAACTTGCAGTGATTTTGGTCTATGTATCTGGATCCAGTGCCCACAGTTCATGGTGTTAATGTGTCAGGTGTGGGGTGATGTTGTTTGACATCTTGTATGTGATATGATGACAATCAGATTGGTACATTTCTGTTTTGCATGTATGTGCTGCTGATGCAAGTGGTATGTTGGATTGCTACTTACCAACTAGGACTGCATTCCCATATATTCCATCCTGGAAGCGCTGGTTGATGACTGACTTCTGGAAAATATACGAATCATGCACACTCCCTGGGAACTTTGCGATGACATTTGTGAACATTCCATGGTGGTCCACTATTGCATGCACATTCATTGAGTGAGTGTGTTTTCGGTTTCTATATATGTGTGCACTGTCCGCAGGTGGCACTAATCGGATATGTGTACAGTCTATTGCAAATCTTTATAGAGCCATGGCTGTAACAAGTCCTTTCTTTATATGTAATTACAGATTGTAACTTGCGGCTCCTGAAGAAGGCGTTTTCGCCGACACGCGTGTCGAGTAATTTGTCACTATAATTTTTATTGCAGACACTATTTGATTTATGTGGTGTCTTTTTAATTATATTGAGTATATACTGTATTGTTTTATGTAATTGTGTCATATAATGTGAACCTATTGTTCTTTATATGATTTTTAATATGTCGATTAAAATCATGATCTATTTTTATTAAGGTTTTTTTGTATTGTTTGCCCTGGCCTAGTCCTATTTGGTCCAATCATCTGTTGTCTGGTTTTTAGACTGCCTAGGAAGTTTTTGTACACACACATACAGTCTATTGCACCCAGTACTTGTGGGAATCCAGCAATGGCGTGGAAACCCTGCTTGACCAGGCGCTGTTCACGCACAGTATTGGGGAACTGTAGTTCCTGGGGTATCAGGCTGATTATGCCTTCCAACACAATTGGGAGGAATCTAGAAAAGGCTTCCTGTGAGACTCTACCCAATCTGGATGTTGTGGGTTGAAATGTCCGTGAGGCCAGGAAATGCAGCACAGCCAGTAGCTTTGTTTGCGGGGGGATATTGGTTATCCGCTGGGTTGGTGGTGTGAGCCTGTGGCCTATGTGGTTCAGTATAAAGTCAATGGATGTCGGTTTGAGCCTGTAGTGGGCTATGATATCCTGTGGTTGTAGATCTCCAAGGACAATTCGAGTGCGCATTGGCCGCCGTCGTCTTTGGCGCTGCCTTGCTGGTGGTCCTGGAGGCGGTGGTGGTGGCGGTGGGGGCTGTGGCCTTTGTGGGACTCCAAGCTGTATGATTACTGCCTCCATGGCGTCTGCAGGTCCTCAGCTTTGTGGTGGGGCTGGGCTTGGCTAGGTCTCCTTTTATAAGGTCTATTTATCTCCAGTTTTGCATTTTTAGAACTGGTTTTAGCAGTTCTTATTTATCTCCAGCTAAGGGGCCTTAGCGGGAATTTTTTTGTCGCTAAGCATGTCTAGGTGATAGTTGATAATAGTGCGCTAGCGACTTTTTTAGTGAAATTTAGCGAGGGTACGCCTACCTCGCATATCATTAGCGATATTTATCGCTTCCGCGCATTGCGATCATTTTTTTTGTTGCTAACGCATGGAAACTGTCGCTAACAGTAGTTAGCGACAGCTTGCTAATAGGGCGATAGTTTTTTCGCCGCTTTAGCAGGGATTTTCCCCGCTAAAGCGGCGATAGTGCCCTTGGTAATATGCCCCCAAGTTATCAGTTAACTGCGCCAAATAGTCATTCATTAAGACACAAGGTACATCATACACAGAACTCGGTTTAGGAATTCCCCAGATATTCATAGGCCTACCAAACAAGATCTCATAAGGGGTAGTGGCAACGCATCTGGCCAAGTTAGAGAAGTAGAAGCCTGTATCTTGGCTAATTTCAGCTTCAGAGTAGCATTGTCCTGCTGATTGTGGGTGGAACACTGCATGAAACTTCTGTTTGATCCCTAATCCTTTCAGGACATACTTGATAACGTCCCCTATAAAATGAGGCCCGTTATCACTCCACAAAAATCTACAAACACCATAACGAGGGAAAAATTCCTTCAAATGTACCTTTGCCGTAGTAATTGCAGTATTGTCCTTTGTAGGGTACCCCTCAATCCATTCACTGAAGGCACATACCACCACCAAGACATACTTCAGATTATTACAGCGTTCAAGCTGAATATAATCCATCTGCAAAACTTCAAAAGGTGCAGTTGGTGTAGCAAATCCTCCTGCTGGAGTTTGTGTCCCTTTTCCAGGATTCAATTGTAGGCAAAGTATGCAGGACTGTACTCATCTCTTAGCTGTGCTAGCAATTTCTGGATACTCCCAAACTTGCGTAAGCAATTTCACTATTGCTGAAGCTCTAACATGTGCTAGCCCATGTGCCATCTGAACCATAGGTTGTACAAAAGCTATAGGCAACTTCCATCTATCCATCTGTTTGTTTCGCCAACAACCTTCATCATCCAACTCTCCATCCTTGGACCGTTGCTCCCGTTCTTTGTCAGAAGTGGTCCTCTGTATCTCTAATACTTCTTTCCTAGCATCGTGCCACCGCTTAGCTTGTGACTTCACTACATACATGGAAGTAGTGTCAGGCTGCATCGCAGTCTCACGTGCCACTCGATCTACAAAAGCATTTCCTTGTCCCACCTTATCAGTCACTTTCTTGTGCGCACTACATTTTACTATAGCTATTTTCTTTGGATATGTTAATGCAGTTAAGAGATTATGCACTAATTCTCCGTGCATTATCTGCATCCTGTGTGATGTCAAAAAACCTCTTTCCTTCCAGAGCAGGCAAAAATCATGCACTACTCCAAAAGCATAACGGCTATCTGTATAAATGTTCACACATAAACCTGTACTAAGCTCACATGCTTGTGTTAAATCTATTAGTTCTGCTGCTTGAGCCGACTTATGTGGTATGCGAGCTGTCTCCACTATCGTATGAAGCGTAGTAATTGCATATGCGGCTGAAGTTGTACCATCCGGTAACTTCAGACAAGACCCATCAACCCACAATTCTCCATCTACATCTGGAAGGGGCGTATCTTGCAAATCAATACGACCCTTTGTCTGTTCCTGAGTCAGGAAAATACAATCATGTGTTTCTTGCGCCTCATGCTGAGTCGCCGGAAATGGCATCAACGTGGCTGGGTTTAGTGTTGCACATCTCTTCAGTGTAATATGAAGAGCTAACAGCCTCAGTTCATTTCCTGTCAGATGAGCACTAGTTAAATGCTGCGTCTTTGTTTGATTCAAAAGGGCATCAACAGCATGGGGTGCCAGCACCAACAGCTTATGTGATAATACTATCCTTTCACTCTGACGTATTGACACAGCTATTGCTGCAACCGAGCCAAAACATCCAGGCAACGTTTGAGCAACAGGATCAAGTACTGCTGAAAAATATGCACAAGGGCTTTGCTTATCACCATGTGTCTGTACTAAAACTGACAATGCGCATCCATCTCTCTCATGTACATACAATGTAAAGGGCTTAGTGTAATCTGGAGTACCTAACACTGGTGCTGAACAAAGGGCTTGTTGTAACTTGTCCATAGAAGGGGTGTTGGAGTATCTTTTGTCAAAAGTGCTAACAAAGGTTTAACAATGTATGAAAATCCCAATATCCATTGCCTACAAAAAGAAGTAAGACCTAAAAATGCTCGAACTTCTTTCTGTGTAGAAGGTACTGGTGTGTCTAAAATTGCCTGAATGCGATCTGATGTGAGTGCACGCCCCTCCTTAGACAAACGGTGACCTAAGTAGGTTACCTTTGGTCTACAATACTGCAATTTCTTTTTCGATACTATGTGATGATGTGAAGCAAGGAAAGAAAGCAAGGACAAGGTGCATTGTTCACATTGTTCAGGGGTATCGGCTGCCAACAAGATATCATAGACATATTGTATGAGCGCCACACCTTCGGGCAGAACAAAAGAATCAAGTTGTTTCCTTAATGCTTGGCTGTAAATACTAGGACTCTCAGTATAGCCTTGAAGAACTCTACAAAATATATACGATCGATTATTCAAAGTGAAACCGAACAGATATAGGCTATCAGGATGAATAGGGATCGAAAAGAAGGTGTTCTTCAAGTCTATAACAGAGAACGTAGTTGCAGTAGGTGGAACTAAAGTAAGAAGTCTTGTGATGTCAGAAACCACTGGGTATTGTGGCACCACTATCTTATTCACTTCCCGCAAGTCAATTATAAATCAATAAATCCTAGTATCAGTGTCTTTCTTCAAAATTGGAAGGATCGGACAGTTACATACATTAAATGGAACTTCTTCAACAACCCCAACTTCAATGAGATCCTGTACAATTCGAGTAAGTGCTTCCTTGCCTTCCTGCGAAATTCTATATTGAAGCAAAGGTGGCAACACAGCTCCCTCCTTTACACTAATATGTACCTGAGGAATAACCATCTGTCCCACATCAGTATCTGAGGTAGCCCACAAGGTTTTAGGTAGGGAGGCTAATGCAGCATCCTCTTTAACAATGCAAACTTCTGTCCGTCACTGGATAATTGTCATTTAAAATCACACGTACACCTTCAGGGGAACATCTTATTGTAGCTCTGAAATACTTAAGCATAAGACCCACAATATTATCTGGTGTATTTGGGGAGAGCAAAAATGGGCATGGAGCAGCAAACTTATCAACATGAAATGCAAGTGGTTGTGACAATGGGCTAAGGGAAGTTGTTCCATCGAACCCTATCGATGTAATCGTTAAGCCAGACAGGGGAGCCTTTGGAACCAATTGTTTAGACAGAGCGCTATGAGTAGCTCCTGTATCAACGAGAAACTGATCAGTAGAACCCAAAACACGTGCTGTAACATAAGGACCCCTCTGATCCACTGGAACTTCAACTGATTCCTTACCCCATCCTGCGCAATCCTATGCATAAGCAGAGTCATGTAAATCAGGCTGCACATAATCAGACATTTGATATTGATTACGCCGATCAAAAGTGTTGAACCCATTTTGTGGTCGTACATGAGAATCAAACCTAGCACGATCGTTCGTATTTCCCCTAGGACCTGAATATCCCTCGCGATTTCTCATTGGTCCCCAGCCATGAGTATAACGTTGTGAGCGCAACAATGGACACTCATCAACCCAATGGCCAAATTTTCTACAATACGCACATTGATCAACAGCCAGATTCGAGCGGGTATAGGAAGATCAATAGAATCCTCGTCAGCCTCTATCGTTACCTGTAGGAGGTGGACCATAAACCTGAGATAAAATAACCTTTGTTTTCAATTCCTTAGACTTTTTATCCTCACTACCCTTCGCTTCTAATTCCTGACGCTCGTTATATTGAGCCATTGTCAGGAGGGATGCCGGAGAAGAGGTAGTCCAAGAGCTTTCACTAGCTTTTAAACAGCTAGCCACTCCTGGTAATAGATTCGTAACATACTTATCTACAAACAAATGTTGGCCCGTATCATCCGTTAGCGACTGACCACTAAAATCATGAAAGGCTTCCTCGAAATGCGTAAAGAAATCTGAAACTGATTCATCTGCCTTTTGCTTACAGGATGCTAAAATAGTCCAATCAATCTTTTTAGGGGGAATAATAATTTTTAACTTAGTTAATATTGCACCAGGAAGATCTAAAATCAACTGACATGGCTTTTTCGCTGGTTCCCTATCCTCATCTTCCCTATCTATCTCTTTCCATAATGCCCCATACGCTGCGCGATCATCAACTTTACGCACGGATCTCCACATATCAGGCGGTAATATTAGCCCAAAAAATAAATCGATATCAGCCAATGTCATGGTACAAGAGTTTATGGCTCCCTCAACTTCCTCATAGAAAGCAGCTGGATTTTTCCGCGGATGAGGCAATGCAGCTTTAAGTGCCATGACATCTGTCCTATTCCAGGGAGTATACACCCAATTATAAATAAAATAACCTTCAGCATCTACAGAAAACTTATCGTCACTTGTACCTGCTCCCTTAGAAGAAACATATAAAGGTGCGGCCTCTCGCATAGGCTTTGCATGCACTATTGCGGTCTTATCTGTTCCAAAGATAGATGATTGTTTCCCGCCGGGTGAATCCGTCCTTATATCTGCATCTGCTTTCCGTTTCTCCTCTCGCATACGAAGCGCCTCAGTTTGTAGTTTGAACAACCGTCTTATCGTATCAGCCACCTGGGGGAGAGTAAAAAGCCCATTACGTATTTGCTTACAATCGGCTGCTACATCATTAGGTTCTAAAACACCAGAGACTTTCCGAAACATGTGAACAACTTCTTCAGCAAAATGCTCGGTAAAATATAATTGCTCTCTGTCCTGCCACTCCTGTAAACTATGTAAGATATTAGAAACAGTAACAGAATCCCGAAGTGCTTGACGAGCAATCTTTCTAAGGTCTGCCGCACGTTCAGCCGACAGCATAGAGCGAGTATCTGGTTTCGTTCGATCTGCACCGGAATCCTCATCTTCGCCAGATGGAGCGGACGGAACGGCATACGGAGGCGGAGGACGATCTAGCAATGAAAAATCATCTTGTGATTTATTAAGGACAGGATAAAGAGGTTGCCGAACAGCATATTGGCCAGATATCTGTAACCTGCGCTCTTTCTCCTGTCTCTGTTCCAATTCTTTCACCTCTTTCTTCCTTAATTCTTGCGCTTTTTCATACACATTCTTCCGTTGTTCTTTTTCAATCAGCGCTTGCTCACGTTTCTCACGCTCACGTACTTCTTTCACCCACATTCCACACATTCAAACATTTCTTGTCTAGATTTTCGCCCGAACATACACTGTTCAACATACTCAATTTTTTGCATATCAAACGACCCATACTTTGGCCAACGTAACTCAGGATCCTTCCATGTGTATTTCCCCCATAATGTGCTGTACATTATAGAAGAAAGACCATTTTTTACATACATCTCCCTATTAGGCGTCCCCTCTGGGGGAGCCGTCTGCGATTCCTCAAGTCTTAACCGGTTATTTCCACAACAGCAGCACAACCTACGAAGTGCGCTAAAAGCAGGCATGCCAAAAATAGTGCAAAATATGCAGTATTATAATCAAAGTAGCACTTAAAGTCAAGTCAAAGATAGCTTTATTCGATTTCATATAAAATCATAAAAGCACATACAAAACAGTTTAAAATTATTAAATACAGAACAAAATATATAAAAGAGTAAAAAGTGCATGCTCGGACTTCCTCTATAAAGCATTTAGTACAACCATACATCTCATAAACAGGAAAACACTACAGCCTCATACTAAAATCTTATTTACAATACAGAATTTCATTTAACCCATGGTTGATCTGCATCTAATTACAATTTTTAAAAACTTTGATACAGCATTTATAGTCATAGCATCCTGCAACAGGAGGATCTTGAATAGGGCCGGTCTACATTGTCTTAGGCCCCAAGTCTTTAACAGAGGTGTTAAATATCTTGACCTTCCCCATGCATAGAATTTACAGAAAGGGATGCAGTGAATTGTTGATTGCACGGAAGTGTTGTCGCAAGGGCAATTATTTAGGTTTTTAGACCAGTCATTTATGACTGGAAATGTGACCAACACAAAAATAACTGCCCATTCTCAACCGAGCTAATAACATTCTGTCGTAACTAGACTGCTCAGGGGAAAAATAGAGCTGCAAACCAGGACCCTGCAACAATAAATGGTGTTGAATAACAGAGGCCTTCTTCCCCTCCACTAACCAGCGTTGATCGTCCAGAAAAGCAGAACATAATTCCTTCAAATTTATTTTAGAAATAGAAGATAATAGTAGAGGCGTATTAAAGAACTCTGGGTGCCCTAAGTTTGTCCAAAAATCCTTAATATTGGAGAGCCACTGGATGTTTTTGGACCCCTCAAGTTTCATACAGTCCGCAATAGAAACGGTTTCAGTGGAAGTCCATATCTTGTGCCAAATTAGCACTGGGCTAATACTAATTAAGTCCGATATATGTACCAGGGTGAGTTCCTTGTGACAAACATGGGTTGAGGTAGACTTAGGGACAGCTAAAAGTTATCGGAGGAAAGCATTTTCCTTTACTTGGATATCCTGACAATTAGCGATACCCCAAATGCCGGCCCCATATATAGCAGTTGACACGCATTTGGCTTTATAAATATCAAGCAAAATGCGAGTGGGCCTACCTCCTAACTTATTGGCAAACGGTTTTAAAGCACCAATGGCGCGTGAAAAAGCTAGATTCCTGGTGGTAATAGCTGTAGTCCAAGTTCCTTTTTTATCAAAAACAACCCCCAAGTAAGAAAAAGTATTGGTGGTTTCTATCCTTGACTGTTCTAAAAAAGTGTTACAGGAATCCTTATTTTTTGATGAGCAGCACATGGTAAAAGTTTCCCAATGTTAATCTTAAGGCCCCTAGATCCCATGTATACAGAGAAGCTAACTAGCGCCTTTTGGAGGCCTATTTGGGTTCTTGCCATGATAACCGCATCATCGGCGTACAATAGAATAGGGACTGCAGCACCATCAATTTGAGGGTAGTCCACATCTAATTTAAGTAGGTGTTCTGCCACACTATTAATATAAAGATTAAAAAGAAAAGGTGCCAAAAAGCAGCCTTGTTGAACGCCTTTCATAATTGGAAATGTTGCGGTGCATTCGCCTTTCTTCCCATAGCGCACCTTTGCCCCAGCACCTCTATATAATTCTTTAAGAAAATTAAGAATATTTACATCGACCCCAAGGCATGATAGAGTGTCCCACAAAACGTCATGACTCAGACAGTCAAATGCTGAACTAAGGTCAACAAACGTCATAAATAAGCTGCCCTTTTTTGCCACCATATATTTGCTTATTAACATTGCTAGGTTTAGTCCTTGTTCGACAGTGCCCAAGCCTGGCTTAAACCCATACTGGAATTTAGATAGTATGCCTTCGTCCTTGGCCCATACCTGTAGTCTGTTCAGTAGAACTCTGCCTGCTACTTTCATTAAGGAGTCAAGCAGCGAAATGGGCCGATAACATTTTGGGTCGTTACAATAGCCCTTTTTAAAGATGGGCACTACAATCGCATCCTGCCAAGTAGGAAGAAAACTTTTATTATTACAACTATTGAGCACATTTGTCAGAAGCGTTGCCCATAGGGTAATATTATCCTTATAAATGTCAATTGGAATGCCATCTGGGCCCGGGGTTTTGCTATTTGAACTATCTGTGATGGCCAATTGCACCTCCGATATGGACAAAACTATCTCCAGCGGAAACAAATTAGGGGGGACAGATTCTGTGGTTACCATCTGATCTAAGATTGGACAATCAATACTAACCAGGTCATCTTTCTTATAGAGCTCAGTAAAATGATTGACCCATACAGTCTCCTCTATGGCAATCTCTATCAGGTCGCAGCTCTTCTCAAAAAAGAAGGGCGCATTTACCGCTCTCCAGAAGGCAGTGTTATCTCTCAAGGAACATGCCTTAAGCAGAGCTTCCCAAGCAGCCTCTTTTAGTTCATTTTTCCATTTCAGCACAGCAGATTTATAATATGCTCTGGCAATCCTTATCTCAGGCATATTTTTAGGCATGTTTTTTAGGGTTAGTTTTAATTTACAGTGTGCCTTGCTACACTCAGAGTTGAACCAACCCTCAGCCTTGTGTCTCACCCCTTCACGTGCAGTCCTTGTTAATTTGCTGTAAATGTGTGCAGTGATTTTCTGAAAGGCTGCAATGACCTCAGTTTGATTTGGATTTTCCGCAAGGCAGGTCATAAAATCAGAGAGGTGAATCCTTACTAAGAAATGCAGAAAACTTTTAGGATCAACCTTACTCCATTTAACTGAGTAACCATTAGTTCTATTCAGAGAAATATTGTGGCTATATAAGTTTTCATCAGCATTTGGTACTTGTCTGCCGCTCAACCCACTACCGAATTTTGAACTAATCGGGAAGTGATCACTAAGTGCGATGTCCTCTGTTTTAAATGACAGGACATTGCAATGATAGCTTGAGGTGACCAAAATATAATCAATGACAGACTGTGAACCCCGTCCGTTAAAAGTGGTTTGAAAATTAACCTGGGGATCACAGAGCTCATTTGCAAAGCCTAAGTCCCCCTCAAATAGTAAGTTGTTAAACAGATTTCCGAGCGTAGAATGCTCAAAATGAGTACAGGGATCTCCCTTGAGGTTAACCATACCACATATATCTGTGTTACTATGGGGGCAAAGATGACAGTTAAAGTCTCCCGTCACTATGGCACACCTTCCTTCTTGCTCAGATCTAGTTTCACTGCATAAAACATGATTTAACTCTTCCAGGATCCTTTTTTGCTCGTCCCTTGGGATATTATTATAAAGGTTTATCAGAATGATATGCTGATTGCCTCCCGCCACGAGTGAAAGTGCCTGATAATAAAAGTTTCCCCTACTGGTTAGACACTTTACTGTCAAATTGACTGTGTTAGATATAAAAGTGCATAAACCACCTGAACACCTGCCCCTACTAGACTGCTGTGCTGGAGAAAAATAGGTGCGGTAGCCGTTTAAATGTACTGTTCCCAGCACTCCTGAAAGCAGATTATATCATAGTTGTCAATGAATGCTAGGGAGATAGGATCCTTAACTTTACTTGACAAGCCAGCTATGTTCCATGATAATAAGGCCATCCCTCCTCCTTGATCAACCCGTGGAGTTCCTGAGGCAAATTCTGATGAAGTAACCTTAATTTACCATCTATCTGGACCACAGGTGCTGTGCAATCACCTGTGCCCCCTATTACTTCAACTGAATAATTAGGGTGGATCAGCTCTTTTCCTTCCTCGTCTCTGGTGTAATTGGTGGTTATAATGTCAGAGCTATCTATCTCCTTAGCTATTTGACAAAAAGTGATGGGGGCTACAGTTTTATCTCTGTCCCTTGCCACGGGTATGATATTAATATTATCATTTACTGCCCATTCTGCTCTTCTGATAGGCGTAATAGAGTGCATCTACCCTCTCTTCGGAAGTCCATTGGTCGGTGATCGTCAGTCAACCATCTCAAGACAGCTGAAACTGTTGGCTAACGGGATTCCTCCCCAATTATCCCTGAAAGCTAAGTCCCTGATAGGGTTACCCCCCCACTCCCCCGGGCTCCACCCCAATCTCGATGCCCTACTCTACGCCAGTTCCCATCAAAGTCTAAATCATGGTTAAAACGGCTCCTAGGGGGATAGAAGAAAGAGAGTCCTTTTTTTTCTATACCATCATGCCTACCTTGCATGCTCCATGAGCATATGTATTCGACCGTGTGTGCATCCTCAAAATTAATCAGGACACAATCACCCTGTGTGATTTTCCTCTCATGTCCCACCCAAGGCACTCTACGTACCATCAAGATCTTACTTGATCAATGAGGCGACAATGGTCGGTTTAGTTTAAGCCAATGTTGGACATTGTTTTTTAAAGACCAGCTAGGTTCCTCCACAGCGTCTGCAAGTTCCGGGACCCCCGTCTTGACCACCACATAGGAACTTGCCTCAGGAGGAAGATTGATCACATGTCTCCTGTCTAAGGCTACCTTATTCTCATTCCCTTTAGGGTGCAAGGTAGAGGCCCTAGGTGAATTTACCCTCTGTCTGATATGCGCGGCAAGATCTTTAGGTTTATCCGCAACCTTCTTAGTTGGCGCTGTGTTAGCCTTTGATTTTGCACTAGCCACTGGAGTTGGTGGGTTTGTTGTTACTTGATCTACAGTTTTGAGATTACTAGATTTGTTACCCCCTGCTTTTATTGGCCAATGCATTTTAGGATTCTTGGACAAAGCACATAGATTGGCTAGCTGTTTTCCTATGTGTATTAATCTTGTCTCGATCGGTGAAAGGTAATTTTTAAGAAGCTCCCCTATTTTTGAGATAACTAAGCTATCAACCTCATTATTTACACTTTCCCCAATTAGACTAGGACTAGCGGAGGCCTCTGCGTTTTTTGTGCTCGTCACCTCCTTTATCACTTGAATGCGGGGTTGATCTTTCCCTGAATGAGAAATTTTGTTGGATCCCTCCCCTCCCTTTTTATATAGATCAGTTGCCTTCGTGTTTTTTGTCTTGGATTCTTTTGGGATGGACCCCTCCCTTCTTACCCTCAACTGCCTAGTGCTTATGTCATACGAAGTAATATTAATTACTAGTTCAGGGATATTTTCTAATTCCAGACTTAGTTGGGAGTCGGATAATTGATGGGTCGTGAACAGATCCACCGTGTTTGGCAGACTATGCACATCGGCGTGGGCTACTACACAATCCACTTCCCTAACTTGCTCAGGGTTTTAGCTAGTGCAAAGTGACCCATAGACGATCTTTTTGCCAAGGCAAGATCTTGGGACACTCTGCGCTCCATAAGGGTAATGCCTTGGTCTATGACTGAGTTTGCCCTTGTGATAAAATTATCGAGCGTGCCTGTTAGCAAAGACCCCCGCAGCAGTTTTACTCATAGTCCTGCGAGTAGACATAGTGAGGGGATTGAGACAGTGGGAAATGACAAATCAGCACAGTTAAAAATATGACTAAAATAAGAAGAGACTTTTACATACATACCAAATCATGAGATTAGGTTAAGAGCACGAGCAGTGGTTTAATATAGGTCTAAATGGCGCCACTTAGAAAGTCTCACAGTTTATTTCTTTAAGAAGCATATTTGACGGTGCTAAAAGGTAGAAGAAACCACTTTTATCCTTCCAAGTACGGCTACTGCCTTCAAGACTACAACACTCTTTAGCACACGTAAATCACAATACTGCTATATATGCAAGTCTTTCATGAACGGGGGACTGCTCATAAAGCAACCTAACTGGCGAAAGCCATCCTGATGAAATTGAAGCCATAAATGGTCTGACAACTTACATTGATTAACCACAACGGAAGACCCCCGTAGAACCCCTATGCGGGTTGGAATTATCACCGCATATTACTGAAGAAATAACGGATCTTGAAATAGCCTTGAGAAAATCATGGGTTACATTCCCATATACGACGAAACACGTGTCGGCTGTATGAGAGTTTCCAGTGAACGGGAATAAACTTGAATCTGAATTACAAAGAACAAGAACTCTTCGTGACTATATTGGAACAACTGGTGGAAACACTTGCATATATAGCAGTATTGTGATTTACGTGTGCTAAGGAGTGTTGTAGTCAAATCATGAGATTACAGGAGTTAGAGGGGGGGCCCAGTCTGGTCTCACTCGGTCTTTAACGGGCTTAAACGGGCCCGCCCTTGGCCCGGGCTTCGCCCGGCTCGTCCCGCGATGCACAGGTACGGTGCGGATTTAATGCACCTGGCGTGCTCTCTGCTGGGCGTTCCCGGAGGTGGTCACTATGCCGCAAAGTGTTGTGGGCGATGTAGTCATGGTCTGCATTTGTCACAGACCCTAATGCGGATTTTCCCCGCGCAGCGGGAAACGTGGGCAGTTGTACAGTCCTGCTGCTCTGTGTTACAAATGGCACCAGGTGAGTGAATCCACAGCAAGGTTTTATCCGGTATGGCAGTGAGGGCAGGAAGAGACCAGCTGCGGCAGATCAGCAGCCGCACTGCACGCTGTTCCTCGCAGTCCCGCAGGAGGTCTGGGGGTCAGTCCGGCAAGGTGAGGCTCGGCACAGGTACCTGTAGGTGGATAGTGAAACCAGTGCTCCCTCAGACGTTATCACGGCGAGCGGCTACCGCGAAGCTGGGGCCGCAAGAAGTTGCAGTTTTTGGCTGTCGTGCTCAGTTAAAGTTCCAGCACTCCAACAGACCCAAAGTTCTATGCACAGTCCCGCTGCTCTGTGTTACAAATGGCACTTAAAGTATCTGTAATACGTTGTGCCGTTCAAATCAAAATCGCATTTTTAGAGAAAAATCTCCTCAATACCTGCCTATATGTGTTGCAACACATATATTACACTTACACATACACATCATGACTAGTCATACCAAACCAAAATTGCCACAGCAAGCGTATCCTAAAACTGCATTGCCAATCCCAGGCTTCCAAAACCCACAGCAAGTACCGTACAATGGTTCTTACCAATCACAGGGCGTCCAGATTCCAACTGCCAAGTTCTAAATTCGGCCAAACGGCAACTGCACAGCAAGCCAACAGAAGAGATCTCAGTCGAGGACCAGCACCACCTGGATGGTCAGATCGGAAAGAAAGGAACAACGCCATGGATGCCAAGACTCGGGTCTCTTCTGGCAGTGATCACGTCCACGGCAAGATTCCAATCCTTCGTCACGACCACTCCTTCGGGCATCCGAGTCGCCAATGAGCCCCACGTGTCGGGCGCCAATTGATGTAAGCAAGTCTCAGCTAGGCCTACCAGTGCAAGGGGTTCGCCCTTCTCAGACCACAGCAAGAAGTTGGCACAGAAACTGGAAAATACAAAAGCAACGTTTATTAAACCTTTAAAGGTGGCACTACAGTCCACACAACACCCTTTAGTATTGTATAGAGTAGCACACTGAACTAAAACACATGCCCCCTTTTATACACAATGAGGGGGCTCAAATGAAGGCGGTACAAAATACAAGAGCAGTTTTATGACCATATAAGGACATATTGAAAAGCACAATCGATGAGTGGGCGGAGTTAACAGTTTTCAGAAACTAGTAAACACATTCCTATCTGTAACTAATTAGTAACAGCCGCAGACCCTACTGGGCATGTCTGGGCATGCTAAAAGCGGGGGATGCTAAATATAGCCCTTTGCCAGGCAGACTTCAGGTGCAGTCAACAAGGAGGTAGGACAAAACACATGATCAGCACACGGCAATGTATGGCATACAAAATGGCTGCTACGAATACAAAATGGAGTCGGTTCATTTGCTACGATAATGATCAAATACAGCATGTCTTCTGCTAATGCTTAACCTAATCGCCGTTGATTTACAACACCAATGCACCGTCCCCGACCAGAGATCTTATCTCCTACAGAACAAACCTACCCCGGGCTTGGAGCTTTCACCAACATGTTGTGGGACACACCGGTGGAAGCAGGTGAGCAGTGAATCCTCGGTGTGCAGGACCTACAATTGAGCACAGTGCGGGGGAAGGGGCTGGGGTGCAGCACCCTGGGTGCATAGGTGCAGACAAGCGATTTCCCCGTAGCTAATAATGTACCACAATATTATCAAAGAACGTTGATAACAATATCGTCGCTTTAGCAACAGGAAAATGCAGCTAAAGCGGCAACAATAGGCTTGATAATATGCCCTTGTGAATTCCCATAGAAGCCTAATCTCTGGCCTCATGTGTTTCATTTTAGGGACTAGCTAGACCACACTCTTTCTAGCTGGACCCCAGCGTCCTAGACAAACGGGGGACGGGAGGGTATACACTAAGGGCTGGGTGCAGTAGACCAATGCTCTGTCTCCTCCTCCCTCTCTTCTTTAGACTCTCCCTCCTCTTCTCCCTTCCACTGACTCCCCCTCCCTCCCATTCTCATTATCATCCTTTTGTTCAGACTACCTTTCTTTACCTCTTCCACATAGCACACATACTTATGTTTCATTTTTGTCTTGCTGGTTTTCTACGCTGCTTCCACTGGAGTTCAACCCACGTTTTTTATATTATAATGTTTGTTCGACTATACTGTTTGTTCTATTAAACTTATGTTTCTATTTATTTGTGTTTTAATAAAGGCTACTGTTTTTTCAAGTAAATAACTGAGTGTATAGGTCTTCTTTTTTTGACAACACTTGTGTATAGTGTACTGTGAAAATCATGTTTATAGGATATTATGAGGGCAAAGCCTTCCAATATTACACTACACCTACCAAAGATAATCTAACTGACTATTAAACAATTGAAGCCTGGGTAGTTCTACAACTGCAAGAGTTCTATGGTGCGTATCACTTTATAACACCATGAGTACTGCCAGTGTGATTACAGAACCAATAAGGCACTGTCTCGGACAACCGAGGCTTCAGGGACTGCCGAGGCCCACCCTGCATATTTAAATAAAGCCCCGCAGTGTGGCAATCCCCGGACTTCAGTTGTCCTCAAACCCCCCGAACAATTAGTAAAGAATACCTGGGAAGGTGGCGGTCCCCTAGGCTGCAAAACGTCTCTGTACCCTTCAGCGCCAAATTTACATGTGACATTAAGATCCTCAGTCCTAAAGAGACCCCGCAATATAATAATTGGATTGTCCACGGAACAGTACCCAGCAGGAGCCTCATTTAAATGAACGGGTGACACCTCGCTTTTTATTTGCTTCTTTTTTTCTCTCCATTTTTACCATCCGCATCCCCTCTATTAAAATTATACGAGGTTTTCCTCCTCTCGCTTCAAGTAGTCAAACAAGGATTTGCTATCACAGGGTGGAAGCCATGCACCCGCCCTCTAGTGGCAAGCACAAATATCCCACGAATGCACACCCAGGGACATTGGCTGAGCTGTGCCTGAGAGGTCGCCCTCCCTAGGACCATGATGCATTTGTTGGTATAAACGCATACTAACACTACTTACACATGTTTAGTACAGCGACCAAAATGTAGTGAAGAATTGCAAAATCTAAAAATATAAATCCTACCAGAAGTCGGATGACATAGTTCAATGAGCCGACGACCCTGGCATGAGTAGAAACAGCTACACAAACAAAACAGGTCTTTAGCACAACGCAAGCAATTTTGAAATTTTGTTGAGTGGTGCCTTATTTTTCCCTTCTCCCGCTCCTCGACAAATTTATGTAGTGAATAGGCAGACAGCAGTGGATCCAATAAGTAGATTTATTACAGCAAAACAAGACCACTGAAACAGCCACCAACAGGAGCAGACAGCAAAGCAACCTTCTTCTCCAGCACTGTGTACAAACGCCGGAAGGTTCCCCTCATGACAGCCCTACATTCTAACATTACATACTTAGATTCTAGTAGAATTACATACTAACATTCTACTATAACCTAAATGTTTTCCCCTTGCTCACAAAATGGCTGCCAACACTTCCTAGTTGCAACCACTTGCAGCCAATAAGCAGCAAGCTCCTGCTCGTAACGCTTCAGCCAATCAGACGGCAGAATTCCCAAATATCGATATCTTTAATTTTCGATAATTCTCAAAAACTACTGAACGGGTTTGCACCAAATAAACAAAAGCCAGCTTTTGACTCCAAAACCCCTCTCCCTGCCAAATTTGGAGTAATTCCGTTCACCCGTTCGACCTGTAGCCTTGTCTAAATTTTCCTAGACAATACCTTACAAATTTTGCATATCCCAGGACTTTCAGACCAGTACGGGTCAGTAGTTCCTCCTAGTAGGTATAAACACATGCTGACACTACTTCCACATGTTTAGTGCAGCAGCCACAGCACATGACTTCACAGCATGAGACACAATTTGAACTCACGCTTTAATCCTCGAGTCCCGCACCAGCTCACCTTAGCAACAACAGACTCTAGGGAATACCTCACTTAATGTCCGTAACCCACCACTTTCACACTGATAAGAGTGAATACTTTGCTTTGCACCCCCTCTATAGAACACCCTAAACACCCCACAGAGGTTACATTGCTCCTACCCTCCCATTTCCCACTTCTTTCGTCCTTTTTTAGACTTACTGGCTTTAACGCAATCACAAAATGGTGGCCAAAACATCCTAGTTCCAAACACATGCACAGCTCACAGCCAATCAGCAGCAAGCTCCTGCTTGTAACGCCTCAGCCAATCAGATGGCAGAATTCCCAAATATCGATATCTGTAAATTTTGATATTTCTCAAAAACTACTGAACGGGTTTGCACCAAATAAACAAAAGTGTGCTTTCTACTCCAAAACCCTTCTCCCAGCCAAATATGTAGTAATTCCGTTCACCCGTTCGACCTGTAGCCTTGTCTAAAGTTTCCTATGGAAATTAACATGGAAAAAACATGTTTTGGGACCCCCTTTTATGTCAGCCCCCCCTTGACGAATCACCCCCTAAATGTCAGCATAAGAGCTGATATGAACAAAGAATTTGTTTTGAAAATGTCATGAAGATTCATCAAATGATGCCTAAATTATTGGGAATAGAATGTTGCGATTTTCCTAGGGTAACTAGGTCCTAACTATAACTCCCTACTGGTGACCGCCAGTAGATAATATATATGTATATATATATATATATATATATATATATATATATATATATATAGAGGACCCGCGAAGGCTTGACCTCGTCCCCGGTGAGTAACCTGGTAAAAGCATTTACAAGACGGGGCTACGATTTGCTACAGTTCAGCGAAAGTTTCCATTTTTGCCAAAACGCCAAGTTGCACTGAAACGTGCAGGCAATTGATTTGCTGCAGCTTAACTCGTAAGTTATAAAATCGGCATTATGTTGAGTAATGCGGTACGTGAGAGGGAACAGGAAGCCGATGCGCTATTTGAAAATGTGGTCAGAAACAAAAGCAAAGAGGCGAACAAGAACACGCAAAAGAATATAACGGAAGATGCTAACAAAGACGCTAATCTGTTGTTAAAAAGTTTGGAGAAAAAAATGAGAGCAGAACTCACCAAATGGTGGGAGAGTAAATCCCTTACTAAGTATGTGGAAGTGAATCGGGTCCCTCGGGGACTGCGCATACTTTTAGCTCCCAGCTTCGAGCACCCCAATCCAGCAATGTTACTCGAGTGGGGGGAAAGTAATTTACAACAATCAATGAACTTAATAAGGATTTTAATTAAGTATGCTGATATTGATCGCTTAGCTCTCGCCAAAGAAATCGAAGAAATAGAACATGATCTGAGCAAGATGGAAAACCAGGACTGGATTTCGAAAAAAATGAATGAAACTAAAGAACGCTTAAAAAAGTATGAAGAAAAAATAAAAAACAGAAAAGTACATAAATTTGCCAGGGACCTGGAAGATTATGAAAGAGGCCAAATCTACACCTTTGCTAAGAAATACGAAAATATCCGCAAAATGAAGGGGAAAATGGCAACTAAACCCAATGTCTTGGAAGCTAAACAACCAGCTACAACTGGAGATTCACCAGAGTTAGACACAATATCGCTAACAAGTGAGTCCAGCATAAACTCAGTTGGTTCGAATTCTAGTAGCCTGGAAAATGTGAACATAATTCCAGGACTGGGTGATGAAGTTGATTTTTTAGTACCGGACCGGCTGAAAACCTTGAGACCGAGAAAGGAAAGAAAACAAGCCGACGAAGGCGGGACACCGTCAGAAAAACCGCCCGAAGAAAACGGAAAAGGCAAGCCAAAAAGGAGGCAAAACTACTGGCGGAAGAAGAAACAATGAAAGACAACACTGTAGTCAACCTCAGTTCAATAACGCTCACGAAAGCTGAAGAACAATTGCTTACTTTAGGTCTTAATTTCTGCCCTAACACCAACTTCGACTATGCCTCTACTCGGGTAGATGTATTTCTCTTCATTAGAAAACTAAAACTCAGAAAGTTTCACACCCTAAAAAATTTAGGAGAAGATAAACAAGACAAGCAGGTAGCCTCTGATTCCTCCGGCCTACAAGTTGGAGAAATACCAGCACATTGGGCTCTACACAGCTTGAATAATGAAGACGATTTGAGTTCTCAAGCACCAACTCAAACAAAACTAAGAGAGTTGAATTTATTGCAAAAAGGTGCTGGGGAAAGCCCTTTCAAACCGAAGTCAACCTTTATGCCATTGATGCCACGAGACGCAATCGACGTCTTTCATGACCGCATCGTGGAGGAAATAAAAGACTTGAATTGCTCTATTGATCGCAATAGAAGGTGTACGCAGAATCAACGACAAGTTTCTTTGAAAAAGCTGACTGATAAGCTAGCCAATGATGCCTCTATCATAATTAAAAAATCTGATAAAGGGGGCAATGTGGTCCTGTGGCCCAAACAACAATACGATGCAGAAGCTAAGAGACAGTTGAACAACTGTGAGTGTTATGAGCAAATAACATGGAGCATATACAACAAAGCGAAGGAGAACATCAAAAAGGAACTATTAAAATGGAAATCAGAGGGTTTGATATCAAGTGAGGAATACAAATTTCTATTCAACACTCACCCCCGGCTACCCTTCCTTTATTTGCTACCAAAAATTCATAAAAACACTACCCCCGTTCCTGGACGCCCTATAATTTCGGCAATAGGAAGCATGACTGAAAATGTGGGCTCTTATATTGACTTCTATCTGCAGGACTTGGTAAAAGCTTTGCCCTCTTATTTGAAAGATACTGGGGATTTTCTAAGACACCTCAACAACATAACTTGGTCAAAGGATTGGATCTTACTAACTCTGGATATAGAGTCTCTCTATACCAGCATAAGACACAAATGTGGCTTGCGTGGGGTTGAATACTTTTTAAACACACGTCCTGCTGAATATGCAATGCATAACAAGATGTTAATGTCTCTTATCTCATGGTGCTTGAATAATAACTACTTTTCTTTTGAAAAGAATATGTATAGACAAAAACAGGGGGTAGCCATGGGGGCTTGCTTTTACCCGAGCTACGCGTGCCTGCACGTGGGTTTTTGGGAAAAGCAGGTCCTCATGAACACACACAGGGACATGTTTGAAAATAATGTGATATCATGGCTTGGTTATATAGACGATGTTTTCGTTATTTGGAAGGGAAGTATGCAAAGCGCACCAGAGTTTGTCAACTTGTTAAACATCAATGAGTTTAATCTTCACTTCACTTCCAACATGAGTGACTCCAAATTAGAATTTTTGGGCGTCCAGATACAAATAACTGACGAGACACTCATTACCTCAGCTTACAGAAAACCTTCTGCTGGCATTGCAATACTACATGCATCCAGCGCGCATCCACGTCACTTAATAGCTAGCATACCCTACGGGGAATTGCTACGGCTTAAGCGCATCTGCAGTACATCGGAGCAATTTGAGGTCTGCAGTCAATCATGCTTAGAGCGTATGCGCCAGAGAGGGTACAGTGAGGAAATTCTGAAGAAAGCCATGATTAAGACCAGTGAAAGACCCAGAACTACCCTATTACCCAGCACCAGTGTGAGGAACATAAGTACAGCAGATGAGAATAATTCACCTAGACTCATCACCACTTACTGTAGACAGGAACGTAAAATACGTAACATCATAAATAAAAATTGGCCCATAGTTCTAACTGACCCCATTCTGAAAAACACGTTGCCAGAACATCCTAGCGTGACGTTCAGGAAAACTAAAAACATGGCTAATCTCTTATCTAGGGAGATTCCAACCGGGTCCACCAATATTCAAACTTGGATGCCCACGAGTAATGGCTTCCGCAAGTGTGCCACTTGCAGGGCATGCAACTTTGGAGCCAACACTGCCACATACAAAACCCCTTTTAAAACAAAAGAAATATCCATTAGGGGAAAATATGACTGCCGCACTGAGTACGCCATATACGTCCTCACATGTACATGCGGCTTACGTTATGTAGGCAGCACAAAAAACCCTGTGTACATGCGGATCCTACAGCACATTCGTGCAATCATTAACAGTGATCCAGCCTACCCGGTAGCCCGACATTTCAAAGTGAGTCACAATAAGAATGTGAACTGTTTGACATACTTTGTAATTGACCAGGCACCGGTGTTAAAGCGAGGTGGGGATAGGGACAAGACTTTGAGGCAGTTAGAGACCAGATACATCCTGAATCTTAACAGCAAGCATCCTAACGGCCTCAACGATAGGGAAGACATGCATACCTTCCTTTAATTCGAGTCTAATCTGTCCTGCCCTATGTTTCCATCTCTACAATTATGAGATCACTAAAACTGCATCCATTCCGGGCCAATTGCAAAAGATCAATCTAGTAAATGCCCTAGTGACTCATTCATGACTGACCACAAACATATTATGTTTTTTATCCTGTTAACTTCATCTCTCTCCTCTATCATCATTTTTAAACCTCCCACAATTTTGGTTGCACTTATAACACTTAGCACTTTACAGTTGGAATTGCTGTTGGAGTAAGACCAAGTTGTGCAACCCTTCTGGGTTGCCAAATGGGCAAGGGATAGGCCACTATCCCTGTGTACGTGGTTCAGCACTGGCACTTTAATTTAAGCAAGGATTTTTACATTGTAACGTGACAGTATAATGTAATACTTGAGTGAGCTAACTGAAACCTTGTTGAATGAACTAGATACACTAAGGTTATTTCAGCGAATGTGGAAACACACTGCCATTTTGCACAATGTATTTTTTAGCATAATATTTATTTATTTATGCACTGTAAATTATTATCATGGACTTTTATATATTGTCTTTTTAGATTTTTAACATATTTATATGTTATGTATTTGCTGCATGGGCGTTAAAATTGCTTCGCTGTACAGACATGTGTAGCAATACTTTTCTTAAAAAGTGTCAGTTACATAGGAATATACTGCTAGCTCACTGTTGCACAATTTTAACACGCATTTAGGCGGTTATAAATGTACATCGTTACTTAATTGCAATTTTAAATCTTTGTTTTCATGTGCCCTGCACAGAAATGCTGCCAAGGTTTATAAGTAGCCCATATACAGCGCCCAATCGTATGCACGTGTAAAACACCTCACATTGATAGTCTACTTTTTATGTCTATGTTTAGATCACGTGGTGTCATTGTGAAATGAAAAAAATGAGCGTGTGCCCTATTTAAATGAAGAATACTGCATGTCCGTCATGTGATCAAGGGCAGACCCTGCCCGAAACGCGTCATGCCAAACCTAAGCTGCAAAATGGTTAAATAAACGCCTGCTGTGACACTCCGCAATTCGTGTGGTGGTCTGTATTTTCTGTGGGTTCAACCTGGAAACAGAATTCGATCCATATATATATATATATATATATATATATATATATATATATATATATATATATGAACAACAAGTCCTGACCGCCAGAGGTAGCGGTTTCAGCAGGCGTAGACCTCCACTCCAAAAGGTGTTTTAGTACGTTCAAAAACACCAAAGAAGCCACATCAATGATATGAATGCAAGCAATCTATATTTATTTACAGCAAAGTGCAAGAGCGAGTGCCCTCCTTGACGCGTTTCGCTCCGCAAGCGGAGCTTGATCACATGACGCGTCAGGAGTGGGCAGTGCAATAAATTGAAGTTAAAAGCCCAAGAGCCTCAAAAAACAAGACGCAAGGGTTGCAACAAAGCAGATAGGCCACCAATTCCCAATTTAGAACGAAAGTGCATATAAATTATGTTGCTAATGCATCTATGTTTAGACACAGTTAGAGCATAGTGCTCAAATAACATGTAAAGATAGCGTCAAGTAAATTGTCTGACAAACAAGATAATTTGGGGAGTAAATCAAACTACAGTAAATTGATTCTGTCAAGCTCAAGTCAATCTATATAGATGAACCAAAATATAAAACAGCCAATAGATCATCGTAAAGCATAATACGAAAACCATTTATGTTCTAAAAATCTAATGCAAGTGCATCAAAACATATCTACATAAGATTGAACAGCCAGAACATAATCCCCCAAAAATATTATTGTCATCATCCACTATCATTAATGCAATATAAGTTTAAATCAAATATGTCATGAATGAAATATTCAGAAATAGCAAATCACGAAAGAATCAAATCATCATAAGATAAGGCTCAGTTCAGAAAAGTTGAGGGAAAACACACACAAATTATAAGAAATGATGTAATTCATCAAAAGCATTCAAACCTGTAGGGGACCGGGTATCGAGAAGCAAAATAAAATATGCTTC
Source organism: Lissotriton vulgaris (assembly GCF_964263255.1). NCBI lineage: Eukaryota > Metazoa > Chordata > Amphibia > Caudata > Salamandridae > Lissotriton > Lissotriton vulgaris. Next base: position 59,245 of record NW_028244609.1, read on the forward strand.
CCTTCGTCACAACAGTTTTTCTCGATCACCACCCCTGCCCGGGTTGGCTACAGAGCAAAGCAGGGTATATGTAAGATTCTTTCATTTTCTATCATGTACCGCTTTAAAGTGGCGGGCCACTGGGTAGTTCATGTCAGAATTGACTATGGCCCGGATGTGCTGTAGTATCCGCTGATTAGCTGGTAATTTGGTGCTTCCAATATAGGATAGTAGACAAGTACAGGTTAGCTTGTAGACCACAAACTCACTCCGGCATGTCAGATGTTTTTGTATTGGAATCAACTTGTCATTAAAGGCTGATACATAATGTGTACCGTTAACTGCAAAAGTGCAGGCCCGACAGGAGGTGCACCTGAAAAAACCTGGTTTGTTAAGCCAGTTCGTCTTGGATGACAGTTCAGGTTGAGTTCTATCCAGTGAATCCTTCATGGAAGGAGCCCTCCTAAAAGTAATGGCAGGTGATTTAGGTAAAAATGGGGCAAGAATCACATCGGTTAGTACGATTGGCCACTCTGATCTAATGATGCTACTAATCTTAGATGTTTGGGAGCAATAAGTGGTAATATATATATATATATATATATATATATATATATATATATATATGTGTTACGAGTTGGTATATATATATATATATATATATATATACCAACTCGTAACACACTCGTCTTCCACAACAAAATTACGGGCATGGACCAACTTTGTATCCCAGCATTATTTTATTCACTCTTCATAATCCCATAGCTGTCAAGACGCGTTTCGGTCGTCCAAGCGGCCTTGATCACCTGATCATACGCAGTCTCTAACCCAAATTTAAAGTGCAAGTGCATACCATTCTGCATAAACATGGAAAAAATACTTTTCATCTTTGTACATTTGCACATACGTCACATTTTTATATCAAGTAACATATTTTGAAAAAGTACATATTAATACCTGCTTAAATGCATTAATTATACTCTTTTTCCATTGCAAATGATTTTATCGCATAATATCAATTGATCCAAAGAACTAACAGCATACATGCTTCATTCATCAATTTTATCTCAAAAATATGCGTATTACTCATATTCCTGTTTAGCCAAAGATATCATTTTTATTTCACATGCTCACCCTAGTGTACCACTTAACTGAATCAAATCATAAATTAACTATGTTAAAAAAAAAAAATTTAAAACAACATTTTCACCCTACAGTCTTTATGTTTTCGTTGTTTTGACACCCCACCTGATGTCCAGTATTTATCTTATCCTGCACTTCTATCCCTTTACGGTGTACATTGAAATGTATTCGCACTATGATACTATCAAACTGTTTAAGTGCAATCACATACCCGCACTTTAACTCATTATATCCAATTTATGCATTGAATAGTAAAATGGCATCGTGCTTATCCTCCATAGTGTGTACTAAAGCACCTCTGGCCATCAAATCATTTAAAGTGCAAATACATTTCAGTATTCATACATTGAATTAATAAAGCAAAATTGTGCATGTACAAAATTTCATCACGTTGCAATCCTTAATCTAAAAGCTGATGTCTAATTGTTTTATTGGTCACAGAGATTGCCGCTAAATATTTATACTCTGGTGGAGGTATCCTACTTCTGAAAATAGGGCTATAAAGTGTCTAGTGCAATACAAGTGCAAGAAATAAAGGCATTGCTAAAGTGCTTATAGATAAAGTGAACATAGTGCATGATTTTTCTTCTTGTGCAAAGGCACATTCAAATTTCCATTAAAAACTCTTTCTCCTCAGTTCATTAAAAACAATTGATCATAGTAAAATTCCATTGTTAAATATTAGCCATTCATTTCATTCTTAAATAATTCAATTTAAAGACAGCTGGATAAAAACCTACCCAAATATCTTAAAACCAATCCATAAAAAGGTCTTAATTATAGGCTAAAATAGAATTAAACCAGAGTACATAAAAATTGTCTGAAGAAATTCGATATTTTTCACAATTAATTTAGGAGTATGGCATACATCACCTAAAGTATTCCCAATCATTCTAATGTACAATTTACTTACAAGAATGTGTCCTCTGTGGCATTTAACCCTCCTGGCCACTTAGAATCAAACTCCAGTATATACCTGGTCTCCGTTCGTCTAAGCGCTGCTTCTCTATCACCCCCTCTCTTAGTCGATGGTATAGACTCTAATGCGAAATATTTTAAATACTTGGGCTTACTGTTATGCACTGCCTGGAAGTGCCTCACCACAGGGTAGTTTTGGTATTTATTTGTTATTGGTCTTAGGTGTTGTAAAACCCTCTTGTGCACGGCCAGTTTGGTGCTCCCTATATATTTTAGTTAGCATTCACATTCAAGAACATAAACACAGTACTCCATTTTACACGTAAGATGCTGTTTAATATCTTTAATAGTGTTTGGAAATACTGTCTTGTAGGATTTTGTATTAATACCAAACTGGCAGGCTCTACACGTCAGACATTTATAAAAACCTTTCCTGGGGGGAAGCCAGATTTCTTTCCCGAAGCTTTCCTGACTGTTTTTCGATAACATATTACCCATGCTAGCTGCTTTTCGAAATGTTATCGCTGTGTTGGATGGCATAGAAGCTCCTATGACAGGGTCATTCTGTACAAAGTGCCAATTTTTTCTCATTATGCTCCTTAACTCTTTTTGTTGTTTGGAATACGTTAAAATTAGTCATAATGGCTCCTCCTTTTTGCTAATTGCCACCTCCTGTACTTTTTTTGATTTATAGGTAAGTAGGTCATCCCTTGATTTTAATTGGGATTTTCTCATGGCAATATCCAATGTTTTCTGGCTATACCCCCTGTCTAGGAATCGCGCACAACTCTCCCTCTGCTTTTGTATTGAATCAACAGGGTCACTACATAAACGTCTTATACGTAACAGCTCCCCTTATGGTATGCTTTTTATTAGGTGTGGGGATGAGCACTTGTGGAGTGTAATAAAGTATTCTCAGCAGTAGGTTTTCTTAAAAGGGTAGTGTTTAAAATGTCCTTTCCAGCCAAAACTTGTACATCTAAAAATGTTGCAGTGTTTTTGCTTATGTTAAAAGTAAATTTAAGGTTAAAATCATTCTGATTAATGTCCTCAATAAACTTTAACACACTCTCTTCTGTCCCACGCCAAACAATAAAAAGGTCATCTATAAAACGTAGCCAGGAAACAATGTGATCAGTGCAAGCATATTTATATTTGCGTACGAGGACCAGTTCCTCCCACCAGCCCATAAATAAACAGGCATAACTGGGGGAGAAACTGGCCCCCCATAGCAACTCCTTGCACCTGTTGGTAAAATTGACCATTAAAAAGAAAATATTTATTCTCTAAACAAAAAGCCAACATGTCTAAAACCATTCTTGTGTGTTGTGCAAATTCTTTTGGTCCGGTGCTCAAGAAATATTCAATGGCCCGAAGCCCATCCATATGCTTAATACACGTATATAGTGAGCAAACATCTAATGTGACCAATAGAAGATCCAGACCCCACACTATATCTTTTATCTTAGTGAGAAAGTCACTTGTATCTTGCACGTACGATTTCAGTTTCTTCATGTGGCTTTGTAAAAAATGATCAATATATTTAGACAAGTTCTCCAATGGTCCTTCACAAGCAGCAATTATGGGTCTTCCTGGAGGGGCCTCCGGATTTTTATGAACTTTTGGGATAAAATAAATATAAGGTGTCAATGGATAATCTTTCTTTAAAAACTTATATTCATCCCAACTCAGTAGACCCCTACTTTTCCACGCTAGGAGGTTTGCAAATAGTATCTCTTGTGTTGCCTTATATTTCAGGGGATTGCTTTTCTTGTAACATTCAACCTTATCCAGTTGACTGTATGCCTCCTTTAAATAGTCCTCTACTGGCCATAGAACGACACTGTCTTGTAGGATTTTGTATTAATACCAAACTGGCAGGCTCTACACGTCAGACATTTATAAAAACCTTTCCTGGGGGGAAGCCAGATTTCTTTCCCGAAGCTTTCCTGACTGTTTTTCGATAACATATTACCCATGCTAGCTGCTTTTCGAAATGTTATCGCTGTGTTGGATGGCATAGAAGCTCCTATGACAGGGTCATTCTGTACAAAGTGCCAATTTTTTCTCATTATGCTCCTTAACTCTTTTTGTTGTTTGGAATACGTTAAAATTAGTCATAATGGCTCCTCCTTTTTGCTAATTGCCACCTCCTGTACTTTTTTTGATTTATAGGTAAGTAGGTCATCCCTTGATTTTAATTGGGATTTTCTCATGGCAATATCCAATGTTTTCTGGCTATACCCCCTGTCTAGGAATCGCGCACAACTCTCCCTCTGCTTTTGTATTGAATCAACAGGGTCACTACATAAACGTCTTATACGTAACAGCTCCCCTTATGGTATGCTTTTTATTAGGTGTGGGGATGAGCACTTGTGGAGTGTAATAAAGTATTCTCAGCAGTAGGTTTTCTTAAAAGGGTAGTGTTTAAAATGTCCTTTCCAGCCAAAACTTGTACATCTAAAAATGTTGCAGTGTTTTTGCTTATGTTAAAAGTAAATTTAAGGTTAAAATCATTCTGATTAATGTCCTCAATAAACTTTAACACACTCTCTTCTGTCCCACGCCAAACAATAAAAAGGTCATCTATAAAACGTAGCCAGGAAACAATGTGATCAGTGCAAGCATATTTATATTTGCGTACGAGGACCAGTTCCTCCCACCAGCCCATAAATAAACAGGCATAACTGGGGGAGAAACTGGCCCCCATAGCAACTCCTTGCACCTGTTGGTAAAATTGACCATTAAAAAGAAAATATTTATTCTCTAAACAAAAAGCCAACATGTCTAAAACCATTCTTGTGTGTTGTGCAAATTCTTTTGGTCCGGTGCTCAAGAAATATTCAATGGCCCGAAGCCCATCCATATGCTTAATACACGTATATAGTGAGCAAACATCTAATGTGACCAATAGAAGATCCAGACCCCACACTATATCTTTTATCTTAGTGAGAAAGTCACTTGTATCTTGCACGTACGATTTCAGTTTCTTCATGTGGCTTTGTAAAAAATGATCAATATATTTAGACAAGTTCTCCAATGGTCCTTCACAAGCAGCAATTATGGGTCTTCCTGGAGGGGCCTCCGGATTTTTATGAACTTTTGGGATAAAATAAATATAAGGTGTCAATGGATAATCTTTCTTTAAAAACTTATATTCATCCCAACTCAGTAGACCCCTACTTTTCCACGCTAGGAGGTTTGCAAATAGTATCTCTTGTGTTGCCTTATATTTCAGGGGATTGCTTTTCTTGTAACATTCAACCTTATCCAGTTGACTGTATGCCTCCTTTAAATAGTCCTCTACTGGCCATAGAACGACATTGCCGCCCTTGTCAGCATTACGTATTATCATTTTTTCCTGCTGTAATTTCAGAATTAACTGATTGTATCTTCTTTCGTGGCTGGAATATTTTCTCTTCCTTTCATTGGTTGTGTGGGTCAGTTTTTTAATTTGCGTCACCACATGCTCACTAAAAGTATCTAAGACGTCATGTGCCGGAATTGGGACGGATTTAGATTTCAACCTAAACTGTGTTTCTGGCTTCTTTTGCCCTTGTTCAATAAATATCCCCTGGGTACTTGTCTCCTCACCCAAGGCTAAATGACAGATGTCCCGATAGAGACTATCATCGGAGACCTGAAGTCCCAAAGGCGCTGTTGTTGATGCCATACTATGCTGTGGATCCACTGCCGATTTTTGTAAGTGGATTTTCTTAAACTTGAGCTTACGAATGAATTGGTACACATCTGCCCGTGTTCTGGTGTAATTGAAGTTTGATTCCGGGCAGTAGCTTAGGCCTAAGCTAAGTAATTGTATCTCCGATTTTGATAAATCAATATTTCCCAGATTGATGACTGATTTGGATTTTGCCATGTCATCATTTAGTATGGGATCTTCCTCTTTTTCGCCATGTGTTCCTAGTTCCTCCGTGCTCGCCCCCGACCCCGCTTGTTTTGCTCTCCTTTGTTTGCGGGCCTGGCGTCTCTCCCTTCTCCTTTGGCTGCTGGTTTTGCCACTGTTCCGCCAAATCTTGGTCTCAGGGTATCCCGCCTGCTTTGTTTTAAATGTCCAGCTCTTCCCCCAGAGTCAGTTTTACTCCAGCTGGTTTTCTGGCGACTTCATTATCTGAACCACTCTCAGGTGCTTTACGCTGGACACTGAGGACACTTCTACTTGTTGTTCCACAATCCCTTTATTGGCATCAGCTCTTTTCTTAGCGGTTGCTGCTGTAAGACTGTCATAGCGTCTGGCAAACGTAAATATCTGCCCATTGGCATAATCATCTCTGTCCCTTTTAAGATTTCTAAATCTTTCGGCCTTTATTTTTTCTTCCTCCTTTGCCAGTCTAATTTTCATCTCATCTCTAAATTTTGATTCTTGCCTGGGGTCGCTTCCTAGTTGTTTTATATTATCTTCTAGGGCATCCATCTTTTTCTGTAGATCTGCCCCATCTATTTCAGTGTACTTTATAAGAATCTGGACAAGGCGTCTAGATGCTCGAGATTACAATCTCCCCACTCGGACATCATTAGGGGGTTTGGTACCTCATAGCTCGGGGCTAACATGATTCGGAGCCCCCGGGGAATCCTCCCCACGTCCAAATATCTTTTTAAAGAACGAGCTTCCCACCATTTAGACTGCTCTTGTCGGCTTCATTTTTCCAGCTCCTTAAATATTTCCTTTAGATTTGTAGTAGACTCTGTTCCTGCCTCTGCATTTGCATCTGAAATAGTGGCGATTTCAGTTTCTATTGCATCTGAGAACATCTCATCTGCTGCGAGCTCCCGTTCTCTGCACATGTCACTTGACATTTTTCTGGGATTATGATGTGTTTTGAAAATATGCTATACTACCCCAGTCACACGTTGCAAACACTCGGCTGAGCAATCTCCGATCCAGACTTACAATCTTGACGGGTTTGGCTTTGCCTTTAATACTTGTGTGTGCCGCTGCTCCCGGGGTTGGTAAATGCCTCCTGATCCTTTTCCCAGACACAAAAGCTGTTGCAATGACTTCGAATGCGTGTTCAGGAGACTCGGCTGTTGCCTTGCCACGTACCTGCTCAGCCGAGCGATATCCTGTGGCTTCTCGGGCTGGTCTGCCTCTCGTCTCCTCCACGCCGAGCACGTTGCTGAACAGCTTATTCAAACTCCTCTCTGCATTGTTTTGCCTGGATATGGGGGGCTTTCGCTCCTTCAGCTAGCTGTGGACTCCTCGTAGTGCCCCTGGGGTCCCTGCCAAAGCGTTACCACGCGCCCGTGGTAACTCACACGGAAACCGCCAAGGGGCAAAAGACTGCTTGCCGCGAAGCCTTTTCTTATCAGGAGGGGGTCCACGAACCGGCAGCAATCAAATGCCGGTAAATATGTGCCAACTCGTAACACACTCGTCTTCCACAACGAAATTAAGGGCATGGACCAACTTTGTATCCCAGCATTATTTTATTCACTCTTCATAATCCCATAGCTGTCAAGACTGGTTTCGGCCGTCCAAGCGGCCTTGATCACCTGATCATGCGCAGTCTCTAACCCAAATTTTTACCATGTATGTCCCACTCAATAAAGTTTGGGGCTTTTTGAACGGAACGTGCATTCAACTCGAATTTAGAGCAACAAAGCCTCAAATATGGCATTCTTCATAAAGCCAGTCTAGTATGGTATAAAACGTTTTAATTTTGTGATATAATCTATTAAGACAATATTATGTTTATTAAACTGCCATAACATTTTGAGGTTGCATATTAGGCATTGGTTGTATCACACCAGCTGTATTTATTGAGCACCTCATGTCAGTTTTGACTATTACAAAATGAGGGCGCCGTTCCTCACCTTTAATTCAATGTATGTTTTGTTTTTCACGGTGTTTTACTAGTCCTTCGTTTATGTTTAGTAAGGATGTGTATAAGGATGCGTAAACTGTTCTGCTTCTCAGCGTGACCAAGACGAAAGTCGAAATGCGTTGCTGTGCAGTCTTTGTACGAATAAATTACCTGCAAACCCATTCAAGTGATGTCATGAGTGATGTCACTGACCTTGTCATGAGTGATGTAATATGTGACGTCATCAGCAGTGCATTGCGGGCGCGCGAGATATAGTTAGCTGAACTAACTATAACGAGGGAATTTCAATGGTTTTGTATGAGAGAAATGTCCAGCTAACTATAACATGGGAGAAATCTATGTTTTTTTCAGTGAATTTCTAAGGTTTTTTAAATGCTAATTCCTAACTATAATGTGTGTGAAACCTATGTTTTTTTAAGTGAATTTCAAAGGTTTTCTAAATGATAATTTTGAAATATACTAATTATTATATTTCTTTCTTTTCATAGTAATTTCCTAAATTTTTATTATAAATACTTATATTTATTTTATTTTTAAAGTTACATTTCATATTTTTAATGTAAAATAATAACAAAATCAAATTCAAAAAGAATGCACTGCTAGTAAAACTGCCTTGGTGAATTTGTAAGTGTTTGTTAGAGGCAGATTTACAACACCCTTGTGCCTCTTTTACACCACTTTTGCATCACTTTTCTGATGAAGCAGTGGTGCAAAAGATGCACAACGATATGCGGTATTTAGAATTTGACGTATCTGGGAGGCACGTCACATTGTAAATCCCTGTACCAGAAGGACACATTCCTATATGGGGAGGCGTTCCTGCGCAAGAACAGCTCCTAAAAGTTGCTGACTAAAATCTACAAGATTTCACTTTGTCACTTTTACACTCATGCTGTGTCAAAACCCTGCACTACCTTGAAGCAGGTGTAAGGATTGACACAGCAGTCTGAGCATAGAGCCCCCAGACCATTGCTGGAGATACGTTGCACTTCCAACATAACTCAAATAATGCACCACCTTTACAGCACAGATACATCACATATATGTGCCATTTTTGTCCCATGGTACACCTCATTGTAAATACGGCGTATCCATAGTGGTGGTGTCACGGAGCACAATAACTGACATATTCCTGGGGATATGCCAGTTATTATATATTTGCCCATTAGTGTTTTAATGTAGTGATAGGATTACTACATACAGATGAATGAGTCACTACAAAACTAAAACAACAGTAACAGAGTATTTGCTGGAAGTGTAACGATACAAACTAGTAAATTGAACCAATAAATCACAAACTTGCAAGTAAATAGAAAACTACATACATCTTCTATAAGGGTTTTGAAGCAGTCCATGTCCTAAGACCTATTTTAATGCATGAGTACTTAGATTGTGAGTAGTTGATTACAAGACTGCAAGGAAAGAACCTCATTGAATTTATAACAGACTCAGTTGTACCCCAGTATACAGATAAACACATACTACTGAATGGCTCACTACAATATTGAAACAGCAGCGTGAGAATGTTTGCTGGAAGTATTAGGATACACATTGAGGAATTGAACGTATAAGGCATAAGTTTGCTGGTGTATAGAACAGTGCATGCACAGTCTATAGAGGTTTGAAACAGTCTATGCACTAAGGCCTCTTTTAATACATGAGTATCTAAATACTGACTGGATCATTACACTTCTGCAAAGAAAGTTCCTCACTAAATTTTTTACAGCTTCAGTTTTACAATTGTACAATGAAAAAGAACATACTGCTGACTGGCTCACTACAATACTAAAACAGCAGTGTCACAGTGTTTGCAGGAAGTCTAAGGATACAGACTAGGCAATTGAAGGCATAAAACACAAGTTTCCAGCTGCATACAAGACTGCATGTATACTCCATAGGGATTTAAAGCAATCGATACCCTCAAACCCACTTTGCATAGTTTAAATCAGTACAAACATTTAAGGAATATATAACTGAATCTATAACCGCTTCACTTTTAGTACAATAAATACATTAGTAGATAGTGCTCAAACCTTTATTATTTTCAACAATAAATTTATTCTTGTAACATCTCATAATTTAACAGACATTCCAATGCAACTTCATCAGATATGTCATTCAGATAAATTTCCTCGTCAGCAGTTTCTGTTTTAATTTGTACTAAAATTTCAACATAATTTAAAACTTCGAGAAAATCACCATCAAAGCTTTTGTCTTCAAAATTACAGTTCATTCCTGCAGCACTAATTTCCCCTTCTTCACTCCCATTGGCTATGACAGATACGATTAGTTCTTCAATTATACTCAAAGTAATATCCAAAATCTCCTGAGTTGAGGCTGTTCTCTTTCCATAATTTTTCCTTTATGTTCTTGCTCCTTGTACAAAAATATAAACAGTTAATTTTATCACTTTTCGTAATATATAATACAAAACTACCATTTTCACCGATTTTGGCCTACAAAAAATACTGTATAAATACTATTATCTAATAACATTCCATTAGTTAAGTTTTAGTCCTTTGCAAAATTATACACCTATAATTACTTATAAGGATATCCTGTTCTTAGCTTTTGCAGTCACTCCTTATGACTATAGGAAAAGACTCAGGCTGTTATAGTGAAATACAGTACTAAAAAATGGAGAATATGTCTATTCACCTTACCCTTTCCGAAATAGTAAATGTGTTTTACTGTAATGGAAAAGATAGTATTCATTTTCCAGAATGACACTGTATATCTGTGTATATTTAGACATCATTATCGCACTACTTTTTGAATACTTCATGTGTTAACTCTATCTCTATTCCTCATCTATCACTTAGTCTAACCCTACTAATTACCTACCCCTTCCAATTTTGAACTAGCCTCTCTAGTATTTATCTGCAACCTTGTAGCTTACGGTTCTTTATTTTTCTCACTGCTTATAACCTAAAATTACGTAACATTCATTAATCTAGGCCTCTCAGTTTATTATCTAATTTTTATATTATTAATTTCCTTGTGTTCTTCTGCTAACTTTTCTTTTTGCAGTTGCTTGTTATCTATTCTCTCAATCCTTCAATATCTTGTGTTTTTCATTAATGTTCCTTCTTAATTCAAAAGTCTTCCTACTATTCCTAACTCAATGGGTTCTTTTCCCCTAAGACCTTGCTTAACATGAAGTTTCTTGTTTCTTGTTTTAAGTTAGAGAAAATACATTGACTGAGTACATGCAATATTGTCGATAATGTCAGGTAAGGGGAATCAACAATGGGAGCACACTGCTAGCCTCTCCGCCACATCGCCCCTCTGCATTGTGGTATATGCAGTGCATATGACTTGAAGAGTTGGGAAAAGGTTTGAGTGTTTCACCAAGGTTGGTGCAAGTAAGTACTTGGTATTTCCAGTATCTCTAGACACAAGACATTGCTCGTGTTTCGGGATAGGATCCCTCATCAGTAGAGAAAAGTTCTGGGGTGGCAGAGAAGGCCGCCAAACAACCGTCACAGGCTTCGTTGCCTCTCAGGCGCGCAGGTGCGTCTCTAAAAGCTCATCAGCTTGGGGACTCACAGGAGCCCTATAACAGGAATCAACGATGGGAGCACACTACTAGCCTCTCTGCCGGATCGCCCCTCCGCATTGTGGTATATGCAGTGAGTATGACTTGAAGAGTTGGGAAAAAGTTTGTGAGTGTTAAACAAAGTTGGTGCAAGTAAGTACATGGTATTTCCAGTATCTCTAGACACGAGACATGGCTCATGTTTCGGGATAGTATCCCTCATCAGTAAAGCTAACGAGCTTTTGGAGACACACCTGCGCGCCTGAGAGGCAACGAAGCCTGTGACGGTTGTTTGGCGGCCTTCTCTGCCACCCCAGAACTTTTCTCTACTGATGAGGGATACTATCCCAAAACACGAGCCATGTCTCGTGTCTAGAGATACTGGAAATATCGAGTACTTACTTGCACCAACCTTGGTGAAACACTCACAAAATTTTTCCCAACTCTTCAAGTCATACGTACTGCATATACCAGAGTGCAGAGGGGCGATCCGGGGGAGAGGCTAGCAGTGTCCTCCCATCGTTGATTCCTGTTATATTGCTCCCTTGAGTCCCCAAGCTGATGAGCATTTGGAGACGCACCTGCGCACCTGAGAGGCAACGAAGCCTGTGACGGTAGTTTGGCGGCCTTCTCTGCCACCCCAGAACTTTTCTCTACTGATGAGGGATACTATCCCGAAACACGAGCCATGTCTCGTGTCTAGAGATACTGGAAATATCGAATACTTACTTGCACCAACCTTGGTGAAACACTCACAAACTTTTTCCCAACTCTTCAAGTCATACGCACTGCATATACCAGAGTGCAGAGGGGCGATCCGGCAGAGAGGCTAGCAGTGTGCTCCCATCGTTGATTCCTGTTATAGGGCTCCTGTGAGTCCCCAAGCTGACGAGCTTTTAGAGACGCACCTGCGCGCCTGAGAGGCAACGAAGCCTGTGACGGTTGTTTGGCGGCTTTCTCTGCCACCCCAGAACTTTTCTCTACTGATGAGGGATACTATCCCGAAACACGAGCCATGTCTCATGTCTAGAGATAGTGGAAATATCGAGTACTTACTTGCACCAACCTTGGTGAAACACTCACAAACTTTTTCCCAACTCTTCAAGTCATATGTACTGTATATACCAGAGTGCAGAGGGGCAATCCGGCGGAGAGGCTAGCAGTGTGCTCCCATCGTTGATTCCTGTTATAGGGCTCCCGTGAGTCCCCAAGCTGATGAGCATTTGGAGACGTACCTGCGCGCCTGAGAGGCAACGAAGCCTGTGACGGTTGTTTGGCGGCCTTCTCTGCCACCCCAGAACTTTTCTCTACTGATGAGGGATACTATCCCGAAACACGAGCCATGTCTCGTGTCTAGAGATACTGAAAATATCGAGTACTTACTTGCACCAACCTTGGTGAAACACTCACAAACTTTTTCCCAACTCTTCAAGTCATACGCACTGCATATACCAGAGTGCAGAGGGGCGATCCGGCAGAGAGGCTAGCAGTGTGCTCCCATCGTTGATTCCTATAATGTCAGGTAAGTTTACTTACTCACTAACTTGTCAAAAAACGTTCTTTAACTCTCACAGAAATATTTCCACTTTCTCTACAGGAATGTCTAAGGAGCAATTAAAAACGGGTCTGAACTCCGGAACGTCTTCGGTGAAGTGCGCACTCGTTAGTGAGCGCGCGCTTCACCAAGGATTCCCCACAACTCTATGGTAAATTACTAGATCGCAAACGCGTCTTTCAGCCGCGGCCCGTGGAGGGAGTTGCGATGGAGCAGGCAGGGGGGGCGGGGGAGGGGCAGGGTGAGAGGTGATAAACAACGGAATCTGGAAGATTGCAGGTAAGTAAACAATTACATTAATAATATGAATTTCGGGCCATATTATCAACAAAACGTGATATCAAAAAAGGCGATACATTATCCCTGCTTTTACCAGCAGGAAAGTGGCGCTAAAGCTGCGATATTCTATCTCGTTTTGTTGATAATATGGCCTGAAATGCATGCTAATGGCTTTGTGGTGACGATCATGTGTGGTTATGACCGCGTTGTAATGGCTGTTTTCCCCAGGACACTGCAGCAACCTGGTCTGGGCGTCGTGGACTCCAGGGCAGTAGGCAGAGGGCCACGCTGCTCCTCATACAATATAGAAATCTTTGTGGGGTGATTGTTTCCGTGGTTTGAGGGGTGTTATTGAGGATCAAGCATTTAATTTTGTAGGGGGGTAAGTTTGCATAGGAAAATGTTGCAAGAGGTTTGTAAATGTAGTACACATTGCTTCGTATCATTTTTATTTTTTTATTTTTTTTAAGTTCAAAATATTTTATTGAGGTTTTCAGTATAAGAAGCAAGACATACAGAAAAATACATGAAAATTGCATGTCATTTTGATTTCTTTTCTGAATTGTAGTCTATTCAGAGGAAATAGAAGTCATTAGTTTTCAATCCTAGTCTTGAATATCTTACTATACTATTTCAACATTATTTCTATTGTGGACCATCATACACCCCTCCCCCCCAAAATGAAAGAAGTATGTACATTTTTTTAAATAACTTTTATTAAAACAATAACTAAACAAAACTAAATTATAACTATATTGCAAATAAATAGAAAAATAAGTTTAATAACAAACAATATTATAAGCAAATTGTTAAATGGACTTCATAAGATGTCCAATTGGTAATCTGGAAAACAAAAAATAAAATTAGAGTTTAGAATTATGTAGATGTGAGTAAATGAGCTGAAGCATTACAAGTCAACGTAACTCTATGGTTTTACGTGTGCAGTGTGCCTCGTACATTTCACTTGTTATACTGCCGCGTTCAAGTGGTGTCTATATGGAAGTGCCTACTGTGTTACTGACACACAAGTGGCATAACAGGTTTGTAAATGTGTCGACTTATTTCTAATGCAATGCTATGAAGGCTTTGTAGATCTAGGCCTCTGTGCTTACCGTTGTATATACACTGCGGACGAAGACTTCAGCCAGTGGAATTCACAACTTCTGTTGGGCTGTTCTTCTAGATGTGCAAGTAGACAGCATTGTCTATAAGTTTAAGAGAGAAAGAGAAATTATGTCACAGAGAGTGAGAGAGAGAAAGAGAGAGAAAAGTATCACGCAGAGTCTGGAGTTGAGATTTTTCTTGAAAATTGAGACATATATTTACAAGCTCCTTGCGTCACTTTATCCATGTTAAAAGTGACTCCAAAGTGGTGTAATAAGGTTGTGGATCTGTTTGTCAGACTGTTGTAAGGTATCTGTTGTCACTGCTCGAAGGTAATTAAAGATTTTACACAGAAGCTGCTGTACACTATGCACCCTAGGCCATATTATCAAGCCTGGGCGACAAAATTATCGCCACTTTATCGGCAGCAAGGTGCTGCTAAAGTGGCGATAATGGGTTTGATAATATCAACACTCAAAACCAGGAAGTGTTGGCGGCCATCTTGTGCCTCAGTAGCACCGAGTCAAAGGAAAACAGTAAAACAAACTTGACAAATAGGGAAGGGGGCACGGTAGAAACATTCTGATCCTTTACGGTTGCTCAGGGGGTCGTATATGGATATTTAGGCTCTTTTTTTTTTTTGAAGAAAAATTGCGCTGTACGCGTACCGAAATCCGTACAATTATGAGCAGGAGCTGAATGCTGATTGGCTGTCAATACTCCAAACCAGGACATGTTGACAGCCATCTTATTTGTCACGACAGCCGAGTCACAAGGAAACAGTAAAACAAAATTGATAAATAAGGAAAGGGGGTAGGATACAAACATTCTGAACCTATAGTGTTGCTCAGGGGGTGGTAGATTTATTGTACGCATACCAAGCACGTATTGGCGACGTACAGCTTGAATGTTGAAAGTCGTCACGTAAGCGTACGTAAGCAAGAAAAATAAAATTTATTTTTGATATTTATGAAGTGTTTTTGTTTATGTGTTGTGTGGCTCTAAAAAGAGCTGTTGTGTTTTTTGGGAGATTTTAGTACCTTCAAGTAAGTACCGATGCAGAGTCTTAAGTTTATGAGGAAGACTCTGTTCCCCTCATCTGCAAAATGTACACCATCTCTCCTATAGATGCCATGCATATTGAAACGCAGATTGTTGTTGTAAATGGACCCCATTTGGTAGTCTCGGAGAAAGGTAGAAACATATTTATTCACATGTTTCCTAGCTTTTTCAAACTGTGGACAATAGTGGTTGGACCGCTTCCATTTCTGCCTTTGGCATTATTAGAATATACAAAGGCAGTTTTGGGGAACAGTGTCATCAATTGTGCTAAGGTGTCCTTCATAAGCATTTCCAGAGCTACTTCAGTCTAAGTACGTAGGTCATTGCCACCACAGTGCACAATTATGAGGTCAGGGTGTTGGAGATGCATAAAGGATTTCACCAATGGCATCAATTGGTGCCACTTTAATCCTCTCTGTCCAATCCATTTAATGTCCTCATTTGGTAAACCTGGATCCTTGTGAATTCTTTTCTGTTGTGCGTACCTTTTGCTCCAGAAAATATAGCTGTGTCCCACAATCCACACTGTAAGCATTGTGAAGAGAGGTCTGGATGCACTCTGATGGCGCCTGTAAATGAAATGGTAGTTTGAAAAGTAAGATTTTTCCAAAATGGTGGACAACATGCAGTTTTGAAAAAACAAAAGAAATGATTCGTTGTTTGACAACATTTTACAGAAAACTAGGTTGCATTTTTTGTTTTTTAAAAGCCTTATTTTTATTGGTTAAGAAAAAGTGATAGAAAAGAACGTTACATAAAATAAGCTGGTATATTCTCCAGTCAAGCATACTTGCTGTTTCAATTTGCAACAATGTATGATGAACTTTTCACCTGTGTGCTGAGTTAGGTGTTCCCTGAACTGTTTCTATGGTAACTGGCAGATCGTGGAATGGGGGAAGGGTTGAAAGTTTTGTTAGTTGGAAAGCTTTGGAATGTTAAACCAATAGAAATGTGTGTTTTCCTTTGAATTAATGTGTACAGGATTTTAATTGGTTAT
The DNA here is from genome assembly GCF_964263255.1 of Lissotriton vulgaris. NCBI lineage: Eukaryota > Metazoa > Chordata > Amphibia > Caudata > Salamandridae > Lissotriton > Lissotriton vulgaris. The sequence continues at coordinate 75,663 of NW_028244609.1, forward strand.
TTATATGTATGTATGTGTAAAATGAGAGGGTAAATGTTCAATTTCACGGTTGTGCTGCAAACACTGAACTAGAGAGATTTTGTGGAAGAATATCCACTGTGTGAGTGGTATTGTTGTTAATCTAGAATTCAATTTGAAAGGTGAGTTGAAAAGTCGTATGGGAGTGTGTGCGGTGTATCTTTGTACATTAAGGAATTATGGGGTATATTATCAAGACTCAGCAATACAATTATCGCCACTTTATCGGCAGGAAACTGCTGATAAAATGTTAATAATGTTATCGCCTGCATTGATAATATGCTCCTATATTTGTCCGTTGTTAAACGTTTTATAGTAGTAAATGTGTTTTGCTATAATGCATACTGTTATGTTTTTTTGTTTAATATCAGTTTGTGCGTCTCTGTACATTAAGGGATTATGGGCCATATTATCAGTAAAGGGGGATACATTATCACCACTTTTATTGGCAGGAAACTGCCAGTAAAGCGGCGATTAAGGTCTCGATAATATATCCTTGTGAATTCCCATAGAAGCCCAGGTTATGGTGTTAACCTGGGCTTCTATGGGAATTCACAAGGATATATTATCGAGACCATTATCGTAGCTTTAGTGGCAGTTTCCTGCCGGTAAAAGCGGCGATAATGTATCGCCCTTTACTGATAATATGGCACTGACGGGCATATTATTAACGACCGGTGTTAAAATTATCGACATTTTATGGGCAGGAAACTGCTGATAAAACGGCGAAAATGAGCTTCATAATAGGTTCTTGTAAATTGCTATAGGAGCCCAAGTTCTGGTGTTAACCTGGGCTTGTATGGGAATTCTCAAAGGCATATTATCAAGCTCATTATCGTACCTTTATCGGCATTTTCCTGCCGATAAAAGCGGCGATGATCTATTTTGTTGATAATATGGCCCGAAATGCGTTTTATTAATTTAATTGTTTACTTACCTGCAATGATCCAGATTCCATTGTTTATCACTCATCACCCTGCCCCTCCCCCGCCCCACCTGCCTGACCCATTGCAACTCCCTCCATGGGCCGCGGCTCTTTCTTTATTCCGTTATATTGCAGTGTCTATTTATACTGTCATTTTTTATTATATTGTCCTTGTTTCATACTCCTTGTTCTTTTGTTGTAAGTCCTTTTATTTTCATAGTCTGAGGTTTGTCCTCATACTCCTCCCTCTGGGGCATATTACCAAGGGGGGCAATAGGCAATTATCGCCGATTTAGTGGCTGTTTTCGGCCGCTAAGCGGAGATAAATCTATCGCCCTATTAGCAAGATGTCGCTAAGTGATGTTAGAGACAGCTTTTAAGCGATAGCGAGCGGTTTGGGGCCCGCTTTGCATGTCGCTAATGACATGCAAAGTAGGCATACCCAACTAGTTAGCGACTGAAAGCAGTCACTAACGTCGCTATCGCCTATTAGCAAGGCAGGCGTAGTGTTGGAAATATTCGTGCTAAGCCCAAATATCTCCAAATACTAACACCTGCCCAGACCAGTTCTTAGCCATCTTATCCAATGGTAGGTGGATAACATGGCTAAGAGCATTTCCTCGCTAATGCGTGAATATCGCTGTATTCTCAGCGATATTCACGCATTTCGCCGCTGTCACTGCATATTTTAGCACAATGGAGAAAAACGTTGCTAATAGCATGTTTTCTTCGCTAACATATCCAGCGATAGGCAGTGATAAAAAAATCGTTGCAAAGCCTATTTAGCGATTTATTTATTTATTTATTTTTTAAACTTATATGGCACAAAACAGCTAGCCAAGAAGGGTTTCCCGGCGCCTAAGAGCACATAATCATGAATGAAATAAAATAGCAGAGGTCGTTCAAGGTTACTGATCGAACAACCAGGTCTTTATCTCTTTACGGAACCTGGAGAGACTTCCCTCCTTTCGAATGTGAAGTGGTAGTGTGTTCCAGATAGTGGGACCCAGATGGGCAAAGGATCTTCCTCCCGTCATATCGCTACTTGTTTTAATATGCCCCTCTGTTCTTGTAAGTAATATAATAGAATATTTGATATTTTTTAGTAATGTTATATATCTTTTTTTATTATAGGTTATGTTTATCACCATGAAGATTCAAAGAATCTTAATGGGATGTATGTTGGAAAAAAGGAAAGAATTCTTCCTTTTATAAAAAACCCTCACTCACCAGCCTAGTGGTGACATGCTTCATCATTGGGGTCCACCCTGATTACCGAATGCCATCGGGGTGTGCTACAACACCTGAATTACAGTGGAGCTGGTTTGTGAGTGTTTGAGTGCAGAAAAAAATGTTAAAAATTGTCCTGGTATAAACTTAAGAAATACATTTTATTAGTCAGTAACTAGACAATGTTAAAAACAATGTGGAGATACTTTGAGGGTAATTATGACCAAGAGTATCTCTGCAAGTGGTCTGGTCTACATGTTTCAACCTTATAGTGGGACGTACCAGGTTTTCTTCAGGACCAAAAAAGCAAGAAAATGGACGGTCTACACCCCCTAAAAGGCATACCCAATCCTAGATTCCTGTGAGAAAAAGCAAAAAATGTTCTGCTTAAAATGTGAGCACCTACCAAAAATTGGTTGGCTAAAGAAAAGAGAGACCTGTGGAAGGAAAAACAGAAAAAGGGACGTAAATACTTAATTACGTGCCTGTAACGTTGTGAAGGTTCTCTCGTGTTCACAAGCAACATGCCAATCCCATTCCGTTCCAGTGAATAACTGACCATAATTCCCGGGGGTTAGCTGGTACTTGAAAACCAATGCTAGGAGTAACTAATCCTAGTGGTCAAGGACTCCAAATGGGGGTGAGGGCCAACAACTTACACACTTATCAATACGTGCGTGTAAGGTGGCGAATATCTTATAGTCACACGCGCCTCCAGACTTTAGTGGTGTGGTAGTCCATCCTCTCAAGACTATGCGTGAGGGAAGAGATTTCCCATGAGAAGAGTCTGAGTAAGAAATTATACAGTTATAGTATGAAGATGTTATCTCATCGAGAAATTGGAGTGTATGAATGCTCGGATCGCTTATCATCTGCAAGTCTGTACTCTAAATCTAGAAGAATCATTTGGGTGAGTCTAGGTCTTGCTGCAACATGAAACATAAAACCAAGTTCTTAAATCTGTACAAGAAATTGAATATTTAGCTGAAAAAGAGCCAGAAAGTACTGATATTGTGAAAACAAATAAGTTGGCTACATATTATCCAAATAGAATTCATCATCTTGAGAACATTTGTCTCTATGGAGTAATGCAAAACTATATTTTTAAACAGAATATTACAGAAAACATTAATAATTGTATATATGCCGTTATTGATTCTGAAGGATGTCTGGTGAAACAAAGAAAAGGACATTTGATTAATCACCGTAAACTGAGTTGCAAAACACCTGACAAAAGGGAATTTTACTATTTAGCTCTTTTGCAACTTTTTCAAGCCATGGCGTTCAGAATTGGAATTACTTGGAGATTTTGAGAGCTATGAAGATTTCTTCAATGCAACTAAAGATACTAAAGAATGTCCTGTTTTTGCTAATTATGTGAAAATTTTGAATGACGAAATTGAGCAAGAAGCTACAATTTCAGCTGAGATTGCTAGAGACTGTTCTCAAGACAGTCAAACTTCTGCTCCATTGAGTCAGGATCCATTAGGAGAACCAATTGTTCTAAATGAAGCAGTAACTGCTATGGAAGAGGTGGAAACAGCAATGTATCAACGTCAAGAAGATGCAACAAACTTAGAAAACTTGGAAGAACAAATAAATCTTGAGCAGAAAGACATATATGAGCAAGTGAGAGAACAGATTGACCATGGATTACTTCATGAGAAGAAAGAGTGCTCTTGCTCATCATTTAAACCTCTCCGCATGTATGTGAGTGGACAAGCTGGAACAGGAAAAGGTTTTTTAATTAAAGTAATCACAAGTTTTCTACAGAAAAGAACTAAGTCGCATTTGTCTTGTGTTGTCACTGCTCCAACTGGATTAGCAGCTCACAATATTAAAGGAATTACTTTACATTGTTTATTAATGCTGCAAGTAGAGCATGACAACAAATTATAATACCACAAGCTATCTGGAGAAGCTTCTTGTGAAGTTTCAAGAGTGTTGAGGAAAATGAAGATTTTCATTATTGATGAGGTAAGCATGGTCTCAAACTTAATGCTTGCCTTTGTGCATTTAAGAATGCTGCAAATTCTTAAAACAGAGTATGACGTATTATTTGGAAGAAAACACGTCATAGTTTTTGGAGATCTTCTACAACTTATTCCTGTAAAAGGACAGCCAGTGTTTAAAACACTGGTGCATGAAGATACCAGAAAGTCTTTGGGGAGTATTGGCAATGTAAACATTTGGTCATATTTTCAGTATAAGGAACTTACTACAAATATGCGACAGGCAAATGATGTTGATTATGGAACTATTCTTCAAGATATAAGAATTGGAAAATTGACCAAACATGGCCAACAAACTTTACAGAGACGATTACTTTCCAATTTTTTCCAAATGCAAATATTGTCCCAGAGAAAATATACATGAGAATTGCAGAAAACAAATCTGTAATCTGCTTAATGCCAACACTGTGTGAATGTTCTATATTCAATGAAGAAATAATGTTTTGCCTCTGCTAAAGGTAATCGCTGGTTTCAATCCTACTCCGTCATGTAGACTAGTATCTTCCAATAGCAGATGCCAATGTTTATTGAGTATTTTATATAGATCTGTGCTCACTGTGCTATATGGTGTTATAAACCTTATATTTCTTTTGGTCTTGATAGATTTACGTGTTTGTATTTGAGCAGTGAATCTCTATTAATTTTATTTATTCTGTCTCTTGCATTGGTTACTATTTCTTTATTATAACCCCTAGATAGAAATCTATTTTCTACTGATCTTAACTCTGTGTCCACTCTCTCTTGATCGCTACAGTTTCTTTTAATTCTTAACATCTCCCCAAAGGGGATTGCTTTAATTTGTGAGATAGGGTGGGCACTTTGTGCGTGCAGTAGGGAATTGCAAGCAGTTTCCTTTCTATAGGGAACAGTGTGCAATTTGTCCTTCTTCACCACAATGGTAATGTCCAAAAAATAAATTTTCGACATAGGGTTAACGGAGTAGGGTGATCGCATGTAGTAGGTGTGCCCTCTATTCATGATAACAACATAAAATTGATCCTGTTATATGACTACAAACCTGATCAATATGAGGCGCACGCCATATTCACACAAGTGGTGATGGTATAACTCAATTGTGCAACATCAGACCTATATTAATAGGTACTGTCAATGTGAAGGTGGCATATAATGTACAAAACTGATATGGTGCTATATCTTATATGCAAATTACAGCCTTGAAAAAGCCAGCGGAGGGCGAAACACGCATCGGCTGTGACAGTGTGACAAGAAAGAAATCAATAAAAAGAAAATTGAACACCAACGAACATTGTGCATATAAATTTGTGGACAGAAAGAATATTGAAAATATTGGATTGCCGTGGCTGGATGCCCATTGGATAAAAGTGACTGAAAGGGATGTGCACTGGTATTTGTTTACAAATGAATATTACATTGTTTATTTAAAATGTCTGAAAGGTTGGATACATTGTAATGATACTCAATTAGTTTTTAAGCAACGTTTGCCCAAAGAGTTACCAAATTCTTACCTAATATTTTTAAAGGCAAAATTTTAAGATCAAAATTTGCCCTTTAGAATTAGTGCTGTTAAGCTAGATTAGTCTGGTGTTGTAGAGTATTTTGTAAGTGACGGTGAGGAGGTTGAAGGTGATCCTTTTGTTGATATTGACGCAGTGTAGGTGTATCAGGTGGTGGGTGATGTGAGTGCAGCCGGGGACATTGATGATCACTAGGTGGAGGTCTTTTGGATTTTTTCTAGTTGTTGTAGGTGTTTTGCTGGAATTCATGTGTAGAGTGTTTTGCCACAGTGTAGTCTGCTGCTGATGAGGGCCTGTGTCACTGTTATTCTTCTTTTGGTTAGGATCCAGTTGTAAATTTTGCGTAGCATGTGGAGGGTGTTATAGCAGTACAAGGAGACAGTGTAGACTTGGTTACACATGGAGAGGGAGGAGTTGAGGTTCAATCCTATGTTGTGGACATGGTTGGTAGATGTTGCTACTGTTCACAGTGCAGTCAGGTAGCAGGAGTTGTCTGAGGCTGAGGGGGTGGGTCTGAGGATAAGTACCTTCATCTTGTGCCAGTTTGTGTTTACAGTGCTGCTCTTTATGTAGTTGGTGATGTCCTTCATTGTGTCGTGGAGGTTGCTTTTGGTGGTAAGTGGCTTCATGGTGAGGAAGAGGATGAGCTGGGTGTTCTTTGTGTAGGAGATGTTGTTGAAGTTGTGATGGTGGTCTACTTGTCTTAGGGTGGCCATGTAGATGTTGGACTGATGGATGAGTCCTGGGGGACCCGTAGATGATGTCAGTGGTTTTCGATAAGAAGGCTGGGAGGTGGACGTTCAGGATTACTGACCATGTCATGAGTGATGTAATATGTGACATCATCAACAGTGCAATGCGGGCACGCAAGTTATAGTTAGCTGAACTAACTATAACTGGGGAATTTCAATGGTTTTGTATGAGTGAAATGTCCAGCTAACTATAACATGTGTGAAACCTCTGGTTTTTTTTCAGGAATATTTGCAAGGTTTTTCAAATGGTAATTCCTAACTATAACATGTGTGAAACCTATGTTTTTTTCAGTGAATTTCTAAGGTTTTTTAAATGCTAATTCCTAACTATAACGTGTGTGAAACCTATGTTTTTTTCAGTGAATTTCTAAGGTTTTTTAAATGCCTATTCCTAACTATAAAGTATGTGAAACCTATGCTCCGCTCCTTCCCTGAAAGTTTCAGGTGGATTCGTCAAGTGGGGGCTGAGAAAAAAGGGGGTCCCAAAACGTGTTTTCCCCATGTTAATTTCCATAGGACGGTCTGACAAGTCTTCAGCCCGAACCGCTGAACGGAATTACACCAAACTTGGTAAAATTGTAGGGACTGGTACGCAGATGTGCCTTTGCTATGTTTGGTGAAAATTGCTCAAGTGGTTTTTATGAAAATTAACTTCAAAAACACATATATATCTATTGGCGCGCTCCGAGCGCTCACTGGTACGCGTACCGGGGAGCGCACTCGGGAGTGCGCGAGCGGAAAGCTGATTGGCAGTCGGATGTCTGTCAACATTCTAAACAGTCTGGAGAGTCCGCCATCTTGTGTCTCGGTAGAATCGAGAAACTTGAGGTGAAACAAAAGGGGAAATGATTAAAAGGGGGCAGGGTAGACACCCTCTGACCCCCTAGGTTTTTTGTGGATGGCCTAGAAGGACCCTGAAGGGTAAAAAAACTATTTCTTTTGCTATTTTCACGGGGTAAGCGATGGGTGCGTTCCCATGTGCGCTCTCCGGTACGCGCACCCTGAGAGCACCACAGGGTAAAACAGTAAAAGAAAATAGTTTTAAATACGAATTTGGATTGCTTAGAGGTAGGGTAGCTCTAAAAAGAGCTGTTGTGTTATGTGGGTGATTTAAGTACCTACAAGTAGGTACTGATGCAGAGTCTAAAATTCAAGAGCAAAACTCTGTTCTCCTCATCTGAGAAATGTACATTGTCTCCTCTGTAGATATCTTGCATGTTGTAATCCAAGTTATTGTGGTATATTAAACTCATACCATAGTCATTCAGGAAAGCAGAAACAGATCCTTTTGGGACCTCCTTAGAAGGTCTAGGGGGTGAGGGGCACTCTACCCTGCTCTCTTTTCAAGTTTTGAAGTATTACATTTCATTCTCTTCTGAAACTACACAAAATGGCGGCGATAGGGTGCATCTGAGACAGACAGTGAGAGAAAGGAGGCAGGAGATGAAGAAGAGATGTCAAATATACATTGGTAAAAATACAGTGGGAGAAGGGCAGTAAATATGAGTAAACTTGCTATGTAACATAAAAATGTTGCACTCTATACTATAAGTATTACATTATACTACAATCACTTCGCTTTTACCTCATAAATTAGAAATAAAAATGATTAATATGTCAACTCATTTTTAATTTGTAATTAATAATTTATTGTTCGGGGGCGTGGCTAGCAGCCGAGAATGGCGGCAGCATCGATGTGAGGCTCCATGAGTAAGGCGGCCTTCACCAACTGTCCGCACACATATCCGACACCAAATAGCCTCGGAGGAGAGGGCCCTGGGTCTAGGGCCGGGCATAGTCCGACCAGAATGAATTTAAACGGCGCCGCAGATCGGGAAGAAGCCAGCGTTGGCCCTGGCTGGTGTGGGCCTGGAGGGGTCGAATAGGACCGAGGCACAGTTGCCATTGAAGTCGGGCGGAAGTGCCTGAACAGCGGCCAATAGGAGACCGGAAGTCCGCCCTATACGAGGTCACCTGGAGAGCTACGGCGGTGGTGTGGGCTATATTAGCGCGAATCCTGCCCACGTAGCCAAAGCTGCACACCGGCATCAGCTGACACCGTCCAGAAGATGGTACTGCGGAGAGACGCCGGGAACAGTGCCAGGCACGACAGCACAAGAACGCGCCGGAGGGTGCGCCGGACTGAAGCGGCCCCCGCGCCTCGCTAGACACCCACACTGTGAATCAGCCCGGTGGAGTTCACCGGAGCCGCAGAGGAGGCGCGCAGCGGGCCCCCAGTAGAGTGGTAAGGGCCAAACGCACGCTGCAACATCACGCTGGGCGACGGCAGCATCAGGAGGCCAGAACACAGTGGGAGGAAGCCCAGAATAGCGTGAGGCACAGAGGCTCAGTACATCTTTATATAGCGCCCCCGGCAGGAGTGAATCTACCGCCTCCCCGGTCTCACTCTGAAGGGAGTACCAGAGGAGCTCAGCGGAGCTGCGGGCCCCAGACATTGAGGTGAGCCAGCACACATGCTTACATGGGGCGCACGCTGGCAGTTGCATCAGGAGGCCAGTCCATAGCCTCAGCGGTGACCCCCTTACATACTGCTGGCGCCGACAGCGTACCCACCCAGGAGGTGGCCCTGCTGACGCCCTAAACAGTGAGAGCCACGGAAGAGGGCGTGCATAAGGTCGGGCTGATAGCGGGGCATTATACACACGTACCATAGCGCCTACGCACCAATTGCCCATACTCCCGCAAACCAGAGAGTAGAAGCGGCAAACGGGGGGAGCTGCCGGTGGGAACCATGGCTGGCAGAGGCCCGAAGCACAACTTGACGCAATCTAGATTGGACAAATTTGCTTATGATAAGCACAACCCACCCCACATGGAGCCCCGTACGTCCACGGATAAGGCGCCAGAAGGCGAGGATTCAAAGAAGGCAACGCTCGACGATGTCATGAGAGCCCTGGCGCAGGTGCAAGCAACGGTGGGGTCCACTGCCACAGAGGTCACCTTATTGCGCGCAGACTTTCACAAGATGAGCCAGAGAGTGAAGCAGGTTGAGGTGGTCGCAAAATCCCTGGTAGAGGACGTTTCGGAACTACAAATTGCAGTGCAGTGCGTGGAGGCCAAGAAGAAAGCGCTTAAGGAGAAACTGGACAACCAAGAAGGGCGTTCGAGAAGGAACAACGTCAGCATCCTAGGAGTTCCAGAATCTGAGGGCGCCCGCGCAATGGACCTTTACGTGGAGGAGCTGATCAAATCGAAACTCCAGCCCAAGGGGCTCTCACACTTCTTCTCGGTTGAGAGGGCGCATAGAGTCCCTGGTGGGAAACCAAAACCAGGGGCCCCACCGAGACCGATACTCGCAAGGCTCTTTAACTTTCGCGACCAGGACGCCATTTTGCAGGCGGCTAGGGTATCGGACTCGATTCAGATTCAAAACTCTACCATCGCCTTCTTTCCGGACTACACGACGGAGGTCACTCGACAGAGAAGGACCTTTTTTGAGGTTAAGAAGGAACTACGAGCGAAGGAGCTTCCCTACTCAATGTTATTCCCGGCTCGGCTGAGAGTGGTGGCGGACAATAAAGTATGGTTCTTCGACACGCCTGATGCGGCCCGAGATTGGTTGGAGGGATGGAGGCAAGTAGGACGGCCCGCCGCATGAACAGATCCACCCGAATCAAACAGAGGGCAGCCAAGCAGGTTCGCAGGCATCCAGCAGAGATGGCGTGGCCCGATCGCAGGCGCAAGAGGACGTTGGTGCAGAGGGTGGCGTGGAGTCCTGAGCGCCAGAGAGTGCCACAAGATGAGGACATAGCTGGTTGGTTGGTGGCTGGACACTGGCCTGGGGGACTCTGAAGAGGGCAGGAAGGCCGCCTGCTCCGGAGGACATTTCACCCCAGCAAGCAAGTACACTGTTAATGGGATGGGTAAAGCACTCTGCTAAGTTGGGGGGGCGGGCGGTTCTATGTCCGTTAAGCAGGGGGGCTTTGAGGGGGGGGGAGAGGGGGGACAGTTCTGTTGTTTCTCAAGTTACACAGGTAAGGGCAAAACGAAACTGGGGATGCACACTTTCAACAGGCTTCCGCGACGGGCACTACACTCGGGTGGTGGGATACACCGGGCACCAGATAGGCTTTTATGGCGAACATGCAAGACTCACATTCCACGACGCTTGAGGGTGCGACACTAAGGTCCACAGTTGCTCCCCTCCGACTTTTAACATGGAATGTACGAGGGCTGGGGGACAAAATCAAGCGCGGATTAGTACTGCACGTGGTGAAGAGGCAAGGTCCTGCTTTAGTACTCCTGCAGGAAACACACCTCACCAGAGGGGCGTCTAAGGCATTAGACAGGAGGGGGTATACAATGGTGGTACACTCGGAATTCACATCAGGCTCCCGGGGTACGGGCATTCTGGTTAAGAAATCCTTCCCGTTCATATTATTGAGCACCAACACTGACGACAAGGGCTGCTTCGTGGCGATTCAGGGGCAATGGTAGGGGAGGCTGGTGAATGTTGTCTCAGTGTACATACCTCCGGCGCTTCACACAGTTATGCTACCGGCATTGGGGATTTTCTCCTGACGCTCCCGGAGGGGGATATAATTATCGGTGGAGACTTCAACACGACAATAGATGCTACAGCGAATAGATTCCCGGTCATGGCCCAACCCCCCGGACCTTCCCGCTTCCAGCGATTCTTGGAGGCCTTGGGTTTGGTGGACACATACACCCTCACACGAATCAGTACTCTTGCCACTCCGCATTACATAACAGTTTAACTCGGATTGATTATTTTCTGGCATTGGGAGATGGCCTGCAGCATGTGGACAACATCCAAATTCTACCCAGGGGATTTCAGACCACTCCCCAGTCCTCTTAACCCTGTCCACTCAGGAGAAGTCCTGTAGAAGGATTTTTCCTATACATGCATCGTATCTCAAGGTCCCCAAGGTTAAAAAGGCACTTAAGATGACGGCTAAACACTATTTCACAGAAAACACGATGTCGTTGTCCTCTGGGAGGCATACAAAACAGTTCTAAGGGGGCGGCGATAGCGTCCATTACAGGTTATAAGCGTGAGAGGACTCTAGATTTAACCAAGTTTGAACCGGCGCTACACGAAGCAGACGTCGCCAATACGGCAGACCCAACGCCGGCTACGCATCGCACTTTGCTCCTGCGACAACAGCAGCATAGGGAACATGTACAACATCAGACGGCTGAGCGGCTTCTGCAACAGCACATAGAATCTATGACATTGGAGACAAGGCCGGAAAAATATTGGCCTGGTTGGACAAGAGAGGCGGAAGCACGAGGGGGATACAACAAGTGTACGATAAGGAGGGAGTTGCACACATGAGCCGGGAGGAGGTGGTGGGGGTCCTTGCAGACCATTTTGAGGCTGTATACACCTCTGATAGGGTTGGGACGGCGGACATGGCGCGAGCGTCACTTAGCCACATTGTACTACAAACACTGCCGTCTGAGGCTGCCACAGAGCTAGAGGTAGACATTACGACAGAGGAAATACGACGGGCCATTCATTAGGTGAGGGCAGGGAAAGCACCAGGACCTAACGGCATCCCAATAGAATGGTATCAATCTATGTCCGATCAACTCAGTGGGCCTTTATTGGGTATGTACACAGAGAGTTTGCATGCGGCTGAACTCCCACTGGATCAACGGACCACCGCAATTGTGGCTATCCCCAAACAAGGGAAACCGCCTGCGGAATGTACATCTTACCGCCCCATATCCCTGCTTAACGCAGAAGTCAAAATTTTGGCGAAACTTTTGGCTACCAGGCTGATCTCCCATCTCCCGCACCTGATACACCCAGACCAATCGGGCTTTATGCCCCACAGAAACACCGCCCTCAACCTGAGAAGGGTGCATGGGGTATTGGCTGGCGCTCCGTCGCATACCGACCCAGCAGTCATACTGGCACTTGATGCTAATATGGCCTTTGACCTGGTTGAATGGCAATATCTATTCGAGGTTCTGTCACACATGGGGTTTGGCCCTAAATTCATAGCTTGGGTTTGATTGCTGTACTCAAATCCCATAGCGCAAGTTGTGGCGATTGGCCACATTTCCCCCCCGTTCCCCTTGGCGCGAGGCACCCGGCAAGAAAGCCCCCTGTCCCTGCTACTCTTCGCGATAGCACTGGAGCCCTTGGCGACACTGATACGCTCGACCCCTCTACTGAAAGGGATCACCTGGGCGGAGGGGTGGGAAAATCACCTCTCCCTTTACGCCGATGACATGCTCGTCTACCTGACAGACCCGGACCGTAGTATACCGGAACTGCTGGTTTTGTGGGATGACCATGGTAAGGTCTCGGGATACACCATAAACTGGGCGAAGTCCGAACTCTATGTGCTGCAGGGACCCCCCCCCCCCTGTCTTGGAGGCCGACTGTCCCCTGCGGCTAGCAGGAACCTCCTTTAAATATCTTGGTATACATGTAACAAGAGACCCTACAGAATTTTTTGACAACAATCTGAAACCGCCGTTAGAACGGTTGAAACACGATGTAAAATTTTGGGCGACATTACCACTGACGCTACTAGGCAGAGCGGCACTTTACAAAATGATGTCGTTACCCAAGTTTCTTTATGTCCTGGATAACACGCCCTATCCGGTACCGCCCGGGTACTTCAGGCGGGTGTCGGCGTTGGTTTCCAACCTGTTGTGGAACAATCGCCCAGCACGCATAGCACAGGCTAAAATGAACAGAAGCTGGTACGAAGGAGGGATTGCTTTGCCAAACCTGCTGTTATATTATTGGACGGCCCAATTGAAGCCAATCAACCAGTTGTTGCACGCCCCCCAGGAAGACCCGGCCTACAGGGCTGACAGAGCGCAGCTGGGCACCAATGGTATGTCAGCGGCCCTGTACGATAAACGCCTCATAAACAAGATGGTGGGGCCCACGAGACTTACAACCATAATATGGCACGCAGCGCAGGCTAAACTAGGGTGGAAAGGTCGCATCACTAAACTCACCCCACTTTGGGACGCTAGAGCCTTGGGGAACCTTAGACATTGTAAGGGCTTCACCCAATGGGACAACATTGGAATAACAATGGTGGGGGACTTATGGGACAAAGGGACAGTGATACCCTTCACTCAGCTGTGACAACAGTATGAACTAGGTGAGACAGAATCGTATAGATATGTACAGATTAGACATGCGCTGATTTCGGCCATACCGCCTGACTCGGAGGTCCCAGAGGCATCCCCCCTTGAGGACCGCCTTCTCACGGACTACATGCAACAGCGAGCTACATTACTCACATATCGCAAGTTGCTCAACAACATGCTGGACCCTACACTGAAACTTAGAGACAAATGGGTAGCAGAAGTGGGCGGCATTGATGATTCGGAGTGGAACGAGGCATTGGCCTCACCAAAGGAGGTGGGCATATCAGCTAGGCTCCGCTTGGTGCAGCTCAAGATCTTGCACAGGGTGTACTACACGAGAACGACGTTGCATACAATACAACAGGCACAACATCCCTACTGCCTACGCGGGTGTGGGGGGAGGGTACATTTTTACATACCATATGGGAATGCCCTCATATAATAGAGTGTTGGCGACATATAATGCGCACTTTGTCTCAGGTGAAGGGGCTGTCACTGGTCCCTGAGCCGCGCAAATGCCTGTTAAATATATGGGAGCCAAACAACCTCACTAGACACAGCCAACCGTGGTCCATGATAGGCATACTATTAGCGAAAAGAGACAGCCCAGAAATGGGGTGCGGCAGAGGCCCCCACGTAGGCACATTGGTGTACAAACATGGATAGGGTGATGATCACAGAGAGGGAGGTATACAAAACAAGGGCTAGCCCACGCAAATGAAATAAGATATGGTTCCAATGGAACGTTTAGAGAGGGGAGATCTGCGAACCGCTGCAGGAGGATGAACAGCTGACCTCGGACGAGGAGGAGGAGGGGGAGTGAGGTGGGTTGGGAGGGGGAGGGCGGACATAGGGACCTGGTACTCCATTAAGGAAAGGTGACCTGGCTGGGGGGGTGCGAGAGGCCTATCTTCCTGAGCCACCACGGCATTTGATTGGGGACGCCCGCATATTGTAGTGTTGATCAATACCTCTGCTATGCATAAAGCCTTCAAGAACCCCAGGGTAGTGATTGTCACTTGCAGGTCAAGAAGGATGATATGTGCTAATCTGGTTGTCTACCTTACGATGTGTACTTCGTTAGTTTCTTATTTAAGTTAGAATATTTTACATAACAGAAAATACGGACCTATAAATTATCCGGTATGACAGTGCAAGTGAAGTACGCGCAGTAATCCAATACGCCGCCGAACCCCAGGGATGTCGGCTGATGGGCTGTGTCGATCCGGTTGAATAAATTTTAATTAGATTTAATGCGGCCGGCCCCAGTGGTTGTAGGCCATAAGTTGTGTGATTTTAGAAATGTACAATAAAGGTCTTTAAAAAAAAATAATAATAATTTATTGTTCAGATTTCTCATAATTTAATAGAACTCGTAGCATGTCCTCATCTGGTATTTCATCTTCATTCATAAATTTAATCTCCTCATGAAAATTGTTCATTGGTGTTTGTTGGCATTCTATTTCATGCAAACATTCAATTAATTCTTCATCTAGAGATTGATTTAAAAAATCTTTTAAGTCATCTTCTCCTTGGGAAGAAATGGTGTTTTCATTTTCCTTGACATTTTCATTTTCAAGATATGTTGATGTAATTTCAAATGAAATGTCCTTGCTCTCCTCCATTTAAATTCAAATTTCTTGCTGTAAATTGCAGAAAAAAGTAATGACTTTCATTTATCGTTTTTGGTATTATTTATTTTATTTATTTATTTATTGGGCTTATTGAGCGCGACAGCTACCCAAAAAGGGCTTCCCGGTGCTATAACAGAATACTGAACCAGAGAGAAGGAAAGAGTTATAGGATGAAAACCTGAACAGGTCACTGGTTGAAAAGCCAGGTCTTAATGGCTTTGCGGAAGTGGGTGTACCGAGTTTCTAGACGGAGAGATTGCGGGAGGGAGTTCCAAAGCTTCGGGCCTCGGAGAGAGAAGGATCTACCTCCCATCCTCGCACGGTATGTTTTAGGGACACAAAAAAGACCTTGAGTGGCAGATCTCAGGCATCGGGCAGGCGTGTAGGTGTGTACAAGGGTTTGAAGGTATCTGGGTGCATTGCCCCACTTTATCCTATGCATGAGGCTGAGAGTTTTAAATTTGACCCTGTTGTCGATTTTTAGCCAGTGGAGCGCCTTTAGGTGACTAGACATGCAATCTCTCCTGTTGCATTTGCAAAGCAGTCTAGCTGCAGTATTTTGCACCAGTTGGAGGCGCCTCATGACTGCCTGAGATGCCCCTAGATAAAGGACATTACTATAGTCTAAACGATAGGTAATTAGTGCGTTGATCACTGTCTTTTGAGTGTCGTCCAGGAGCATCCATATATTTTTTCTGAGCCATCTCATGATTGTGAAGCAGGTCGCTGTGAGATGGTTCACCTGGGGCTCCATAGTTAGTCCGTTATCAATGGTAATGCCTAGATTACGAACTTGATGCGATGGAGTTGGCAGGGGGCCCATTTCGGATGGCCAGTGTCTGGAATTCCAGAGGTTTTGATTGGGACCTACTATCAAGACCTCGGTTTTGCTTCCATTAAGTTTAAGCATGTTTTTGTTCATCCAGGAGGAAATGTTCCTAAGACCTGTCTGTAGGCGCGAAGGGAAGTCATGGTAATCGTTTGAGAGTGAGAAAACAATTTGAGAGTCGTCAGCGTATGTGAACATATTAAGACCAGCTGATTCAGCGATCTGGGCCAGCGGGGCTGCATAGAGGTTAAAAAGCAGGGGGCTTAATACTGATCCCTGTGGAACTCCGTACGGGGAGAAATGGACATTGGATGCCGCATTACTGGAAGAGATTTGAAATGTCCTGAGAGTCAGGAAAGATGCAATCCAGTCTAGTGCCTTTCCTTTTAGGCCCATGTTGGAGAGGGAAGCGAGCAGTATGTTGTGGGAGATGGTGTCAAACGCCGCGCTGAGGTCGAGTAGTATCAGGGCAGCTGAGTTTCCCTTGTCGACTAGTTGTCGAAGATTTTCCACAACTCCAAGTAGTGTAGTCTCCGTCGAGAATCCGGTGCGGAAACCCGATTGGGAAGGGTGTAGGATGCTGTTTGCCTCCGTGAATCTGGCGAGGTGTTCATGGACATGCTTCTCCAAGATTTTGGAGAGAACAGGCAGGAGGTTTATTGGACGGAGGTTTGCCAGGATTTTGGGGTCAGCCGATGGTTTCTTAAGAAGGGGCGAGACCATGGCATGTTTCCAGGATGGCGGGACCGTGGCCGTGGAGAGGGATACATTTAAGGTTTGACATAACACGGCAAGAAGAGGAGTGTCCAAGAGTCTGAGTATAGAGATCGGGAGGGGGTCAGCAGGTGACCCAGATTTAACCTTCCCTAAGATGTCCCGCAGACCTTGTACATCGATCTCGGGCCAAGAAGTAAGTGGCGCGTAGGACAGATGAGGTTGGACATAGATGTCATCTGTATTGGAGCCGGGGTTTTGCGCACTTTTGGATTGAGCCTGGTGTTGTGTTGCTATATCCTGGTAGATTGTTTCAATCTTAGATGTAAAATATTTCGCCAATTCCTCACATTGGAGGCTGTTGAGAGGAAGAGGTTTGGAGGATGTATTAGCTCCTGCTAGCTCTTTTACAAGATTAAAAAGAATTTTGGACTTGTTGGTAGCTTCAGATATGGATTTGGCTACATAGTTAGCTCTTGCCTTGTTACAGGCTTTATGATAGAGCTTGAGCTCGCTTTTATAGAGCGAGCTGGCAGCCGGGGAATAATCTTTCCTCCAAAGGCGTTCTAATCGTTTACATTCAGATTTGGAAGCCTTCAGTTGTTCATTATACCATAAGGCCGGAGAGTTATGGGAGGTGGTTTTTTGGGAGCTAGGGGCAGGCAAATGTCTAAAGCACCTAGGAGCCATTTATTGATATTGGTGGCTACAATTTCAATGTCTCTGGTGTCTAATAGTTCCTCAGGTGGGGTCGAACTTAGGATGGACGTGAGGTGGTTAATGTCCACATTTTTCCAATTTCTTTTGAGGGACTTACTAGTTCCGCTAAGAGGGCTGACGGCTGTATGGTCCCCCAAATGGAATTTTGTTAGAAAATGGTCTGACCAATCTAAGGGCAGAGCCTGCTGGCACTGCAGCTGGGGAAGGCTGGAAAAGATGGGGTCCAAAAGGTGTCCCCTTCTGTGAGTTTGGCCTGAGTTCCATAGAGTGAGATTCATGGCAGCCAGGTCATGAACTAAATTAATGCCTGGTTTGTTTGTAGGGTCGTCGAAATGAATATTCAGGTCACCTACAATAGATAGATTGTTGTAATTCACCCTTACCGAGGCGATCCAGTCCACTAGTTGGGTGGCCCAAGGAAGTGTGGGGCCAGGCGGACGGTAAATCAGAAGACCTGTGAAGGTGAAGGTCGGGTGGAGTTGAAGTTTGAAAAGGGCCACCTCACAGGCAGGTAAAGGAATGGGTTCTAAAATACACTGCAGCAATTTTTTAAAGATGACTGCTATCCCACCTCAAATTCCAGTGGTTCGGTCTTGTCGAATGATGGCATAGTTGGACGGTAGGGCTTCGGCGATGTCTGGGCCAGAACTAGCGTGTAGCCATGTCTCAGTGAGAAAGAGGGCATCTAAGGAGTTGTCAGATAGAAGATCAAAAATTTTCCTTTTATGTTTGCAGAGTGACCTGCAGTTAAGACTGCCAAGAAGCCATGAACGAGCTGGCTTGCGGCCATTAGGTCTGGGCCGACAGAGTTGCGGGATGTCAAGATAGAAGTTGCATGCACAGCATGCGGTACTGTTGTTCCTGTGGTTAGATAGTATTTCACAGGTGTGTTTGACAAGGGGACGTAGGGACCGTAATAAGTCGGGTGTGTAGGTAATCACTCCTACAAACTAGCTTAATCAAGTATTTAGTTCTTTAAAATTAATTGGGCAGTGTATAGTATCAGGCAGGAACTAGAAATATAAAGCACTGCATGAGATACAGCCTATCTTAATTCATAATTATAACAGAAGGACTGTAAATAACTAACAGAAAACATTTTTCAAATTATCTTAAAGTGTACAACATAGTTCCCCTTACAAATTAACAACTCACCTTTTTGAAAGTAGAAGAGTAAGTACTGTGTATTTGAAAGTCCAGAAATTGACCAGCCAAAATTCTTCTCAAAAGTACCTCTGACAGGAGTATCACAAAATGGCCGTGTTTTCCTCTCATGTAAGATATATACATAACCAATCATACTTCATCACATTCAATTTCAAAACGTAAGTTACATTTTGATTGGTTCTAATTTTCAATAGTTTCAAATGTGTTTTCCCAATGCAGTTTTCCTTAGGACATTTAGATATGGCTACAGCCCAAATCGCTGAACGGAATTACACCAAACTTGGTAAAATTGTAGGGACTGGTACGCAGATGTGCCTTTGCTATGTTTGGTGAAAATTGCTCTAGTGGTTTTTATGAAAAGCAACTTCTTAAACCCATATATATCTAAGGGCGCGCTCCGAGCGCTCACCGGTACGCGTACCGTAGAGCGCACCCGGCGCGCTACGGGAGTGCGCGAGCAGAAAGCTGATTGGCTGTCGGGTGTCTGTCAACATTCTTAACAGTCCAGAGAGTCCGCCATCTTGTGGCTCGGGAAAATCGAGACACCTGAGGTGAAAAAAAAAGGGGGAAATGTGTAAAAGGGGGCAGGGTAGACACCCTCTGACCCCCTAGGTTTTTTGTGGATGGCCTAGAAGGACCCTGAAGGGTAAAAAAACTATTTTTTTTTGCTATTTTCGCGGGGTAAGCGCTGGGTGCGTTCCCAGGAGCGCTCTCCGGTACGCGCACCCTGAGCGTACCACGGGGAAACACAGTGAAAAAAATAGAGTAAAAAAATAATTTAGAGTGCTTAGAGGTAAGTTAGCTCTGAAAAGAGCTGTTGTGTTATGTGGGTGTTTTTTGTACCTACAAGTAAGTACCAATGCAGAGTCTCAAATTCAAGAGGAAGACTTTATTCCCCTCATCTGTAAAATGTACACCATCTCTCCTATAGATGCCTTGCATGTTGTAACGCAAGTTGTTGTGGTATATGGACCCGATACCATAGTCTCTGAGGAAAGCAGAAACAGATTTATTCACATGTTTCCTTGCTTTCTCAATCTGTGGACAAAATTGGTGGGACCAGTTCCATTTTTGCCTTTGACATATATTAGAAAATACTAAGGTAGGTTTTTGTAAAAAGTGACATCAATTGCCCAAACATGTCCTTTAAAAGCATTTCCAGACCTACCCCAGTCAAAGTGCCTAGGTCATTTCCTCCACAGTGCACAATTATAAGGTCAGGGTGTGGAAGATGCATAAAGGATTTTACCAATGGTATCAATTGGTGACTTCTTAATCCTCTCTGTCCAATCCAGACAATGTCCACATTTGGCAAATCAAGGTTGTAAATACCTCTGTTGCTTGCAAATTTTTCACTCCAGAAGACATAGCTATGACCCACAAACCAGACTTTTGGCATTTTGAAGGTAGATGTGCTTGTATTCAGATGAGTTGTGGAAATGAAATGGCAGTTTGAAAGTAGGAGTTATGAAAAAAAGTGGTTGAGATTTAGTGCACTTGAAAAACCAGAAATGATTGGTGGTTTCTTAAAAATCTCCACTGAAAATTAGGGTGCATGCTTTTTTTTTAAAAAAAAGTAATTTCAATGGTTGAGAAAAAGTCATTTAAAGAAACATTGCAGTTGATTAGCTAGTACATTGAGAGGTCAAACACCCTTGCTGGATTTTTTTGCAACATAGTATGATGAACTTCTGAACTGTGTGCTGGGTTAGGAGGGAGTTACCATGGTAACAGGGTGAATGAGCAGTGGGGGGATGGGTGGATGTTATGTGAGTCCAAAGTTTTCAAATGTACAACAAATTAAAATGTGCAGTTTGGTTTTGAATTTGTGTGGGAAGAATTTTGATAGGTTATGTTCAAGTATATGGGTCTGTATTGAGAAAGAATCTGTGCCATTATTCTGAGGCTCCAGTGAAAGAAGCATTATTCAGAGATTCAGCTTAAGAGTATCTGTTGTGTATGACTGACACTGTTCTACATCTTTCAAAGCATTTTTAACGGTGAGTAATGATTCTTTTAAAAAAGATAGAGTGTTGTATGCACTATGGGGAAGATTAAGAAGCATATTGTGCTTCTTTATTCTTGCATTTTGTGTCATGTGTTTTTGTAATGTTGTTTAAAAATAGAATGGTGCATATTGGAAATGTATTTTGAAAATGAGTTAGGTTTCTGCTTTGTTTCTGTAGTGGTCATTTAAATAAGCTGTGCTTTGTGTCAAAAACGATTTAGTATGGAAAATATTTTCTGGAAAAAATTGGTGAAGTATCATACTGACTTTCTGTTTGAAATAAGAGAAAACATGTCTACATTTTTCGATAATGTCACCTGAGCTTTGTAACAGTTTGCCTCAATTAGCTTAAAGAGTATTCTTTGCTTGTGTCTCACTTTACTCTGTGCCTGTGTGCTATCTGATATATGATTCATTTATTGAAGATATACTGTTGTATGCAGTATAGGGAAGATTAAGAAGCATATTGTTGTTATTTATTCTTGCATTGTGAGTTACGTTTTTTTGTAATGCTGTTTAAAAATTGTATGGTGCATATTGGAAGTCTATTTTGAAAATGAGATAGGTTTCTGCTTTGCTTTGTAGTGGTCATTTAAAAGGGCTGTGCTTTGTGTGAAAAACAATTTACTATAGAAAATGTTTTCTGGTAAAAAGGTATGCTTAGTTGATGTCTTTAAAAATATGGAAGTACGTGTTTTTTAAGACATGGTAGATTACATGTAACATTCTGGTCATGTGCCTAAGATCACACTGATGGGTGAATCAAGCTTCACTCACAGTGTGATCTTAGGCACATGATCTGAATGTTACATATAATCTTCCATGTCTGTCTCTGCAAACAGTATGTGTGTCTCTGCCTAAGATCACACTGATGAGTTAATCAAGCTTCACTCACAGTGTGATCTTAGGCACATGATCAGAATGTTACATATGATCTACCATGTCTGTCTCTGCAAACAGTATGTTTTTCTCTGCCTAAGATCACACTGATGGGTGAATCAAGCTTCACTCAAAGTGTGATTTTAGGCACAGGATCAGAATGTTACATATAATATACCATGTCTGTCTCTGCAAACAGTATGTGTGTCTCTGGCTAGGATCACACTGATGGGTGAATCAAGCTTCACTCACAGTGTGAGCTTAGGCACATGATCAGAATGTTACATATAATCTTCCATGTCTGTCTCTGCAAATAGTATGTGTGTCTCTGCCTAAGATCACACTGATGAGTGAATCAAGCTTCACTCACAGTGTGATCTTAGGCACATGATCAGAATGTTACATATAATCGACCATGTCTGTCTCTGCCAACAGTATGTGTGTCTCTGCCTAAGATCACACTTATGGGTGAATCAAGCTTCACTCACAGTGTGATCTTAGGCACATGCTCAGAATGTTATATATAATCAACCATGTCTGTCTCTGCCAATAGTATGTGTGTCTCTGCTTAAGATCACACTGATGGGTGAATCAAGCTTCACTCACAGTGTGATCTTAGGCACATGATCAGAATGTTACATATAATCTACCATGTCTGTCTCTGCCAATAGTATGTGTGTCTCTGGCTAAGATCACACTGATGGATGAATCAAGCTTCATGTTAGGATTCGGGTCTAGTCCTATTTCAGTGACCATGAACTCTTATCACATGACCTACCAGTTTTAGGATATAGGTCAGTCCTACCTTACTGTGTTTGCTTGTTATTGCTAATGTCTGGGTTCCTGGTTGCTGTTCCCTGGTTCCTGTGTTTGCTGGAGCTTTTCTGATTATTCTCATGGGCTCGTGAGAATTGTGGATCCCTTTCTGGAGCTCGAGTCGTGGGCTCATGAATCCCTTTCCTTCCCTCGCCTTTCTTCTTTAGTTAGTTAGTGTCCCTTTTCCCTGCCTTCTGTTCCGTCCCGGTGCTTAGCGAATTTTCCGTTCATATTCTGGGCTGGGGGGTTCTGGGGGCTCCTATTTCCCCTCCCGTCTAGTAACTTCATCGAAACTTGTTTCGGAGCAGCAAGGTGCGGGGGAGTCGCGGTGTTTGTTTTTGCAACTAGTTTCCTGTTGCTCGGCTCCTCGTCACACCGCTCCATGTCGTTGTGCGCAGAAATGACGTTTTAGGTCATTCCGCGATTAGGTTCCGATCTCAACCGCCGGTATGGACGGCTTGCAACAGCGTTACTCATTGTCCTAACTGAAGTGACGGTTTTAACGTTTGTAGTGAAACGGGTAGGGTTTTTTTGGTTCATGCCGAAGCTGAGGCATGTTTTTCCCCTAATACCAAGACGTGAAGAGAGACACCCTACTAGTACTGTTCTATTGCCTGTTACCAAGAGACGTTATCTTGGTCCAGATTTACCTGCTGACCTCTTTCTTCACGAAGCCAAGCCTGTACCCTCAACTGGTGAGTGCAATGTGATTGATTTAGTAGGACATGGTCACTGGTGTTGGGGTATCTGGGTAAGGTATATGACGTTGTGAAGTGTGTATTCTTTGTTTGTCCAGGTACAGAAGCGTGGAGAAGGGAGCAGTGAACTCTTCGTGCTACAGGGGTGGAAGACTTGGTGTCTCCTCAAATTCCACCCCCTTTTCTGGTTCATTGGTACACTCATAGTTGACATCTTGTGAGTGACCTGTGGGTCGGGGAAGTGGATTGGAACATACTTCCTTCCTGCTGTAGTGTGTGTGCTAAGTGGAAGGAATCCAACACTTCACTCACAGTGTGATCTTGGGCACATGATCAGAATGTTACATATAATCAAACGGGCCCACGCAGCCAATCGTTGGTTTACTTCCGACCTTAAAGAAAAAAAACTAGCTGCAAGAAGGGCCGAACGAGCCTGCAGAAGAACTTATGACCCTGCCCAAAAGACAATCTATTTGGCTGTTCTGCAAACCTATAAAAAAAGCATCCTGGAAGCAAAAACCGAATATTACACCAACAGGATAATGATCGCTGAGTCCCAATCGAAGGAAATTTTTTCCACTGTCCATGAACTTGCCTCATCCACTAGAGCCACGGTTACCATCCCCCCTTCCCAATTCCTCTGTGACTCGCTCAATGAGTTTTTCATAGACAAAGTTGTCAAAATTAAACACAACATCCCTCTGCCCTCCTCCACTTTTGTTGACCCTTCCCCTCCCCCCACCACTGTAAAACTGACTAATTTCCCATTACTAACCACTGACACCCTCCTCCCTCTGCTTCATCTGGTCAAATCAGGCTCTCCCCAGGACTTTGCCCCTGCTTGTATCCTCAGGGAAGTTTACTTAGCCTGTCCCACTCCCCCTCTGACCCTCCTTAATGATTCACTTACACATGGTCTTGTTCCCAGTTCACACAAATCGGCGGTTGTCATCCCAATCCTAAAAAAACTGGATGCCGATCCTTCCTCCCCCTCCAATTACCGCCCTATTTCACTCCTCCCTTACCTTGCAAAAGTTCTTGAAACTCATATCACCTCCACTTTGAGCACTCATATTGAGGCAAATCACTGCCTCTCCCCCTGTCAAGCCGGTTTCCGTCCCCTGCACTCTACAGAGAAAGTGGTCATTTCAGTCATGGACAAGCTGCGTGAAGGTATCGACATCAACCTTCCGCAAGCCTTGATTCTCCTAGATCTATCCGCCGCTTTTGACACGGTGGACCACTCCATCCTCCTTAACCGTGTCAGGGCGGCGGGCATAGAAGGCTTAGCCTTCTCTTGGCTGGAGTCCTTTCTTGCTGGGAGAACTCAAGCGGTCCATTTGACTGGCTTTGCGGCGGCCTCTCGTAAGGTAGAGTGCGGGGTCCCTCAGGGCTCATCACTCTCCCCTCTTTTGTTCAACCTCTATATTTTTCCCCTTATTTTTATGTTACAGCAACTGGAGGTCACCGTGTTCAATTACACGGATGACCTCCAGTTAATCTTCAATCTGTCTCACTCACCGTCATCTGCCCTGAACGTCCAAACAGTAATGACGT
Organism: Lissotriton vulgaris; assembly: GCF_964263255.1. NCBI lineage: Eukaryota > Metazoa > Chordata > Amphibia > Caudata > Salamandridae > Lissotriton > Lissotriton vulgaris. The sequence goes on from NW_028244609.1 coordinate 100,225, forward strand.
TCATTCAAGATTGGATGAACTGCAGCCACCTCAAACTTAACCCGGACAAGACCGAGCTGGTCCTGACCGAAGGTGGCTGCAGTCCATGGTCCTCTTCCTTTTAGCCCCCTTCCCTTGGTGTCCCTCCACTTCCTGTGTCCAAAGTAAAAACCCTGGGAATCCTTCTTAATCCCCAGCTCACTGTCCACCCAAAAGTCAGCTCCGTGGTTTCTTCATGTTTCTTTTCCCTTAGAGTAATTAGGAAAGTTTCCCGCTTCTTTTCTCCCTCAGCTTTAAAAATTATTATGTTGGCCATGGTACTGTCCCGTATAGACTACGGCAACATAGTCTATAATGGGGCCCCTGCATACATGATCCATCGATTACAACTGGTGCAGAACCAGGCGGCCCGCCTGATCCATGGCCTACCTAAATATCATCGGGTCACTCCACTACTCAAAACACTGCACTGGCTCCCTGTGAGAGAGCGTGCCCTGTTTAAACTCGGCTGCCTCACGTATAAGGCCAGATCGGGCACTGCCCCCGAGTTCATCTGCTCTCTCATTAAGCCATACTGTCCGGGCAGAGAACTTCGCTCGGCCCATTTGGCCCTTCTTACCATCCCTCGCTTTAAAAAGCAGAGGGCGGGCGGAGCGAGATTCGCTGTCCTGGCTCCAACTTTTTGGAATTCCCTTCCGGTTACCCTACGCACCTCACCTTCTTACCTTCTGTTCCGGAAGAATCTTAAAACCTTCCTTTTTACACAAGCCTATCTGACCTAATCTCTTAGCTGCTGCCGTCCACTGTTCACCACTAGCGCCATGAAACCGCTGGATATGCGAGCGCTGTACAAATGTTTTTAAATTCAAATTCAAATTCAAATCTTCCATGTCTGTCTCTGCAAACAGTATGTGTGTCTCTGCCTAAGATCACACTGATGAGTGAATCAAGCTTCACTCACAGTGTGATCTTAGGCACATGCTCAGAATGTTACATATAATCGACCATGTCATTTAAAAGGGCTGTGCTTTGTGTGAAAAACAATTTACTATAGAAAATGTTTTCTGGTAAAAAGGTATGCTTAGTTGATGTCTTTAAAAATATGGAAGTACGTGTTTTTTAAGACATGGTAGATTACATGTAACATTCTGGTCATGTGCCTAAGATCACACTGATGGGTGAATCAAGCTTCACTCACAGTGTGATCTTAGGCACATGATCAGAATGTTACATATAATCTTCCATGTCTGTCTCTGCAAACAGTATGTGTGTCTCTGCCTAAGATCACACTGATGGATGAATCAAGCTTCACTCACAGTGTGATCCTAGGCACATGATCAGAATGTTACATATAATCGACCATGTCTGTCTCTGGAAACAGTATGTGTGTCTCTGGCTAAGATCACACTGATGGATGAATCAAGCTTCACTCACAGTGTGATCTTAGGCACATGCTCAGAATGTTACATATAATCGACCATGTCTGTCTCTGCAAACAGTATGTGTGTCTCTGCCTAAGATCACACTGATGGATGAATCAAGCTTCACTCACAGTGTGATCCTAGGCACATGATCAGAATGTTACATATAATCTACCATGTCTGTCTCTGCAAACAGTATGTGTGTCTATGCCTAAGATCACACTGATGGGTGAATCAAGCTTCACTCACAGTGTGATCTTAGGCACATGATCAGAATGTTACATATAATCTACCATGTCTGTCTCTGCAAACAGTATGTGTGTCTCTGGCTAAAATCACACTGATGGATGAATCAAGCTTCACTCACAGTGTGATCTTAGGCACATGATCAGAATGTTACATATAATCTACCATGTCTGTCTCTGCCAATAGTATGTGTGTCTCTGGCTAAGATCACACTGATCGGTGAATCAAGCTTCACTCACAGTGTGATCTTAGGCACATGCTCAGAATGTTACATATAATCTACCATGTCTATCTCTGTAAACAGTATGTGTATCTCTGCCTAAGATCACACTGATGGGTGAATCAAGCTTCACTCACAGTGTGATCTTAGGCACATGATCAGAATGTTACATATAATCTACCATATCTGTCTCTGCCAATAATATGTGTGTCTCTGCCTAGGATCACACTGATGGGTGAATCAAGCTTCACTCACTGTGTAATCTTAGGCACATGATCATAATGTTACATATAATCCACCATGTCTGTCTCTGCAAACAGTATGTGTGTCTCTGCCTAAGATCACACTGATGGGTGAATCAAGCTTCACTCACAGTGTGATCTTTGGCACATGATCAGAATGTTACATATAATCTACCATGTCTATCTCTGTAAACAGTATGTGTGTCTCTGGCTAAGATCACACTGATGGGTGAATCAAGCTTCACTCACAGTGTGATCCTAGGCACATGATCAGAATGTTACATATAATCTTCCATGTCTGTCTCTGCAAACAGTATGTGTGTCTTTGCCTAAGATCACACTGATGAGTGAATCAAGCTTCACTCACAGTGTAATCTTAGGCACATGATCATAATGTTACATATAAACTGCCATGTCTGTCTCTGCAAACAGTATGTTTGTCTATGCCTAAGATCACACTGATGGGTGAACCAAGCTTCACTCACAGTTTGATGTTACGCACATGATCAGAATGTTACATATAATCTACCATGTCTGTCTCTGCAAACAGTATGTGTGTCTCTGGCTAAGATCACACTGATGGATGAATCAAGCTTCACTTACAGTGTGATCTTAGGCACATGATCAGAATGTTACATATAATCTACCATGTCTGTCTCTGCCAATAGTATGTGTGTCTCTGGCTAAGATCAAACTGATGGGTGAATCAAGCTTCACTCACAGTGTGATCTTAGGCACATGATCAGAATGTTACATATAATCTACCATGTTTCTCTCTGCAAACAGTATGTGTATCTATGCCTAAGATCACACTGATGGGTGAATCAAGCTTCACTCACAGTGTGATCTTAGGCACATGATCATTTTTGACACAAAGCAAAGCACATGTAATGTAAATCAGCCTTTTGTTGTATACTAGTGTTTATATTGTTTACTTATTATAATTGCTATGTAATATGTTTGTAGTGGTCTATAATATGTTATTTTTTCTTTACCACAGATTATAATCATCTATACAAAGGAAAAACAATATGCCATCCAAACAAAGACGTGAAAAGCAGTATAAAAAGGATTTAAGGTCTAAGGAAAGAAAAATAAAAGACTCATCCAAAACAAAATCTTCAGTGATAAAAAAATAATGCTCCTGGTAAGCAAACTAAAAATGTTCTCAGGAACTTATTGAAATGTCAAAAAATAAAACATGTGACTTCAACGAAAAGTAAGACACCTTTAATTTCAAAGGAGAAAGTGTGTCCTTCAAAAAATGTTAGATCTCTACAAAGAGATGATGTTCTCTATACCAATAGAAGAACAACTCAATTTATTGAAATTCATAGACGAATGTTTTACAACAGAATTATAAGCAATTTATTAAAAAATGTAAAGAGGTATAAAAAACTGCTTTTTACAAGAAAAAAAACATAGTTAAGATTGTGGATGAAGCATTTAAAGTGAAAAATAAATTGTTTAGTTTAGTAATGAATAGAATTCGTACACTAGATAAAGTAATCAATGTGTTCAAATCAAAATGTAAGTGGAGGAGAGTAATTAATCGGACTCATTTTTGTGATGTTTTTTCTGGAGAATGGAAGCATTGTTCAAGTTGTGAGCCATTTTTTAATGAAGAAAGTTACTTTCAGGATAATGATTTGGTGCATGCAGTTGACACCAGTGGTCGAGCATATGAGGTGAAGGACGGTTGTCTGGTTGAAAAAGAAAAGATTGTGCCTAGGAATACAGAAGAGGTGTTAGCTGATGAAGTTATAGAGAGATATCCTAAGGCTCCTGAGTATTTTTGGAATTGTAGTAGTATTTGTAGTGTGCGACAGGATTCAATTGATTTGTTTAGCAGTTTCTTACAGACATATACTAAGAAAAGTGTAAAACAAAAAATAAAAATTTTACAAGAGCTAGATCCTTGTAAATTGAGAGGAAAAAACAGGTTTGCATGGGCATTCACTAGCTTGTCTTTCAAGAAAAGTATGTCAGAGTGCTTTTCACCATTTTAGGATGTTAGCAGTGCCTCATAATAAAGTGAGGAAATTAGTGAGAAGGTTGTATTATGCAAAAAGTCCAGCACTTAAACCAAAAACAGTTAAACAGTGCTCTTTTGCATGGAACAGAATTAGATGTGAAAAACATTTGTGAAGAAATTGAGTTTTGTTACTGTGGTGGAAAAGAGGACAGTGCAGAAATTAATACAGTAATAGAAAGTAATGTAGAAGAGAATGTAGAGATTTCAAGTACAGAAAAATTTGAACATGAAATTACAAATTTTAAGGTCAATTCAAGTGAAATGCCTAATTTTACTTGTGTGTGTTGTCGACGAACTCATTATAAGCATCAAACATGATTAGTTGATTTATATGTAAAAAGCAAAAAGATAAATAATAATGAGTGGAAGGATTTTGCAACTTATTTGTTGGTAGAAAATTGTTTTGATTTGGGTTCTGATCAACGTATTTGTAAATATTGTTATAATAAATCAAATGAAAACAGAATGCCAGCTAGAGCTGTTCATAATAATCTGGAGTTGGTAGAAATTCCTTCTGAACTGATGGATTTAAATACGTATTAGTCTATTCTGATTCAAATAGTGCATCCTTTTCAAGCTATTGTTCGCATGGAGCCTAAGACAGGGAAATTGCCTCCTTCAGATTTACAGAGAGGATTAAAGGGAAGAGTTGTTTATTTGCCTCTAGATTTTAAGAAAAATATTGAAACAATTGGTGTCGAAAAAGTAGAAGAGGAACCTCTGGTTATTCTAGTTAATGGTGTTCCGACAAAGAGTAAGAAATTCTGGCAAGAATTAGTGGATGTTAGGAAAGTCAAGAAGGCAACGTTGTATCTGCTAAAAAATAATCAGTACTATAAAAATGTGTATGTAGAAGAAGAGGAAACAACTGTAGAAGACGACACTGATTTCTCAGCTGGGCAAATTGAAAAAGTTGATGTCTCTAGAAGTGAAGAAATTTATGAACATTATAGTGTTCATCCATTGCATTCCAAAGAAGTAATGGGGAAGGCTATTGACTTGTTTCAAATGAAAGAAGCCAAAGGAAGTCCCATTAGTGTATGGGAAGAAAGTTTGGAAGCTCGTTGTTTTCCACAGTTATTCCCAACAGGTGAAGGTGGACGATATGACGACCGACCTGTTCAAATTCCTGCATCTGAATACCGGAATTCAAGATTATATGCAAAAGATCCAAGTTTTCGTCAATGTATTCCATATTTGTTCCATCTACTGTTTGAGAGTGACTTGTCTGGACTTTCTTATACAGTAAACCATATACTGAAAAGTGGAGCACATCTACAAAATGTTTCGGCAAGGGACTTTATGGATAAAGTGAAACTGCAAGACAGTCTTTTGGAATCTCAGCTGATTAATCTCATGGCATGTCAGCGTGGTACTAACGAGTATTGGTACCGTCGTCATGGGGAATTGAAATGTATGCTAAGAAACTGAGGAACTACTACATGGTTCCTCACTCTTAGCTGTGCTGAGTATGCTTGGGAAGACTTACTTGAATTTCTAAGAGAGGCAAATAAAACATTGAAAATATTGAATACAAGACACCTGGAGAACTGTGCTCTTTGGATCCAGTTAATGTATGCAGGTATTTCAATCATAGGTTTGAAGCTATGATGTCTTTTATCACAAACAAAAAAATCCTCCGCTTGGAGAGGTGTTGGATTTCTTTTGGAGAAAGGAGTATCAAGCAAGAGGTGCTCCTCACATACATATGCTGCTATGGATTAAAGATGCACCAAAATTTGGAACAGATTCAGATGAGAAAGTGATGAGTTTCATTGAGCAGTATTCTACATGTGCTGTTCCGAAAAGTACAGAAGAAAACAATTTAAGACATCAAGTTTTACGCTTTCAAACCCATCGGTGAGGAAACACTGTCGTCGAAAATACAAATCCAAGGACAAGTTCTACACGAAATGTCGTTTTGCATTTCCACGTCCAGTAACATCGAAAGGAAGAGTGAATAATTTTATGTCTTCTCTACGACATACTGTGACAAGAAAATCGCACAAAAATACATACAACCTAAGAAGAAATGAGGAGTCCAAATACATAAATGACTACAACCCAGTCATTTTGTCCATGTGGAATGCTAACATGGATATTCAATATGTTGCTGATAACTCTATTGCTGTGGCTCGATATGTGACGTCTTACATCACAAAATCAGAAAAGACGGAACTGAAGGAAATGTGGGAGGAAATTTCACATGAAAAGAGTCTAAGCAAGAAATTATACAGTTACAGTCTGAAGATGTTGTCGCATCGAGAAATTGGAGCATATGAATGTTCTGATCGGTTATCATCAGCAAGTCTATATGCCAAATCTAGAACCATCGTTTGGGTGAGTCTAGGTCTTGCTGCAACACAAAACCGAGTTTTGAAATCTGTACAAGAAATTGAGTATTTGGCGGAGAAAGAACCAGACAGTACAGATATTTTGAAGACAAACATGTTAAATACATACTATCCAAATAGAAGTAGTCATCTTTAGAACGTTTGTCTCTATGAAGTTCTGCAAACCTATACTTTTAAGAGGAACGTCACAGAAGACATCAATAAAGGTGTATATGCTGTAATTGGATGTGAAGGCTGTCTAGTGAAACAAAGAAAAGGCCATTTGATTAATCACCGAAAATTGAGTTGTGAATCTCCAGAAAAAAGGGAATTTTATTACTTAGGTCTTTTGCAACTCTTTAAGCCTTGGCGTAGAGAAGAGGAACTACTTGGAGATTTTCTTACTTATGAAGATTCCTTCAATGCAACCAAGGATACCATAGAATGTCCTGTTTTTTCAAATTATCTGCAAATGTTGAACGAGGAAATACAGCAAGAAGCAACAATTGCAGCAGAGATTGCTAGAGACAGTTCTCAAGACAGTCAGAGTTCTGCTTCATTGAGTCAGGATCCTCCAGGAGGACCAATTATAAAAAATAAAGCTGCCCCTGCTATGGATGAAGTGGATAGGAGCCATGGAACTAGTTCAGGAGGATGTAGTTAACTTAGAAGATTTGGAAAAACCGAAATATTGAGCAGAGGCAAATATATGACGAAGTTACAGAACACATTGAGCATGGTTTATCTCATGAAAAAAAGAGTGCTTATGTACATTATTTATACCTGTTCGACTACGTGAGTGGAGAAGCAGGAACTGGAAAAAGTTTTCTGATTAAAGCAATTGCAACGTATCTGCAGAAAAGACCGGAGTCATCGCTGTCTTGTGTTGTTACCGATCCAACTGGGTTGGCAGCACACAACATTAAAGGGATTACTTTACATCGCTTATTGATGCTGCCAGTAGAGCATGATAATAAATTACAATACCACAAGCTATCTGGAGAAGCTTTTTGGGAAGTTTCAAGAGTCCGAAAGAAAATGAAACTTCTTATCATTGATGAAGTAAGCATGGTAGCATGGTATCAAATGTAATGCTTGCTTTTGTGCATTTAAGAATGCAAGAAATTCTTAAAACAGAGTATGATGTGTTATTTGGAGGCAAACACATCATCGTTTTTGGAGATCTACTGCAACTAACTCCAGTGAAAGGACAGCCAGTGTTTAAAATGCTTACACATGAAGATACCAGGAAGTGCCTAGGAAGCATTGGAAATGTTACCATATGGTTAAATTTCAAATATGCAGAACTGCTTCAAAATATGCGACAGGCAAAGGATGAAGATTATAAAAATATTCTACAAGATGTTAGAATTGGAAAACTAACTGAGCATGGCAAAGAAGCTTTACATGGACGATTAATTTCAAATTTGTTTCCAAAAGAAAACATTCTCCCAGAGAATATTTTTATGAAAATTCCTGAAAACAAATCTGTTATATGCTTGATGCCAACTCTAATAGAATGTTCAATCTTCAACAACAAAATGTTAAAATTAGAAAATCAAGAGATTGTGAAACTGGAAGCTATTGATAAAATAGAACATGAAGGAGCAACTATTGTTTTGTCTGAAAAGTTGAAATCAAAATTGGATTCTTTAGAGAAGACCATATCTAAAACTGCTGGTTTGGAAAAGACTCTGTATGCATGTTTAAATTGTCGTATAATTTTACGACGGAATTTACATGTGGAAAGAGGTTTAGTAAATGGAGCAATGGGTCATGTTGTTGATTTTGTGAATTACCGAAATAGAGATGGAATTGAATTTATAAATATTAAATTTGATGGTATTGAAGAAGTACAACAAATTAGTCATTGTTCTGCACAATTTTTGCTTGTGAAAGATTTATATGTCCGCCGAAAACAGTTTCCTGTTTCTTTGGCATATGCAGTGACTATTCATAAATCTCAAGGTTTAAGTGTGGATACTGCTTTCGTGAATATTGGAAGTTCTGTGTTTAAGGAGGGTATGGCATATGTTGCTTTATCTCGAGTCAGAACTTTATCTGGATTGTACTTAATTGATTTTGATGAGACAAAGATAAATGGAGATCTAAATTGTGTAAATGAATATAATAGGTTAAGAAGAGAGTATGCTCCAAATTTACCTCAATATCCTCTATTTGGAAAGCGTGTGGTAGTCTGAAAAAGAAGAAATGAGAAAACTTGTAGTGAAGTAGTAGCAAAAAGAAAAAAAGTAGATGAACCAATATTTGTAAGCAGAAAGGAAAAGGATTCAGGTAAAGATGTTGTTGGATTTCAGTTTGAAAACAGTTCTGGTGTCAACTGCTATGCTAATGTAGTGGTTAACGTTGTTTTTTTTCTCCAAACTGAACAAGAACAGATTGCTGAAAATCGTTATCAAACATTTTGTTGTTTATTAAATTCTGTGTTTGACAAATGTAGCAGTGATAGAACAAAAATGCAAAGTGTTTCTGAAATTCGAAATGTTTTAGACATATGTTCTGGTCAAAAACAATTTTCACAGAGTATTCAGCAAGATTGTCAGGAATTTCTAATGTATATGGTCGTTGTTTTGCAAGATGAAGGTGTAGATGTAGAAAATCTTTTTGGCCTTTCTTATAAATGGCAGCATGACTGCGACAATTGCTCCTTTTCAAGTAGTACTACAATAGACACTGAAAGATTTATATATTTGACTTTACCAGACTGCAAAACAGTGTCATTTAATAATCTAGTTCGACAAGCAAATCAAAGTATGCTCTGTACTCAATGTAAATCTGCAATGCTATCTACATTATTTATACAAAGATATGGACAGTATGTAATTTTAATAGTCCAACGATGTAGACCTGATGGAACTAAATTGGCAACTTTAATAAAAAAAATTGTGGCTTCTCAATTATCAATTTCAGGAAGAACCTTTACAACTGCAGCAATTATTTACCATGATGGTCCTTCAACAACATCAGGACATTACACAGCTTATTTAAAGTGTCATAAAGGATGGAATCATTGTAATGATACTCAATTGACTTTCAAACAACGTTTGCCTTCTGACTTACAAAATTCTTACCTAGTGTTCTTGCAACCGAAATTTTAGGAAAGGTAATTGGCCTATGAAGATTGCAGCAGTTATTAAAATGTAGTTTGCTGTTCAAAATTACTTTCCAAGTGACAGTGATGAAGATAATCAAAAACATGTAGTTCTGATAGAGGTAGTATATGTATTTCACATAGTGTGTGCTGTGAGAATTATAGAACATATTAGTAAAAATTAAGCTAGAAGTGGAAATAAAACTATTGTTTCATAATGTAAAAGATGTTGGAGCTTTTCTTTCAGAAACTCGGGTAAATGAGAGATTAGGAATATTGTTGACTATTTTTCAAAGAAAAGGACTTTCCATGTGCTATTTGGCCTCGTGGAAAAGTACATGGATCAAAAGTGAGTTAAGATATGTTTTTTCAAAATTTTAAATAATTTATTCAAACGTACTATGGGTTTTTTAAACACAATCATTTTGATTGTGTTTTTTTTGCCCACTGTTATATGATGAGTAGTATTGAAGTCACTGTTTAAAGTGAAATTCAATATATTCTGAGAACAGCAAAAATAAATCATATAACATGTTGTACAAATTATTTTGTATTTTGTATTATCTAATATATATTATTTTCCACTTCTCTTATGCTCACTCACCTATTTCCACCCTCTATCACTCCTTTTAACTCACCCTCACTGGCCTTTTCTCACTCTTCTTCACCTCGCTTCTCTTATTCCACTTTACTCACTTATCCTCATACTCCACTCCTTCACAACCCTTTCCCTCTCTCCCATCCACCACTTTCCAGCTGTCAGTCACTCTAATTCACTTACTTTACCCTTCTTTCTTTTCTTTGTTCCTTTAATAATTCCCTTTTTCTCACACACCTTACTCCACTTCACTCACTCCTTTTCTCACTTCCTCTGTCTTCTCACATCCTCACTCTCCTTTCCTCACTTCGTCTCTCTTAGCCTCACTCTGTAGATCCTCTCACTCTCTCACTCCTCTTCCATCACGCTTACTCCCTAAAGCTCACCCACTCTCCCTTAATTACCTCTTTTTGCTCTCTCACTCAGTTCCTTTCTGCCACTCATTCCTTCACTACCTCTATGCTCTCACTCCTTCACTTCTTTTGTCTCATGCTCACTTGCTTTTATCCTCTGTCTATCTTTCCGTTTTCTTCAATTTCACTGCCCTTCACTCACCCTCCCTCACCCTGGTTCCCTTACTCCAGTTCCTTCAGTTATTCTCATTCATCTTCCTTTACTCCCCTTCCTCTTTCTCTCCTCTCGCACTCACTTTTTCCCAGTCCCTTTGCTGTACTTTTCTTCCCTTTCTTCACTTCCTTTACTGTCTCAGTCATTCTCCTTCCCTTAATCACCTTACTGCCCTTTATTCACTCTTTCTCTTACTCCCTCTGTTCTCTCATATTCTCATGTGTCTTCCCTCACTCCCTCTCTGTTACCTTCAATCCCCTTGTCTCCTCACTTTCTTATGACCCTACATTCACCCTCACTCACCATCCATGCCTCATTGTCATTAATCCACCGTTATTCACTCCGGCTTCTATGTCACTCACTCCCCTTTCTTTACTCCCCTTTCTTTCATTAGTTTTCCTGATGCACATTCCTTTACTATCTTACTCACTTTCAATTCATTTCTCTCTCCTGGTCTTCTTCTCTGTCACTGAATGTATCCATGTCATTATCCTTTTAGTAATTTGCTCTTCCTCTATTTCTTTTTCACTCTCTCTGACCTTCACAATTCCTTTGTTTTCCTTTCTGAGTCCTTCACTCCTACTTTATCTCTTACTACCCTTTTATGACTTTTAATCTCCTACTTTGTCTCTTGTATTGTAAAATATATATTAAAAATATTCAATTTTTTTTGCTCTTTCACAGATATGAAATGTATTGAAAATATGTAATTAAATTTACATTACATATAAGGTAAGTCTGATGTACAAAATTAACTTTCTCTATAATCTTTTCTTTAACCTCACTACTCTTCTCTTTACTTTCCTTTCTCTCCCCTTTTTTCAATCCTTCACTCTTTTCCCTTCTCTTGCTGTCCTTACTCCACTATACTAACTCTTTCTCTTACTCCGTCTGTCCTCTTAGTTCTACACTCCTTTTCCCTCATTCTCCCTCTGTTAGTCTCCTTTTCTCCATCCCCTTAGTCTCTCACTCCTCTTCTGTTACGCTCACACCCTGTAATTCAGCCATACTCCCACACTCACCTCCTTTCAGACTTTCTCCTTTACTTTTCTTTCTCTCTCTTCCCTTCTTTTGCTCCTTCACTCTTTTCCCTTCCTTTATTCTTCTTACTTCACTTTACTATCTCCTTCTCTTACTGCCTGTGTCTTCTTAGTTCTACACTCCCCTTCCCTCATTCTCTCTCTGTTAGACTCATTCTTTCCATCCCCTTAGTCTCTCACTCCTCTTCTATCACACTCACTCCGTATAACTCAGCCATACTCCCACACTCACCTTCTTTCAGACCTTCTCCTTTACTTTCCTTACTGTCCCTTCCCGTCTTTCACTCCTTCACTCTTTTCCCTTCCCTTACTTTCCTTACTCCACTTCACTAACTCCTTCTCTTACTCTCTCTGTCCTCTTAGTTCTACACTCCCCTTCACTCATTCTCTCTCTGTTAGCCTCATTCTCTCCGTCCTCTTAGTCTCTCACTCCTCTTCTGTCACGCTCACTCCCTATAACTCAGCCATACTCCCACACTCACCTTCTTTCAGACTTTCTCCTTAATTTCCTTCCTCTCTCTTCCCTTCCTTCGCTCCTTCACTCTTTTCCCTTCCCTTACTTTCCTTACTCCACTTCACTAACTCCTTGTCTTACTCCCTCTGTCCTCTTAGTTCTACACTCCCCTTCCTTCATTCTCTCTCTGTTAGCCTCATTCTTTCGGTCCCCTTAGTCTCTCACTCCTCTTCTGTTACACTCACACCCTGTAATTCAGCCATACTCCCACACTCACCTCCTTTCAGACTTTCTCCTTTACTTTTCTTTCTCTCTCTTCCCTTCTTTTGCTCCTTCACTCTTTTCCCTTCCTTTATTCTTCTTACTTCACTTTACTATCTCCTTCTCTTACTGCCTGTGTCCTCTTAGTTCTACACTCCCCTTCCCTCATTCTCTCTCTGTTAGACTCATTCTTTCCATCCCCTTAGTCTCTCACTCCTCTTCTATCACACTCACTCCGTATAACTCAGCCATACTCCCACACTCACCTTCTTTCAGACCTTCTCCTTTACTTTCCTTCCTGTCCCTTCCCTTCTTTCACTCCTTCACTCTTTTCCCTTCCCTTACTTTCCTTACTCCACTTCACTAACTCCTTCTCTTACTCTCTCTGTCATCTTAGTTCTACACTCCCCTTCACTCATTCTCTCTCTGTTAGCCTCATTCTCTCCGTCCTCTTAGTCTCTCACTCCTCTTCTGTCACGCTCACTCCCTATAACTCAGCCATACTCCCACACTCACCTTCTTTCAGACTTTCTCCTTTACTTTCCTTCCTCTCTCTTCCCTTCCTTCGCTCCTTCACTCTTTTCCCTTCCCTTACTTTCCTTACTCCACTTCACTAACTCCTTGTCTTACTCCCTCTGTCCTCTTAGTTCTACACTCCCCTTCCTTCATTCTCTCTCTGTTAGCCTCATTCTTTCCGTCCCCTTAGTCTCTCACTCCTCTTCTGTTACACTCACACCCTGTAATTCAGCCATACTCCCACACTCACCTCCTTTCAGACTTTCTCCTTTACTTGTCTTTCTCTCTCTTCCCTTCTTTTGCTCCTTCACTCTTTTCCCTTCCTTTATTCTTCTTACTTCACTTTACTATCTCCTTCTCTTACTGCCTGTGTCCTCTTAGTTCTACACTCCCCTTCCCTCATTCTCTCTCTGTTAGACTCATTCTTTCCATCCCCTTAGTCTCTCACTCCTCTTCTATCACACTCACTCCGTATAACTCAGCCATACTCCCACACTCACCTTCTTTCAGACCTTCTCCTTTACTTTCCTTCCTGTCCCTTCCCTTCTTTCACTCCTTCACTCTTTTCCCTTCTCTTACTTTCCTTACTCCACTTCACTAACTCCTTCTCTTACTCTCTCTGTCATCTTAGTTCTACACTCCCCTTCACTCATTCTCTCTCTGTTAGCCTCATTCTCTCTGTCCTCTTAGTCTCTCACTCCTCTTCTGTCACGCTCACTCCCTATAACTCAGCCATACTCCCACACTCACCTTCTTTCAGACTTTCTCCTTTACTTTCCTTCCTCTCTCTTCCCTTCCTTCGCTCCTTCACTCTTTTCCCTTCCCTTACTTTCCTTACTCCACTTCACTAACTCCTTGTCTTACTCCCTCTGTCCTCTTAGTTCTACACTCCCCTTCCTTCATTCTCTCTCTGTTAGCCTCATTCTTTCCGTCCCCTTAGTCTCTCACTCCTCTTCTGTCACGCTCACACCCTATAACTCAGCCATACTCCCACACTCACCTTCTTTCAGACTTTCTCCTTTACTTTTCTTTCTCTCTCTTCCCTTCTTTTGCTCCTTCACTCTTTTCCCTTCCTTTATTCTCCTTACTTCACTTTACTAACTCCTTTTCTTACTCCATGTGTCCTCTTAGTTCTACACTCCCCGTCCCTCATTCTCTCTCTGTTAGCCTCATTCTTTCCGTCCCCTTAGTCTCTCACTCCTCTTCTGTCACACTCACTCCGTATAACTCAGCCATATTCCCACACTCACCTTCTTTCAGCCCCTCTCCTTTACTGTCCTTCCTGTTCCATCCCTTTTTTGGCTCCTTAACTCTTTTCCCTTCCCTTACTTTCCTTACTCCACTTCACTAACTCCTTCTCTTACTCACTCTGTCCTCTTAGTTCTACACTCCCCTTCCCTCATTCTCTCTCTGTTAGCCTCATTCTTTCCATCCTCAAAGTCTCTCACTCCTCTTCTGTCACTCTCACTCCCTATAACTAAGCCACACTCCCACACACCTTCTTTAAGACCTTCTCCTTTTGCTTTCCTTCCTCTCTCTTCCCTTCCTTCACTCCTTCACTCTTTTCCCTTCCCTTACTTTCCTTACTCCACTTCACTAACTCCTTGTCTTACTCCCTCTGTCCTCTTAGTTTACACTCCCCTTCCTTTATTCTCTCTCTGTTAGCCTCATTCTTTCCGTCCCCTTAGTCTCTCACTACTTTTCTGTCACGCTCACACCCTATAACTCAGCCATCCTCCCACATTTACCTTCTTTCAGACTTTCTCCTTTACTTTTCTTTCTCTCTCTTCCCTTCTTTTGCTCCTTCACTCTTTTCCCTTCCTTTATTCTCCTTACTTCACTTTACTAACTCCTTCTCTTACTCCCTGTGTCCTCTTAGTTCTACACTCCCCTTCGTTCATTCTCTCTCTGCTAGCCTAATTTTTTACGTCCCCTTAGTCTCTCACTCCTCTTCTGTCACGCTCACACCCTATAACTCAGCCACACTCCCACACTCACCTTCTTTCAGACCTTCTCCTTTACTTTCCTTCCTCTCTCTTCCTTTCCTTCGCTCCTTCACTCTTTTCCCTTCCCTTACTTTCCTTACTCCACTTCACTAACTCCTTGTCTTACTCCCTCTGTCCTCTTAGTTCTACACTCCCTTTCCCTCATTCTCTCCCTGTTAGCCTCATTCTCTCCGACCCCTTAGTCTGTCACTCCTCTTCTATCACGCTCACTCCCTATAACTCAGCCACACTCCCTCACTTATGTTTCTTTCCTCCCTCACTCAGTCCTCTACTCTCACTTTTTCTTTCACTTTCTCTGTCTCTTCACTCCCTTACTCCCCTTATCTCACACTCACTTGCTTTTATCCAGTCTGTATCTCCACTCTTTCCTCATAATCACTGCTCTTTTCTTACCCTTCTACACCCCTGTTCCTTTACTACATTTTCTTCACTTATCCTCATTCCCCTTGTTCACTCCCCTTCTCCTCACTCACCTCCCACACTCACCTTCTTTCAGTCCCCCTACTTCACTTCCTTTCCCCTCTCGTCCCTTTCTTTGCTCTCTCACTCATTTTCCTTCCCTCTCTCACTGCACTCCACTTCAGTTACTCCTTTTGAATTTGTTAAGAATACAGCTCTTTTTTGAGAATTGGAGGTAGTTCTAAAAAGAACTGTTTTTTTTCTTCTTTTTTTATGTTTTTTTATGAACAAAAAGAAAAACAGGGAATGCAAACAGGAGCAAAAAAAAGGGGGAAAATTAGGGCTGGGCAAGGCAGCGGTGTTCTTGCCTCTTGCGCGCAATGAGCTTGATGCTCTGCTCACCATAGCAAAGGATTTCATCGCATTGCTTGCACTTTATAGTAATGCCACTAAAAACAGGTTGAATGTTCGGAATCATCTCCAATTCCGCTGCACGTCCTCTCCCTGATGTTGTGGCTCCTTCTGTAGATGTAGAGGCACCATCCCTTCGGGGATTAAGTGCCAGGTCTCGGACACTCTCCCGGGCATAGTTCTGGGCGTGCCTCCGTTGGACGTGGCGAATCATTGTGTAGTTGCCAAAACTGTACTTCCTTCTTGGGTCTCCTCGGGAAAGCACAGTTTTGCAGATTTTGCATTCAACTTTGGGAGCATTCACCTTTTTTAATCCTTCAGATATTGAAAAAAACTTCCAAATAAAATGCTCCTTGACCTTAGGCTGAGGAGGCTCTTCCTCAATGAAGTCATCTGACTCCTCACTGCTGCTGGGTGCTCTGGCAGCCATTCTTTACACAAAATGGTAGGACAGAAAAAAACAGGTCTTGCTGTCTCCAAAGTGAAAGAAGAAGTGAAGGAAATGGGTGGGGTTTTCATTAGTTGTAAAAAAACTGTTAACAACCAATGAAAAGAGTTATTTTAAGGTCACATGACTTGACGCGCTTACGCTGCGCGCACCGGAGCGCTTCCGGAGGCGCTTACGCGGCACGAATGTAGGCGCTTCCGGGGGCGCTTATGCGGCACGTACGTAGGCGCTTCCGGGGGCGCGTACGCGGGCGCTGACGCGGCGCGTCTATATGACGTTTTGCTAACATTACGGAAATACTTTTAAAGTTATAATACGGGTATTTACAATCAAAAATACTACTTTTATAAGTATGCTACTGAATGTCTTGCATTATCATTTAGTTAAATACATACTTTTTTTTCCGCATGAAGAAATGGCGCTCACGCTGCGCTCTCAGGTGAGCTTACCGGTGCGCGCACCCTGAGTGCCCCAAGACAATATGATTAAAAAAAATGAAAAATACATTGAAAAAATTATTCTTGTGGAAAAAAAAATAGTTATAAAAAACAGGTAATAAAAAAAAAATCAGTTTAAAAATCGTAGGTTACAAACTCGATATACAAAGGAATTAGCTTTTAAAAAACCTTTGAAATTCACTGAAAAAACCATATGTTTCACAATTGTTATAGTTAGGAATTAGCATTTAAAAAACCTTTGAAATTCACTGAGAAAACCATAGGTTTCACAATCGTTATAGTTAGGAATTAGAATTTAAAAAACCTTTGAAATTCACTAAAAAAAACCTTTGGTTTAACACCAGTTATAGTTAGCTGGACATTTTACTCATACAAAACCATTGAAATTCCCACATTATAGTTAGTTGGACTCACTATAACTCGCGCGCCCGCAATCCACTGCTGATGATGTCACATATTACATCATTCATGACATGGTCAGTGACATCACTGATGACATCACTGATGACATCTCAAATGACATCACTGATGGCATCACTGATGACATCTCATTTGACATCACTGATCACATCACTGAAGATATCATTCATGTGATAATACGATGCACCTCTAATCTAACTTTTGATATATCCAGTGTTAACTCCTTAGCAGCGTCGAACGTTCAGCGCCCAGTGCTGAACGTTCGAATAACGGGTGCGGACCCGTCGGCCAACGGTCGTGCGCAGCATTGGCAAGGTAGTGCTCGCGACGACCGTTGGCCGACGGCAGCACTTAAAGGGTTAAATACAGACTACCATTCCAGAAACCATTGACACACCAATACCAGTTACTACATACGCACTCACTGATTCCTAAGTTTGCTGACAGCAGTGCGTGAATGACAACGCAGTGGCTGTGTCGACAGGATTTTCGTGATATATATATATATATATATATATATATATATATATATATATATATATATATATATATATATATATATATATATATATATATATATATATATAATTTGGTACTGTACCCAAATTTACCCTGTTATCCTCCTCTCTCTTCTTTTACTCTCCCTCTCCCCTCCCATGTCTCTATCCCATTCCTTTTTGCCCTAATTCTTGCTTTTCTATTTTTTCTCTTCTATATCTTTCCTCTACTTTGCTAAAATGGGTACTATACCATTATGCGAGTTTTCGCTTTAAACGTTTTGTTATCATGAGACCAAATAATGTATTACACCAAACACTTGGAAGACGTGCACCAGTTATTTAATTTATATTATAATTTTTTAACTGCACCGTTAAGCACCCTGTGTGAAAATGCAAACACAGAGTCTTTCTTCCTTTGTTATTATTTATTTTGCTATCACAGCTGATTAACAAATGCTGTGGTCATGTGAGCGTGTGAGCTCGAAACGCGTCTTTTTGTGCCCGATTAAAATATCTACACGTACCTGGCTGGTGTGGCTTGTCGTCCTTTTGCGAAAGCGAGGAGGAATCTGTGGATATGTATATATATATATATATATATATATATATATATATATATATATATATATATATATATATATATAAAAAAACATCCATTAAGACACTTATTTAAAAATGTATTCTTCCATTGACCTTTACATATACATATATAAAACATGTTTATTTTTCAGAAAGGCACACATTCACTGGATGGTGTCATCAGTGATGTCATGAGTGATGTCACTGACCATGTCATGAGTGATGTAATATGTGATGTCATCAGCAGTGCATTACACGCGCAAGTTATAGTGAGTCCAACTAACTCTAACGTGGGAATTTCAATGGTTTTATGTCAGTAAAATTTCCAGCTAACTATAACTGGTGTGAAACCTATGGTTTTTTCAGTGAATTTAATAGGTTTTTTAATTGCTAATTCCTAACTATAACTGGTGTGAAACCTATGGTTTTTTAAGTGAATTTCAAAGGTTTTTTTAATGCTAATTCCTAACTATAACTGATGTGAAACCTATGGTTTTTTCAGTGAATTTCATAGGTTTTTTTAACTGCTAATTCCTAACTATAACTGGTGTGAAACCTATGGTTTTTTCAGTGAATTTGCAAGGTTTTTTAAATGCCAATTCCTAACTATATATAAGGCCTCAAACCTATGAAATGTATACATTTGCTGTTTTGAGTAAGTATTAATTATTATTATTATTTTATTTTTTTAATCATTTTTTCCTGGGGCACTCTGGGTGCGCGCTCCGGTAAGCTCTCCGGAAAGCGCACCCAGAGCGCTACTTTCGTTCGTGAAAAAAATATGAATGAAAAGTTAATAATAACGCAAAACATTTCGTACCATACAAATAAAAGCAGTTTTTTTTTATAAGGAAATGAAAATGACTTTGCATTTCCGTGAAACTATCAAGACGTCACTTCGGCGCGCCGCGTAAGCGCCCCCGGAAGCACCTACGTTCACGCCGCGTAAGCGCCCCGGAAGCGCCTACATTCGCGCCGCGTATGCGCCCCGGAAGCGCCTACGTTCGCGCTGCGTGTGCGCACCCGGAAGCGCTCCGGTGCGCGCAGCGTCAGCGCGTCAAGTCATCTGACCTTAAAATAACACTTTTCATTGGTTGCTAACAGTTTTTTTTACAAAGAATGAAATCCCCACCCATTTCCTTCACTTCTTCTTTCACTTTTGTGACTGAAAGACCTGTTTTTTGCTCCTGGATCTTTCTTGGTTTACCATGGCTACCAGAGAATCCAGCAGTGATGAAGAGCCTCCTCAGCCAAAGGTGAAGGAGCATTTTATTTGGAATTTTTTTTAAATACCACCTAACCAGAAAAAGGTGAATGCTCCAAAAGTGGAGTGCAGGATCTGCAAACAAGTCCTGTCACGGGGTGACCCCAAAAAAAATACTCTTTTGGGAACTTTACAATGCGTGTGGAGAGGAAGCACCCCCAGAATTTTGCCCGGGAAAGTGTCAGGGCTCTGGCACAAGAGGTTCCCAGTGATGGGGCCTATACATCCACCGGAGGAGCAACTACTTCTGGGAGGGGGCAATCGCAGGAGCTCGTGCCAAATATTCAACCTGCTTTTAACAATGCTGTCCTGAGATGCAGATACTGCAATCAACTCTTTACCTATGGGGAGCAAAGTGTCCTTCTCATGGTTCGAGCATTGGAGAACCATCACTGCCGTTCCCAGCCCTAATTTTTTTAGTTTTTTTGGCTCCTGTTGAGCAGTTTCCATTCCCTGTTTTTGTTTCTGTTCTTAAAAAAAAGAAGAAAAAAAAAGTTCTTTTCAGAACTACCTCCAAATCTCATCAAAGAGCTATATTCTTAAAAAAATGAAAAAGAGTAAGTGAAATGGAGTGCATTGATAATGGAAAGGAAAATGAGTAAGAAAGAACAGAAAGGTATGAGAGGAGAAAGGAAGTGAAGTAAGGGGACTGAAAGAAGGTGAGTGTTGGGAAAGAAAGTAAGGCGAAGAAGAGTGAATATGGGGAATGTGGATATTCAAAGAAAATGTTGAAAAGGAACGGGGGTGTGGAAGGGTAAGAAAAGATGCATTGCTGGAGTTGAAGACTGAAGGCTTCATTTATGAAGCCATGCGTCACTTTAACGCCACCAGAGCATCACTTTTTGTGACGCATCAGTCCAGTAAAAAATGCACCTTATTCAGTCATATTTACAAAGTGGCGCATCTAGGTAGATGCGTCACTTTGTAAGCCCCTGCGCCACATTATTCCTACGTCAGGTGTAATGTATGCAAAAGGGACGTATTGACGCAAGTAAGGGTCGTAGAGGTGACGCAGTGAAATCTATGAGATATCACTGCGTCACTTTTATGACACTGTTGCGCCCAAATATTACGCCTGTTTCACAGCAGGCGTGCAGGCCCTTTCACATGGGGCTTGGCCCCATGTGAAAGGATACATTGCTGGAGTTGCTTCATTTTTGAGACACACTCCAGCAATACATCACTTTTGCGCTTACAGATACGTCTAAAAGACTGACGTATCTGTAAGAACTTCCAACATAATACGTCATAAATTTAATATGACGCATGAGTAGAAGACTAAAGGCCTCATTTATGAGGCCATGTGTCACTTTAACGCCACCGGTGCGTCACTTTTTGTGACGCACCAGTGCTGTAAATAATGCACCTTATTCAGTCATATTTACAAAGTGATGCATCTAGGTAGATGTGTCACTTTGTTAGCCCCTGCGCCACATTATTCCTACGTCAGGTGTAATGTATGCAAAAGGGATGTATTGACGCAAGAAAGGGTCGTAGAGGTGACACAGTGAATAAACTGGGGGCCTCATTTATGAAAAGTGACGCATCGCTGCGTGAAAACAGCGATGCGTCACTTTTCAGTGCGCACTCCTTACGACATTCCTGATGCGTCATATTTAATGTATGATGAATCATGTCGCAAGGAGTTAGAGATACGTCAGAATTTCTGACGTATCTGTAAGCGCAAAAGTGACGCATTGATGGAGTGTGTCACAAAAGTGACGCAACTCCAGTAATGCGTCCTTTCACATGGGGAAAGCCCCATGTGAAAGGGCTTGCGTCAGTCTTACGCCTGCTGTGAGATTTTGACGCAACAGCGTCCTAAAAGTGACGCAGTTAAATCTCATAGATTTCACTGCATCACTATTACGAGGCTTTTTGTGGGGGAAAGCCCCCTCTGCATACATTATACCTGACGCAGGTATAATGTGGCGCAGCGGTTTACAAAGTGACGCATCTACCTAGATGCGTCACTTTTTACATATGGCGCAACGAGGCGCATTTTTTACACCGCTGGTGCGTCACAAAAAGTGACGCACCGGCGGCGCAAAACTGTCGCAAGGCCTTCATAAATAAGACCCTGGATTTTCCCCATGCTCCGCTCCCCGGTGCGCTCCCCGGTGCACGTACCCGGCGCTCCCCCCACACAAATCGATTTTTTTTTTTTTTTAAATGCCCCGCGGGACCCTATTTTAGCCCCCACATCAAACCTAGGGGGTCAGGGAGGGTCTACCCTGCCCCCTTATAGCCATTTCCCTCTTTTATTTATGCCACCTCTTGTGTCTCGATCATACTGAGACACAAGATGGCGGCCGCTCCGGACTGTTTCGAATGTTTACAGACACCCGAGAGCCAATCAGCTTTCCGCGCGCAAGTCGCGTGTCGCGCCCGGTGCGCTCCCCGGTGCGCTCCCCGGTGCGCGCCTATAGATATATATATTTTTTTGAACCTAAATTACTCAAAATCCACTGGAGCACATATCTTGAGACATAGCAAAGGCACATCGGGCTACCAGTCCCTACAATTTTGCCAAGTTTGATGGAAATCCATTCAGCCGTTCGGGCTAAAAGTGAAATCGACCGCCCTATGGAAATTAACATGGGGAAAACACGTTTTGGGGCCCCCCTTTTATCTCGGCCCCCGCTTGACGAATCCCCCCCCAAACTTTCAGGGAAGGACCGGAGCTCGACTAGGCCATTTTGAGGAAATTTTCAGGCAGATTCGTTTAGAAATAGAATTTTGAGATTTAACATTGAAAAAAATCCTAATAATAACTACCTACTGGCGACCGCCAGTAGGTAATATATATATATAGTTAGGACCTATTTTCCATAGGAAATCTGCAGCATTCTATTTGGAATACTTTGGCGCGGGTTGATGAATCTTCGCTCCTATCCTGAAAGTCTCAAGATGATTCATGTAGAGGGGGGCCGAGAACAAAGGGGGGTCCCAAAACGTGTTTTCCCAATGCAATTTTCTATAGAGACATTTAGCCACAGCTACAGCCCGAACTGCTAAACGGAATTACACCAAATTTGGCAAAGAGGTAGTCCTCAGTTCAGCCTTTTTCTTAAATGGTGTAAATCCGTTCAGTATTTCCTGAGAAAATCACATTTAAAAGTACATATTTTTCTATGGCCACGCAGGATCCGCGCATCCTAGGCGCACCCTGCCGTGCACGAGCTGTATGCTAATTGACTGTCAACACTCCAAATCAGGAAGTGTTGGCAGCCATCTTGTGCCTCGGTAGAACCGAGGCACAAGAAATCAGCAAAAGAAATGCAAAAAATGCAAAAAGGGGGCTGGGTAGAAACACCCTGACCCCCTAGGCCTGCTCCGGGGGTCCCACAAGGACCCCCAAGAAAAGAAGAAAATGTTTTCTTAAAAATCTACAAAATCCAAACAGGATGTGTGGATCTTGTCGATAAAAAAAAAACCAAAGCCCGGGTTCCCACTTTCTTCTTTGGTAATCGGCACCCGGGGGCAATAGTTATGTAAAGGGGGCTCAGAGTGGCCCCCGAACCCTGTGGACCTCCACCCCCGGGGCTTCTTAAAATTCATTGGGCGGGGCTCCCAAGCAGGGCTGTCCGCGTTTTTCGGGGAAGCACGCAACAGAAGATAACAAAAATGATTAAAACAACAAAATTGGAAACAAAGAAGGTGTGCACCGTGATACCCATACAGTGCAGTTCGACATTTTTCAGCCCAAAGACCTTGGAGTACCCATTGCAGATATTTAACAAAATTTGATGAAGGACTAAAAATGTCACAAGCAGGACGATGGTTTAACCAGTTGTTCATAACAGCTTTCATTAGGTTCATGAATTAAGCATGGTACACAGAGAACGTTATATGTTTCATTAGTGTTATTGCAATTAGAATACATAAAATTTGGGGGACGAATAAACAAACACCTCACATATCAAGGCGAAAACTAACGTTAGTTGACATCTACGGGAGGGCGGGGTAATTATGTTGAATACATTGTGAATTGGTGAACTTCGGAATGTTGTAGTGAGGATTAAGGATGCCGGACATTTAGAATGTAACACGAACTGCACCATGGGTCCTGTAGGCGGCAAAACAAGAGGGGAGGGTGTAACAGCAGCGCGAAAGAAAGAAAAATAACGGACTAATCACGTACAGGTGTAACAGAAGGGCGGGGATAACTTTAGGCTCAAGAAGGCGGGTGCACATCATAAAGCGTAAGAGTTTAACAGAGGTCTGACGAGATAGCAGACGCAAGCACGAGAACGTGGGCATTTTGCAAAAAGGTACGCATATGCAATGACGAAAAAGAATGGGGGAATGTGCATTAAGCAATGGAATATCAGTATGTGGTAAGAGGCGCATATAGGAAGGAGTAATTTGGAGGGGGGATAAGGCTAGATAGATGGCATGGGAGGTTTTGGGACACACGGGGATTATAAAAAAGGTGGAAAGGTATGGAAGAGAGTAGAGGTATTCAGGGTAATGTGTAGCAGTAGGCTACGTTCATTAGCGGGAAAACGTTAGTTCACGAAACAGCTCTGTTTTGATATTGATGTTATTAGAACTTAAGATGCAGTGTCACCGAATGAAACATAGAGTTAATTATGTATTTTGCATTTTAGATAACCCCTGACGAAGGGCCAAACATAAAGGCCCGAAATGCATTGGGTATATGAATTTTATGGACATGAACAAAGCTTACATGTGCTATCGTGGCGCAGAAGAAGGCTTGGATTAGCATTTCTGCCTCATTTAGAATAAAGCTAAATTGTAAGCGTTCCCGCTTGTGACAGAGCGAAAAGATGTAAAAGTAAGAAGAATGAAACAAGATGTGGATTATTGTGATTAAAATAAAGAAGAAGAAAACAAAAGACTTATTGTGTGGCATATTCTGTGATGCCTGAACATTAAAGCAGTGCACCCGGCGAGGAGTGGAATCACTCCTTCTTTCAGTGCGTTATATTCAAATAACGTGGCAGGGCTGTCCACGTTTTTCGGGGAAGCACGCAACAGAAGATAACAAAAATGATTAAAACAACAAAATTGGAAACAAAGAAGGTGTGCACCGTGATACCCATACAGTGCAGTTTGACATTTTTCAGCCCAAAGACCTCGGAGCACCCATTGCAGATATTTAACAAAATTTGATGAAGGACTAAAAATGTCACAAGCAGGACGATGGTTTAACCAGTTGTTCATAACAGCTTTCATTAGGTTCATGAATTAAGCATGGTACACAGAGAACGTTATATGTTTCATTAGTGTTATTGCAATTAGAATACATAAAATTTGGGGGACGAATACACAAACACCTCACATATCAAGGCGAAAACTAACTTTAGTTGACATCTACGGGAGGGCGGGGTAATTATGTTGAATACATTGTGAATTGGTGAACTTCGGAATGTTGTAGTGAGGATTAAGGATGCCGGACATTTAGAATGTAACACGAACTGCACCATGGGTCCTGTAGGCGGCAAAACAAGAGGGGAGGGTGTAACAGCAGCGCGAAAGAAAGAAAAATAACGGACTAATCACGTACAGGTGTAACAGAAGGGCGGGGATAACTTTAGGCTCAAGAAGGCGGGTGCACATCATAAAGCGTAAGAGTTTAACAGAGGTCTGACGAGATAGCAGACGCAAGCACGAGAACGTGGGCATTTTGCAAAAAGGTACGCATATGCAATGACGAAAAAGAATGGGGGAATGTGCATTAAGCAATGGAATATCAGTATGTGGTAAGAGGCGCATATAGGAAGGAGTAATTTGGAGGGGGGATAAGGGTAGATAGATGGCATGGGAGGTTTTGGGACACACAGGGATTATAAAAAAGGTGGAAAGGTATGGAAGAGAGTAGAGGTATTCAGGGTAATGTGTAGCAGTAGGCTACGTTTATTAGCGGGAAAACGTTAGTTCACGAAACAGCTCTGTGTTGATATTGATGTTATTAGAACTTAAGATGCAGTGTCACCGAATGAAACATAGAGTTAATTGTGTATTTTGCATTTTAGATAACCCCTGACGAAGGGCCAAACATAAAGGCCCGAAATGCATTGGGTATATGAATTTTATGGACATGAACAAAACTTACATGTGCTATCGTGGCGCAGAAGAAGGCTTGGATTAGCATTTCTGCCTCATTTAGAATAAAGCTAAATTGTAAGCGTTCCCGCTTGTGACAGAGCGAAAAGATGTAAAAGTAAGAAGAATGAAACAAGATGTGGATTATTGTGATTAAAATAAAGAAGAAGAAAACAAAAGACTTATTGTGTGGCATATTCTGTGATGCCTGAACATTAAAGCAGTGCACCCGGCGAGGAGTGGAATCACTCCTTCTTTCAGTGCGTTATTTCACAAACTAAACATATTCCTTAAAAACAGCCTGTATGACTTAAGCGCATTCTTTCAACTGTTTACAGGTCATGCACCAGTGCTGGATCCAGGATCCACCACTGAGTAAGAAAAAGTACCAGTAACACTACTTACCAGCTAAGTGAATTTCCTGCCATAGGATAACATTGGGGATTCTATGTGAAAACATTTCTGTCAACTTTTAAAATACAAGAATATTCCTTAAAAATCACTACTGTAACCAAAACGCTTTTACTCAACTGTTTACAGGAGATGTCCAAGGACTGAATCTAGGATCCAGTCCTGTGGTTAGAAAAGTAATCCATGAAGTAACTAATAGCCTTTAACTAGAAATTCACATTGAGCTCAATGTTGCATTGTGTTTGAAATTGTGTTGCCCAATGCAATAACTGTAACTACTGCACTTAAAAGTCCATTGCCTATTTGCAAAGTATTTAAACTAAAGTAATTCATTCTGAGAAAGTATATTTTGTATTGTAATGCATAATGTAATTATAATGTAATTTAAAAAATAAAATAACTAAAAATAAATAGTTTAAAAACATGTAGTAAATCAGTAGCAAAAAAATAAATATAACAATTAATACATTTAAAAATTGTCATTTACAAAACCTAAACCTTTGAAATTCAATGAAAAAACCATAGGTTTCAGACATGTTATAGTTTGGAATTAGCATTTAAAAAACCTTTGAAATTCACTGAAAAAAAAAAGGTTTCTGGCCTGATATAGTTAGGAATTAGCATTTAAAATACCTTTGAAATTCACTGAAAAAACATAGGTTTTATGGGTGTTAGTTAGGAATTAGCATTTAGAAAATCTTGGAAATTCACTGAAAAAAAACATAGGTTTTAGGGGTGTTATAGTTAGCTGGACATTTGACTCGTACAAAACCATTCAAATACCTCCAATATAGTTAGTTGTACTCACTATATCTCGTGCGCCCGCAATCCACTGCTGATGATGTCACATATTACATCATTCATGACATGGTCAGTGACATCATTGATGACATCTCAACTGACATCACTGATGACATCATCCATGTGACAATCAGATACACCTCATCATACACTAGTATAACCTTTCATCACCACCTGTAAAATACAGAGAACCATATTTGAATCCGTTCACACACCAATACAAGTTTCTAAAAACCCACTCAGTGATTCCTAGATCTATGCACACATCTAATCGCTTACCTATAGATTCACTCATACATGCTTTCAATGATCAATAGAACACTATCATATATACTTTTATACCTATATCGACAATACACACCAGCACACATCCTATTCACTTATGAAGTCATCCTACTCACATATGCAAGCAATGGATCATACTTACATTTACTTAGCTACACACGCATACAAAGATCACTTCATCTATTCATATACATAATAACTCATACTTAGTGTGTTATAAAATCACTATTACAAGCATACAGTTATCCATACAGTAACTCATACAATCACTGAGTCTTATGTATACTTATTTATAAACAACAACTGACACATACACTGCCTTTTAATTTTCTAGTTTGGTGGACATGTGCCATTGAGAAATATATTTGCGCATCACCACACCCATAAAGATATTCACTCACCCAAACAACTGGTATAAATTGTAGTTTTAACTTCATATACCTACTGAAAACCATTAAAAAAACATAGGTTTCACACACGTTATAGTTAAAAATTTGCATTTAAAAAACCTTAGAAATTCACAGAAAAAACCATAGGTTTCACACACATTATAGTTAAAAATTAGCATTTCAAAAACCTTAGAAATTCACTGAAAAAACTATAGGTTTCACACATGTTATAGGTAGCTGGACATTTCACTCATGCAAAACCATTGAAATTCCCCTGTTATAGTTAGTTCAGTTAATTATAACTCGCGAGCCCGCAATGCACTGCTGATCACATATTACATCACTCATGACATGGTCAGTGACATCACTCATGACATCACTGATGACATCTCACATGACATCACTGATGACATCACTGATGACATCATCCAGTGAATGTGTGTCTTTCTGAAAATTAATTTTTTTTTATAAATGTATATCTAAAGGTCGATGGAAGAATAAATGGGTAAATAAATGTCTAAATGGATATTTTTTGTAAAATTGATTCTATAACTGACTTATTAACCCCTTGGCTGCTGGGGTAATTTTCCTGCTGTGCTGGAGGGCCGGGGGGTGCGCACAGCGCCCCGGTGCTCATGACGAGCTCAGCTCGTCATGAGCTACTTTGCTCCTGTGCTCATGACGATCTGAGCTCGTCACGGCCACACCCGTTTCAATAGAACGTTCAGCACAGCAGGGGAATTATCTCAGCTTGCAAGCGTTCTAATGGCCATGACGAGCTGAGCTTGTCATGAGCACCGGAGCACTGTAGCTCATGACGAGCTGAGATCGTCATGAGCATGCAAGGGGTTACGTGTATCTTAGTGAATACATGTATTAACGAGTAATGTTTAAATATGTCAATATCTGTATCAGTGTCTCACTTTGTGTATAAGTGGCTGCATAGGTTGGTAAGTAGCTACATGAGTGTGTATATGGCTTATTAGTTGTTTTTTTGAGTTTCAATATGAGTGTCTGTATGGTTCGGGGGGATATTACTTACCGTATGAATGCATGAATGACTGACTCACTGTTTGTATGTGTTTTGAAGACAGCATGTGTGCAAGACTGTATGGGTGGATGAGTTTGTGTATGGGTGTGTTAGTGAGTGAATGACTGTCCCAATAGTGTCTTTATGAGTAAGTACATATGTTTTAAACTAGTATATGTGAGTATTGATGTACATAAGTGAGTATATATGAGAGTGAGAGATTGGAATAGTTCCTGTATAAATAAGTATGTGTTTCTATAAGTTATTGTTTAGGAGAGTAAGTATGTGTATGTTTGTGTATAAGTAAGTGTAGTGGTGCGTGTATAGCTGTATATGCAAGTAAATGGATGTTTGATTGTGTCGGTGTGTAACAGGATGTATAGGTGTATGAGTACATATAATGAGTGAGTACATGCATGAGTGACTGTATAGAAATGTTGGTAAATGGGTGGATGTGTATGTAGATGTTGGAATTACTGAATAGGTTGTTGTAACTGGTATTGGTATCTCCATTTTTTTGAAAATTTTATTTTCTATGTTTGAATGTGTGTATCAAAGGTTGCATATTGGGATGTTGGCTACCATGAAATCTGCAATCTGCTTGTTTTTAAGAGATTTTATTACATTATTTTACAGGATGGGGCACTTCTTCTTGTTTTCACTGACGGACTATGAAATTAAAGATGCTATATTAACATGGATTTGAGCTCTGGGAGCTCCCAGGGGACATAAGACATAATTTACAGTGCCTTAGGTACGGACACACTATGTCAGTGGAGTTCCATCAGACAGCAGTCTCGAACCCTGCTCGCATCCGGTGGGTGAACTACATTACCCAGCCGTATCGCTACCAGTTGCGAGTCACATGACGCCAGGCTGAGACACGTTACCCCAGTGGAATCTCGCCTAACAGCAGTCCTGCAATGTTCTCGCTCTCGACGGGCGAACTACATGGCCCGGCTGGCATAGCGACCGCTTACGACATCAAAACGGCAGTCCTTCACTACTAATGAAACCATAATGGCATCTATCAAAAAACTGTAAATATGTAAATATTCGATTTTATCAACACTAATATATTAATTGAGCACTGTGACTACATTATTTGATGACTGAGATGATATTGAATGTATGAAAGTGCCGTAATTGTTACTAATTACTAAAGTGCCGACCTTTGCCGTCTCACAATGTTTCAACGATGGCCACTGAAGAAAGGACAGCCTCCGTGGGGTGTTTTTCGTTGGATGTAAATGAGCAGCTACGCCCAGCTGCTGTTTGAGAGAGGCTCACCGCATTCGCAGCGGGTCTGTGCTGACACCAGGTGGTGTTGGCAGACGGATACACTGTTGCTGATTGCACCTAGGTATGCAGAACTTTGCCCACAGTACCACTTGGCATTAAGATTAATGTTATGGATAAACATTTATGAGCGGACTCACTGGAGTAACAATTACGGCACTACAAGATCCATGAGGCTTTGTTGTTGACCACGCCCACTGGGGCAGGAACCTAATTACTAAAGTGCCGACCTTTGCCGTCTCACAATGTTTCAACGATGGCCACTGAAGAAATGACAGCCATGTCCTGAAACGCGTCTGGCTGACATTATTTGCTGTGTGCTTGTTCGTACATTCCTGCTGGCAAGCTACATTTAAAAGAAAGATCGAACAAAAATGGTGTAGTGGCCTCTCTCCGTGGGGTGTTTTTCGTTGGATATATATATATATATATATATAGCTGAAACACGTCTCTCCTTGTGCTCGGGATTGAGGGTGAAATCAACGAATAAATAGAGGCCGAATCCTGAACCACTTTGTGTCCGTGCTTCCTTCCATGGTGTCACTGTGGGAGGTGGATTGTTTGGTTTATATATATATATATATATAATGGTGGAATTACTGAATTGGTTGTTGTAACTGGTATGTGTATCTCCATTTTTTTGAAAATGTTAGTTTCTATTTTTGAATATGTGTTTCAAGGGTTACATTATACTGAAAGCAGGTCTGTCACTCTGTCACAAGGATGGTGTCATCAGTGATGTCATGAGTGATGTCACTGACCATGTCATGAGTGATGTAATATGTGACGTCATCAGCAGTGCATTGCAGGCGCGCAAGTTATAGTGAGTCCAACTAACTATAACGTGGGAATTTCAATGGTTTTATGTCAGTAAAATTTCCAGCAAACTATAACTGGTGTGAAACCTGTGGTTTTTTCAGTGAATTTCATAGGTTTTTTAAATGCTAATTCCTAACTATAACTGGTGTAAAACCTATGGTTTTTTCAGTGAATTTCATGTTTTTTCAATAGCAAATCTCTATAGGTATGAAATGTAATATTTTCTATGCTGAATTTTATATTTTATAATTACGTAATACTATTTTTTTAATGTTTTTTTAAAATTTTTTATTTGTTTGCCCCGGAGCGCTCCCGGGGCGCGTACCGATGCGCTCAGCGGTGAGCCCATTGCTACGGCGCGCCCCGGTGCGTGTACCGGGGAGCGTCCCGTTAGCGCTAATGCCGCGAACGAAAACATCATTGTGACGTTTCGCGTAGCCGCGTCCGCGTGATACGCACGGCGTGAGCGCACCCGGAAGCACCCACGCGCATACAAACGCGCAACGTAAGCGTCGCCGGGCGCGCCCTGGTGCGCGCCCCCGTGCGCTCACCGGGGCGTGTAGCCTAAGCGCGTCGGGTCATGTGACCTGAAAATAACACTTTTCATTGGTTCAGAACAGTTTTGTTTTCCAAATGATGAAAGCCCCCACCTTTTTTCCTCATTCTCACTTTATTCTTTGAGTGAGGAAGACCTGCTTTTTTCTTACAGTTATGGCTACAGTACTATCAGCAGCTGGAGCATCTGCCCCACCACCACCACCACCACAAGGACCACTAGAAGATCACATTGGTGGTCAAGAAGTAGAGGAGGAGGAGGAGGAAGTAGGAGGAAGGGACAAGGCAGATCCTGCAGGAAGACAATCCCCCATACAAACCAAGAGAGCACTTCATATGGGAGTTTTTCAAGATCCCAAGGGGTTTCAAAAAAGTAAACGCTGCAAAGGTGACTTGTCTCATCTGTAAAGCTGTGCTATCCAGGGGGAACGCTGCTAAAAAATATTCCTTTGGGGGGGCGTGGCCAAGATGGTGGCGGAGTGAGACGCTCTTTCGTGTCCCTCCGGCGCCAAACCCAGCTAAGCCTTAATATAGCGGCAGCGGAGGCTTAAATTTCACCTGATTGAGACCTGCTGTGGCCCCTGGAACTGAAAGGTCCGGCTCGGAGTCACAGGTATAGCCGGGAAGTCCCACGAGTGAACTTCGCAGCAGCGGCAGTCCGCGGCCTGACAATCCCCGGCCTGGCGTGGAGGAAGGCACCGGGCTTCCGGTCCGCGACTGTGCGGAGCAGGCTCAACCGGAGTCCGGACGGAGAGGCAGAACCGGCCCACGTCGACCAGCGCAATACCTCTCCGCCTACTGGAGGCGGCAATCGGCGTGGGGCACTGAAGGAGAGGATCGGCGGGACCTTGTGAGTGTGGCGGCCTCGCTGATTCCCCTCCCCCCCCCCGGTCCCACATCGGCGGTCTGGCGGTGCGGCTTGGCCGCGGTCCCCCCGTCTGCACAAAACTCTAAGGCGCATCCAGACGTGGACTGGTGGACGTCGGGGGACCGCATTGGACCGGGGTGGACCTGGGAGGGGCCCCCGACGGCCTGGCGGCATATGTCCCATGGCCGGACGGTGGAGACTACGGAGGAGGCCCAGAGGCCTGTAGGTGCTCGGCACCATCCCTACCTTACCCCCAGCAAGCTCTGGCTCGGCTCAGAAATGGCATTGACCGGACATTAGCAAGGCCTCGCGCCGGCTTCGACACACGGCTCCTGACCGGCCACTAGCTGATTCTGGATCACGGAGGCGGCTACCTTGAGCCTCACATTTGTGAGGAGACGGACTCTGAGCTTGGGCCAGCGGGATCTGCGAACACAGCGGCCGCGGCGCTACGCCCATACCGCTCTTGCCTCCCCATCTGAAACGGGCCTTCCGGACGAGCTATCCCACCGGCACGGACTGTCTTCTGCCGGGGATCCCCGGGGCGCGGAGCAGAAGTGCACTCCTGTAGTGAGGCCACAATTGCAGAGCGGCCTGGACAATTGGTAGCCGCCACCTCGAGCGACCGGACTCAGCGAGAGCGGACTTTGCACCGGCCTGATTGGACTCTGCTGCCTTCCTGGCCTTCCTTGTACTTGTCTGATGGGCCCACGGCGCCCGGCCCCCCCTTTCCGGATACAGCAGGGGGTGTGGTGGTGGCGTGCATTGCGGAGGACCGAGTGGGGCAGTCCTGCCTTCCCGCCGAAGTGTGTACCCCAAGATGTCCAACACACTACGCAAGGGGAGGAATGGGAAAGATGGCGCACCAAAATCTTCCCAGCAACCGGCATCTCCCGGTGCCAGCGGGTCGTCCAAGCAGTCGGATGATGATGCCCCCGCCACCAAGGCCTTTATGACTGAGTTCTTCGCCTCTATCAAAGAAGACATCTCGGAGCTTCAGGCCCAGTTAGCTTCGGACCTCCGGGAGGTGCGGAGGGACGTCGATGGCATTGGGGAGCGGGTCGCAACGCTGGAGGATCATGACCTGAGTGTGGCGAACGAGGTCCACCAGTTGCAACAGGACATCATACGGCTAACGGAACAAAATCTAGACCTCCAGACCCACACGGAAGATTTGGAGAATCGTTCCCGGCGGAACAACATCCGCATTCGTGCTGTGCCGTGGGATGGTGAAGCTGGGGACTTGCGTGGATATGTCTAGGCGCTCTTCCTACAGATCTTGGATGAAGAGGAGGTGCAGGACATTAGGATGGATAGAGTGCATAGAGCCGGCCTGCCCAGACGCGGAGGGGGACCCCCTCCGGACATTCTTGTCTGTGTCCACGACTTCCAGTTGAAGGAACGCATCCTACAAAAGGCCAGAGCCATCCCATCTTTAAAATTCAGAGAGCATAGTCCGCAACTCTACCAGGACCTGGCGGCGACGACCCTACAGAAACGGCATGAATTCCGACATGTGACTTCCTTCCTGCGTGAGCGCAATATCTCCTACTCGTGGGGTCATCCCTTTCACATCATCTTTCGGTGGCAGAACAGGCTGGCGCAGATTCGCTCTCTTCAAGTGGCGAAGGATCCACTGGGCCTGGAGGACGACGCATCAGCACAGGAGGCGAATACTTCATCATCGCGGAGGCGTCACTGGTCCTCCTCATGGCATAGAGTGGGTCCGTCCCCGGACCGGGTGCGGCCGGACCGCACTGCTAGTTTGTAAGAGAGGGGGGATGCGGTGGCGTCGGTGGCATCGGCCACGCTGGCAGACTTCCAACAAAGCTCTGGGGCAGCTTGAGCCCTAAACCACGGATGGTTTGGTGCCGGAGGGGCACGAGTCCTGAGGTCATCTGGGGTTGATTGTACTTTTGGAGAAGACACCCCGGATCATAGCCCTGGGGGACTCTACATCGGCCCCCCAACCCCGTTTCCAGTCCACGGGGGGCCCTGGGGGCCTTGTGGACTATGGACTACTGGTACTGAGGAGTACAAGGTTCAGGTTCAGTGAACTGTGGTTTTTCTTCATGTTTCTCCTGTTCTTCTGTTTACAGGGGGGGTGAGAGGGGGCGACGAGGGGGGGGACTGCGTGGGGGGGTTGGGGGGCTGGGGGAGTTGAGTTGCTAGGTGGTGGCGTCTGGAATGTCTGTGAAGTATACTTTGGTTCTTTTTCACTTGTGTTGATTGTGCTCCTGTCTGTCGGGCTCCTGGAGGGGCATACTAGCTGGGTGGGAGCTGTCAGTGAACCGGGGGTTTTAGGCCTTGAGAGGTGTAGGGGGGTCGGTGACGATTTGGAACAGCTTGGGGCTTGGGGATCTGCTTGGCTGCCTCTACGGGGAAGGGAACGTGGGCAGATTATGGAGATGTACATGCAGAGGGGGAGCTTGATTAATTTCCATGCCGATTAGCGTGGGGACTTGGAATGTGAAGGGCCTCAACTCACCCCAGAAGCGCCCAAAAATTTGGAAATATATCTCTGATCACCATTTAGACATTGTGGGACTCCAAGAGACTCACTTGGCACGTAAGGATGAGCTTCGGTTACGTCATAAACACTTCCCGCTCATTTACAGGTCGTCCGCTGCTACTAAACATAGAGGGGTGGCACTCATGTTCAGAGCGTCCCTTCACTTCCAACCTACGGGGGTCAGCTGCAATAGGGAGGGGCGTTGGTTGATGGTTAAGGGGGTACTTCATGGCACGGGCTGTACGTTTGTGGTGGTGTATATCCATAACTCGGGGCAGAATGGGTTTCTCCGTGATCTGCTGGACAGAGCGAGGGATTTTTTTGAGGGGAATGTGATCCTTATGGGGGATTTTAACATGGTGTGGGACGAGGGCTTGGACTGTTCTAAGACTCGGAGGGCGGGCACTGGGATTTTTTCTGGGGATACTCAAAGTGTGGTTGGTGACCTTGGATTGATTGATAGCTGGCGCTTCCTGCATCCACACACGCAAGACTACACATTTCATTCCCATGTACATCATACCTATTCCCAGATAGATCATATATTTGTAAGCCAGGCCCTCAGGGGAGATGTCCGTGACGCTAGCGTTTTCCCTCTGTCGGTGTCCGATCATAGCCTACTGGTGCTGGTACTCCACTGGCCGATCGGGGGAGATGGGACGAGGAAATGGTATTTCCCGCCGGCACTTGTTCGGGATGACACCTCTTGTAGGGCACTGCGGAAAGCGATTGGGGACTTTTTGACCCTCAACCCGGTTTCTGACACTTCCCTTTTTAATACGTGGGATGCGTGCAAGGCCTCCTTGCGGGGCACCTGCCTTAGTCTTAATGCCAACCTCAACCGGCTGCGAAGGAAGGAGCTGGAGGACTTGGAGGCGGAACTCGCGGTCCTGGAACAAGCACACAAAGCAGATCCATCTAGGTTGACCCTTAGATCGCCAGATCGGAGGTGTTGGAAGCTATCAGGGACCTGAAGCTCCACAAGGCGCCGGGACCCAATGGCTACACAGCGTTGTTTTATAAATCGTTCGCTTCAGAACTTTGCGATATCTTGGTACCCCTCTTTAATGAAATGGCGACCACGGGCCGAACAATGGGTTCCATGGCGGAGGCAGTGATCACGGTGCTCCCAAAGCCGGGTAAGGATTTGACTCAGTGCTCCTCGTATCATCCGATAGCTCTTCTCAATGTTGATGCTAAACTATATTCCACCATCATAGCGCGCAGGCTGCAGGATCTGATGCCGGCAATAATACACCCAGATCAATCGGGACTTATTAAGGGACGCCAGACGCATGACAATTTGAGAAGAGTGATACATCTTGTAGAGAAGGCCTCTCGGTTCCGGATCCCAGCGGTACTAGTGGGGTTGGATGCGGAAAAGGCCTTTGACTGAGTGGATTGGGGATTCCTATTCCGCACCCTGGAGGCATTCGGCTTTGCACGCCAAGTTATTACCATGATTAGTGCAAACTACGGCACTCCTACCTCCAGGGTTGTTGTTAATGGTCACTGCTCCGCCAGTTTCACCCACACCAGGGGAACCAGGCAGGGCTGCCCGCTATCGCCCCTCCTTTTTGCTATGAGCATTGAACCCCTGGCCCTGGCGGTGCGGGAAAGGGAGCAAATACAGGGAATCCCCTGTACGGCGGAACAGCATAAAATCTCCCTTTTCACGGATGATGTGTTGCTGTCACTAGGGGACCCGGCCCAATCCCTGCCGCAAGTTCAATCCTTACTTTCTGACTATGAGGAAGTGGCCGGATTCAAAGTCAATTTTGGCAAATCGTATATCCTGAATTTGACGCTCCCGCCGGCTGAGATGGAGCGACTCCGCCCACTTACGCCATTGGCATGGGCACCTGCCTCCCTGCTTTACCTGGGGGTGCGGCTGACACCATCCATTGGGTCTCTATTCACAGCTAATTTTCCTCCTATACTCTCGGCGGTGTGTGGGGAACTGGACCGATGGAAGCCGAAATACATCTCCTGGCTAGGTCGGATCCATTATAGAACTGGAGCTGGGCACACCTTAATTTTTAACTTTAGAAACTAAATTTTAAATGTTATTCTAAGCGTGCTGCTTAGGTAAGCACAATGTCCATATTGTGCTGTTCAATTAGCAAAGAAATACAAGCGTCGCCGCTTGTCCTAATGCGCACTGTTGCGTTACCTGCTGGAGTGCTAAGTTTAGAATTCTAAACCAATTGTGCATATCGTTTCAACATTCAATAAAAATTATTTGATCCATAAATGCGTTGGTACATAAACATTTTACTTGGTTCTTTTTTTAAGAAAAACATGTGGTTCGACCAATTGTACTTCTCATTGGATTATGGTTATACTTTCATAAATCATACATAAACATTTTATACATTTCTTAGTGATGCCCTATGCATTTCGGGCCCCTTGGCTCTTCCTCAGGGGCGGTATCTGTGGAAATCAAAAAGATAAACGCTCTATTTGACATTGTTCTGGGAATGTACTGGGTAAACAGTCAAAGTATATTCAGTTATAAAGAACAATTGCAGACAGTGGTAATGCTCCTGTTCAAGTAACCCTGGGTATGTTTTCCGTTATTTTCTTGTCTCTTTTGAACAATCGAAGCTACGTTATACTTACACCTGATCCCCTTACATTTTTATAGAACAGA
Organism: Lissotriton vulgaris; assembly: GCF_964263255.1. NCBI lineage: Eukaryota > Metazoa > Chordata > Amphibia > Caudata > Salamandridae > Lissotriton > Lissotriton vulgaris. Next base: position 137,428 of record NW_028244609.1, read on the forward strand.
TCTTTCTTAGAGGTGCGCCTCCTACGCAACATAATACTTATGTATTTTGAAGGTCAGTGATTCTCTATGGTACCGTGTGCACGTCATGGTGTGGTATACAGGTCTTTTACTTCCTTCTTAGCGCTAACTTCACTTCAGACCCATTCCTTTTTTCTTGTCGATTTAAACACTCCAACCTGGTATTTCTTTGGTTCTTCTCTAATGATATTCAACACTATTTAAATCTGTTCTGCATTACTTGAACAGGAGCATTACCACTGTCTGCAATTGTTCTTTATAACTGAATATACTTTGACTGTTTACCCAGTACATTCCCAGAACAATGTCAAATAGAGCGTTTATCTTTTTGATTTCCACAGATACCGCCCCTGAGGAAGGGCCAAGGGGCCCGAAATGCATAGGGCATCACTAAGAAATGTATAAAATGTTTATGTATGATTTATGAGAGTATAACCATAATCCAATGAGAAGTACAATTGGTCGAACCACATGTTTTTCTTAAAAAAAGAACCAAGTAAAATGTTTATGTACCAACGCATTTATGGATCAAATAATGTTTATTGAATGTTGAAACGATATGCACAATTGGTTTAGAATTCTAAACTTAGCACTCCAGCAGGTAACGCAACAGTGCGCATTAGGACAAGCGGCGACGCTTGTATTTCTTTGCTAGGTCGGATCCATGCCATTAAGATGGTTCTCCTTCCCAGACTCCTATACCTCTTCCAGGCGCTCCCCATCCCTATAGAGATGGACTTTTTCCGACGCCTTAAGACTCTATTGCTGAAATTCATCTGGCAGGGTGGACGGGCACGCCTTTCTTATGCAAATCTGCGGCGCCCACGGGAGGAGGGGGGGGTAAGTCTCCCTGATATGCACCTGTACTATAAAGCGGCACAGTTGCGGGTGCTAGTGGAATGGTCACAACAAGAGTCAGAGAAACACTGGCTGCACATGGACAGAAGTGTGGCAGGAAGGTCGATATGGGATCTGGCCTGGAAACCTAAAGTGGACAGGCCCAGAAATGCATATATTAGCACGCCCACGAGCACTGTCCTGAAGGTGTGGGACACGGTGACGGGGGATGATCGCTGGACGACGTTCCCCTCACCCTTTACTCCTTTGCATTTTAATCCGGCCTTTCCGCCGGCGCTGCTGGAGGGGCCGTTTCGACTCTGGAGAGAGGGCGGCTGTAGAGCCCTTACGTACTTGTTTCACGGCACGGAGCCCCTCTCATTTCCTAACTGCATGCGCGACTATGGCATTCCACCTACGGAGCATTTTAGGTATGCCCAATTGATCCACTGGGCTACCTCGGCGGGCATGCGAGAGGCGGCGACTAGACCACCCTCACTCTTTGAGGCCTATCTCTTGCGGACAGCCACGATGAAAGGAACAATTTCCTTTATATATAAACTCTTGCTTTGCACTGCGATCTCTCCTCGTCCGCGTTACATGGACCATTGGGAGGGGCTTCTGGGTAGGGACATTGCGGAGGAAGAATGGAAGGGTCTCTGGCGCGACATTCGGGCTCATAATCATTCAGCGGACCTGAGGGATGCCCACTTTAAAACTATGTTTGACTGGTACCTGTACCCCTCCAAATTGCATCGCATTTTCCCGGCGTCTTCAGACCGCTGCTGGAGGGGCTGTGGTCTTTTGGGAGATTTTAGCCACATATGGTGGGATTGTCCAGTTATACGGCCCTTCTGGACGGAGATCTTGTCACATATCAAAGAAATACTGGGGTATCCAATCCCGGATTCCATGGCCTTTGTTATCTTGGGCCTTCAGGACCCCCTATTGGAGCATCAAACAAAGGCGGACAAACAAATACTGTGGCTCTGTTTGGGGGCAGCTAAACTTACTTTGGCTGCGGCCTGGAGGAAACCCACGGCCCCGGCTATATCTTTGTGGCACGCGAAGCTGTGGAGGCTGATGAGCATGGAGAGAATGGCGGGCGTCTTCCTGGGCAATTTTAAGAACTTTATGTTTAGATGGGGACCTTTGGTCCGATTCTTATCGCGAGGCTTGCCATCAGCGGTCTGCCCATCGGCCCTGCGAGCCCTTCATCTCTTTCAGATTTAAGTAACTTGAGTGAATGTGTGACTGGGAATGAGTATGTATGGTGGCGCCACCACCCTGGGGGGAGGGAGAATTAGGGATGGTGGGGGTGGGGGGGAGTTTGGGGGGGGGGGGATTTCTGTATTGTTGCGGCATTGCATAGATGCAGGGAGATTTTGCTTCCCCGGGAGCTATTGAGACCCATGAACTTGCTTGCTTGACTTTCTCCCTTGAGGAGGCAACCGAGGCTTCCGGAAACGTGGGATTATCAGCCCATGCACTATTGTTGGATTTCCTTGCACCCCGGACGGTCTACTTGCTGGACACTATCATAGCAGAGGTGACGGTTGGGATCTTTGCCCAGTCCTGCATATGTACTACTGAGCTATTGCCACTTGTTTTTCTCTCTTTCTCTCTCTCTATATTTCCTTCTTTCTGTTTACTATGCAATAAATAAAAATTTTACAAAAAAAAAATATTCCTTTGGGAATCATACTATGATACAACGCATGCAGCGTTTACACCCTGCTAACTATTCTGCAGCAGAGGTGAGGGAAATCTGCAGTAACCTACCCCAACCATCATCCAGAACCTCTACAACTAAAGAACCCACTCCATCGGGTCCAGAAGCAAGTGAGGTGATTCCAAATATACAAACAAAGTTTGGGGGATACAAAATTGTTTGTATTTATTGTAACAAAACCATTAGTTATGGTGAAAAAAGCATTACACTAATCACTGTTGCTATGGATCACCACAAATGCCCGAGGAAACCATAATTTTTCCTGGGTTTTTTTGTGCTCCAGTTGAGCCATTTTCAATTCCCTTTTTTTGTTTCTCCCCATAAAAAAATACTAAAAAAATATAAAACTGTTCAGAAAAGCCAAAAAACGAAAAAAATGTTCAAAAAAATAAAATAAATATAAAACAACAAAAAGAATAAAAAAAACAGTTCTTTTAAGAACTACCTCCAATTTATAAAAAAAGTCTTCATTTTTAAAAAACTCTGTCATTCTTTTTTCCTCATGGTACGCTCCCCGGTGCGCGTACCGGGCGCTCCCCACGCAAAAATCAAAAAAAAAATGTAAATATTTTTTTTGCCCCGCGGGGCCCTTTTATAGCCCCCACATCAAACCTATGGGGTCAGGGGGGGTCTAATCTGCCCCCTTATGGTCAATTCCCCCTTTCTTTTTGCCACCTCTTGTGTCTCGATCCTACCGAGACACAAGATGGCGGCCGCTCCGGACTGTTTGGAATGTTTACAGACACCCGAGAGCCAATCAGCTTTCCGCGCGGAAGTCGCGTAGCGCGCCCGGAACGCTCCCCGGTGCGCGTACCAGGGCGCGGCCATAGATATATATATTTTTTTTAACCTAAATTACTCAAAATCCACTGGAGCACATATCTTGAGACATAGCAAAGGCACATCGGGCTACCAGTCCCTACAATTTTGCCAAGTTTGGTGGAAATCCATTCCGCCGTTCGGGCTAAAAGTGAGGTCGACCGCCCTATGGAAATGAACATGGGGAAAACACGGTTTGGGACCCTCCTTTTATCTCAGCCCCCGCTTGACGAATCCCCCCAAAACTTTTAGGGAAGGACCGGAGCGCCGCGAGGCAAATTTGAGGAAATTTTCAGGCATATTCCTCAACCGACGCCAAAGTTATTCACAATAGAATGTTGAGATTTTGCATTGAAAATAATCCTAACTATAACTACCTACTGGCGACCGCCAGTAGGTAATATATATATATATATATATTCACTGAAAAAACCATAGGTTTCACACCAGTTATAGTTAGGAATTAGCATTTAAAAAACCTATTAAATTCACTGAAAAAACCATAGGTTTCACATCAGTTATAGTTAGCTGGAAATTTTACTGATATAAAACCATTGAAATTCCCACGTTATAGTTAGATGGACTCACTATAACTTGCGCGTGCAATGCCCTGCTGATGACATCACATATTACATCACTCATGACATGGTCAGTGACATCACTCATGACATCACTGATGACACCATCCAGTGAATGTGTGTCTTTCTGAAAAATAAATATATTTTATATATGTATATGTAAAAGTTGATGGAAGAATAAATGTTTAAATAAGTGTCTAAATGGATGGTTTTTAAAAATTGATTGGTTAACTGGCTTAATAAGACATCATCAGCAGTGCATTGCACGCGCAAGTTATAGTGAGTCCATCTAACTATAACGTGGGAATTTCAATGGTTTTATATCAGTAAAATTTCCAGCTAACTATAACTGATGTGAAACCTATGGTTTTTTCAGTGAATTTAATAGGTTTTTTAAATGCTAATTCCTAACTATAACTGGTGTGAAACCTATGGTTTTTTCAGTGAATTTCATAGGTTTTTTAAATGCTAATTCCTAACTATAACTGGTGTGAAACCTATGGTTTTTTCAGTGAATTTCATAGTTTTTTTAAATGCTAATTCCTTTGTATATCGAGTTTCTAACCTTTTTTTTTTTTACAATTTGCTGTTTTTTTTTAAGTATTCATTTTTTTTATATAATTTTTTTCTTTTGCGCTCTGGGTGCGCGCTCCGGGAAGCTTTCAGCTAAGCTCTCCGGTAAGCTTTTCCGAGAGCTCATCTGAAAGCGCACCCAGAGCGCAACTGTCGTTCGTGAAAAAAAATATGAATGAAAAGTTAATAATAATGCAAAACATTTCGTACCATACAAATAAAATTAGTTTTTTTTATTAAGGAAAATGATTATGCATTTCTATAAAAGATTGATGACGTCACTTCGGCGCGCAACGTAAGTGCCCTCGGAAGCGCCTACGTGCGCGGCGCATAAACGCACGCAAAAGCGCCTACGATCGCGCCACGTTTGCGCCCCGGAAGCGCCTACGATCGCGCTGCGTAAACGCACCGGAAGTGCTCCGGAGCGCGCAGCGTAAACGCGTCGGGTCATGTGACCCTAAAATAACACTTTTCATTGGTTGCTAACAGTTTTTTTTTACAATGAATGAAATCCCCACCCATTTCCTTCACTTCTTCTTTCACTTTTGTGACTGAAAGACCTGCCTTTTTTGCTGCTCCATATTCCTGGATTCATCATGGCTGCCAGACCATCCAGCAGTGAAGATGACTCCAATGATTTCATTGATGAAGAGCCTCCTCAGCCGAAGGTCAAAGAACATTTCATCTGGAAATTTTTTAAGTTTCCAGCAGACCAGAAGAAGGTGAATGCACCAAAAGTAGAGTGCAGGATCTGCAAACAGGTCCTGTCACGGGGTAACCCCCCAAAAAAATACTCTTTTGGCAACTTCACCATGATTCGCCATGTGGAGAGGAGGCACCCCCAGAATTTTGCCCGGGAAAGTGTCAGGGCTCTGGCACAAGAGGTTCCCAGAAATGGGGCCTCTACATCAACAGGAGGAGCAACTTCTTCTGGAAGAGAACAATCACAGGGGCAGGTAGCAAACATTCAACCTGCATTTAACCATGGGGTCGTCAGATGCAGATACTGCAATCAACTCCTCACCTATGGGGAGCAAAGTGTCCTGCTCATGGTTCGGGCATTGGAGAACCATCACTGCCCTTCCCACCCCTAATTTTTTTCTTTTCTTTTTGCTCCTGTTGAGCAGTTTCTATTCCCTGTTTTTGTTCCTGTTCAGTTAAAAGAAGAAAACCAAAAGTTCTTTTCAGAACTACCTCCAATTCTCATCAAAGAGCTATAATCTTAAAAAATGAAGAGTAAGTGAAATATAGTGCATTGATAATTGAAAGGAGAATGAGTAAGAAAGAACAGAAAGGTATGAGAGGTGAAAGGAAGTGAAGTAGGAGGAATGAAAGAAGGTGAGTGTTAGAAAAGAAAGTTATGACACAGTGAATAAACTGGAGGCCTCATTTCTGAAAAGTGACGCATCGCTACGTGAAAACAGCGATGCGTCACTTTTCTGGACGCACTCCTTATGACATTCCAGATATGTCATATTTAATATATGACTAATCAATTCGCAAGGAGTTACAGATATGTCAGTATTTCTGACATATCTGTAAACACAAAAGTAACGCATTGCAGGAGTGCGTCACAAAAGTGACGCAACTCCAGTAATGTGTCCTTTCACATGGAAAAAGCACCATGTGAAAGGTTTGCTGTGAAGCAGGCGCAAGATTTTGGCGCAACAGCATCCTAAAAGTGACGCACTGCGTCATTATTACCAAGCTTTTTGCAAGGAACACCCCCTCTGCATGCATTATACCTGACACTATTTTTTAAAAAGTGACGCATCTAGGTACATGGGTCACTTTTTAAAACTCTGCGCCATATTGTATCTGCATCAGGTATAATGTATGCAGAGGGGGCAATCCCTCGCAAAAAGCTTGGTAATAACGACGTACTGAAATCTATGAGATTTCTCTGCGTCACTTTTAGGATGCTGTTGCGTCAAAATCTTGCGCCGGCCTCGCATCACTTTTATGTTTACAGATATGTCAGAAATACTGACGTATCTGTAACTCCTTGCAACATGATTCGTCATACATTAAATATGACACATCTGGAATGTCATAAGGACTGTGGACAGAAAAGTGACGCATCACACCAGCAGTGTAATAAAATGTGCCTCGTTGCACTATATTTAAAGGATGCAACAGCATCCTAAAAGTGACGCAGTGAAATCTCAAACATTTCACTGCGTCGCTATTACAAAGCTTTTAGTGGGGGAACACCCCCTCTGCATGCATTATACCTCACGCAGATATAATGTGGCGCTTGATTTTAAAAAGTGACCCATCTACCTAGATACATCACTTTTTAAATATAACGCAACGAGGCACATTTTTTTACACCACTGGTGCGATGCGTCACTTTTCTGTGCGCACTCCTTATGACATTCCAAGTAACGCATTGCTGGAGTGCGTCACAAAAGTGACGCAACTCCAGTAATGTGTCCTTTCAAATGGGGAAAGCAGCATGTGAAAGGTCTTGCCTCAGTCTAACACCTGCTGTAAAGCAGGCACAAGATTTTGACGCAACAGCATCCTAAAACTGACGCAGTGAAATCTCAAAGATTTCACTGCGTCGCTATTACAAAGCTTTTTGCGGGAGAACACCCCCTCTGCATGCATTATACCTGACGCTATTTTTAAAAAGTGACGCATCTAGGTACATGGGTCACTTTTTAAAACTCTGCGCCACATTATTTCTGCGTCAGGTATAATGTATGCAAAGGGGGCATTCCCCCGCAAAAAGCTTGGTAATAACGACGTACTGAAATCTATAAGATTTCTCTGCGTCACTTTTAGGATGCTGTTGCGTCAAAATCTTGCACCTGCCTCGCATCACTTTTATGTTTACAGATATGTCAGAAATACTGACGTATCTGTAACTCCTTGCAACATGATTCGTCATACATTAAATATGACACATCTAGAATGTCATAAGGAGTGCGCACAGAAAAGTGACGCATAACACCAGCAGTGTAATAAAATGTACCTCGTTGCACTATATTTAAAAAGTGACGCATCTAGATAGATGCGTCACTTTTTAAATATTGCATAACAATGCGCATTTTTTTACACCGCTGGTGCGTCACAAAAATTGACGCACAGGAGGCGCAAAACTAACAGCGCAAGGCCTTCATAAATATGGTCCTGGATTTTCCCCGTGCTTCGCCGGTGCGCGTACCATGCGCTTCCCCCGCGCAAAACGAAAAAAATTTTTTAATGCCCTGCAGGACCCTATTTTAGTCCCTACATCAAACCTAGGGGGTCAGAGGGGGTCTACTCTTCCCCCTTATGGTCATTTGCCCCTTTTTTTTTCAAACCCCTTGTGTCTCGATTTTACCGAGACACAAGATGGCGGCCGCTCCAGACTGTTTAGAATGTTTACAGACACCCAAGAGCCAATCAGCTTTCTGCGCGCAAGTCGCGTGTCGCGCCGGGAGCGCACTCAAGTGCGCGCACCGGAGAGCGCCTATAGATATATATATTTTTTTGAACCTTAATTACTCAAAATCCACTGGAGCACATATCTTGAGACATAGCAAAGGCACATCGGGCTACCAGTCCCTACAATTTTGCCAAGTTTGGTGTAAATCCATTCAGCCGTTCGGGCTAAAAGTGAAATTGACCGCCCTATGGAAATTAACATGGGGAAAATGCGTTTTGGGACCCCCCTTTTATCTCGGCCCCCGCATGACGTATCCCCCCCAAACTTTCAGGGAAGGACCGGAGCTCCGCGAGGCCATTTTCAGGAAATTTTCAGGCAGATTCGTCAACCGGTGCCAAAGTTATTCCAAATAGAATTTTGAGATTTAACATTGAAAAAAATCCTATCTATAACTACCTACTGGCGACCGCCAGTAGGTAATATATATATATATATATATATATATATATATATATATATATATATATATATATATATATATATATATATATATATATATATATATATATATATATATATATATATATATATATATATTCACTGAAAAAACCATAGGTTATAGACCATATATAGTTAGGGATTAGCATTTAAAAAACCTTATTTTATTTGCACAAAACCATTGAAATTCCATATATAGTTAGTTGCACTAACTATATATCGCGGACCCGCAATCCACTGCTAATGATGTCACATATTACATCATTCATGACATGGTCAGTGACATCACTGATGACATCACTGATGACATCTCAAATGACATCACTGATGACATCACTGATGACATCTCAAATGACATCACTGATGACATCACTGATGACAACACCCAGTGACTGTATGTTTCTCTAAAGTTAAAATATGTCTTACATATTGAAGAATGAGTGGATGTATAAGTGTCTGGATGAAGGATTTAGTAGGTGCATGACTGACTGTATGAGAGAATGATTAAATGTGTCTCACTGAGTGTATGGGTTAGTGATTAAAGTGTCTTAATTTGGCAATCATTATTTATGTTGTTCTGTAAACTGCTGCATGTTTAAATCAGTAGCTATATCAGTAACTATATGGGTTATTGAATGGTTGCCCAAGTATTTGTATGGGAGACTGAGTATGTGTGTGGGTGGCTGGGAGGTGTATAACTCTGTGCATAGATGTGTGAGCAGTTGATTCCCTAGGTGTATGGGTTCAAAAGTGCATGTAGAAACAGCTGTATGGACAGTTGACTGTGTGCATGAGTATATTGGTGAGTGAATGGATATCTCAGTGCTACATGTCAAAGTAAGTACATATGTAAAACACACTCCATGTGAGAGTTGACATATATAAATAACTGAACATAAGAGCCAGTGAATGTGTGAGTGGCTGTATGAATCATTGTGAACTTGTATCAAGGATTGTATAAGAGAGTAAATATGTGTTACTATATGTTTGAATAAGTAAGGTGTGTATAACTGTATAGTTGAGGAAATGGAGATGTGATTGATTCTTTGCATGACTGACTAGGTGTGTGAGTAACTCCATGGATGTGTGACAGTCTGTGAGTGCCTGTTTACACTGAGTGTATCTCAGGTTATATTAGAGTCTGAAGATGTATTATCACATAAATGATATCATCAGTGATGTAATCAGTAATGTCAAATGAGATGTCAGTGATGTCATCAGTGATGTCATTTGAGATGTCATCAGTGATGTCATCAGTGATGTCATTTGAGATGTCATCAGTGATGTCATCAGTGATGTCACTGACCATGTCATGAATGATGTAATATGTGACATCATTAGCAGTGGATTGCGGGTCCGCGATATATAGTTAGTGCAACTAACTATATATGGAATTTCAATGGTTTTGTGCAAATAAAATAAGGTTTTTTAAATGCTAATCCCTAACTATATATGGTCTATAACCTATGGTTTTTTCAGTGAATTTTCAAGGTTTTGTAAATGCAAATTCCTAACTATATATGGTCTATAACCTATGGTTTTTTCTGTGAATTTCATTGGTTTTTTAAAAGCTAATATCTATAGCTGTAAAATATATTCTTTATTAAGTGACGTATCACGTAGTCCGTGAGACGCCTCATGATGCATCGCATAACCGTGACGTATCGTCTCTGCAGCGCAAACCAAACCCAAAACGTAAGCGCGCCAGAACACGCTTAAAGATATATATATATTTTTTTAACCTTAATTAGACAAAATCCACACGTGCACATATCACAAACGTTCAAAAAACACAATATGTCGGACTCCCGTTACGCTGCCGGTTAGCTGCCCGGTTAACGTACCAGGAAGCACCTTTACCGCGAAAAATCGCAATTTTTTTTTTCTTTTGCCCCGCAGGGAACTTTAATAGCCCCCTCATCAATCCTATGGGGTCAGAAGGGGTCTACCTTGCCCTCTTTCCTTCATTTCCCCCTTTGTTTTGGTCTCCTCTTGTCTCTCGATCCTACCGAGAGACAAGATGGCGGCCGCTCCTGACTGTTTACAATGTTGACAGCCAATCAGCTACTCCTCAGACTCCCGTTACACTGCCGGTTAGCTTCCCGGTTAGCTGCCCGGTTCGCTTACCAAGACGCGTCTCTACGGCGAAAAAATCGGATTTTTTTTTTTTTTTTGGGGCCCCGCGTGGCTCTATAATATCCCCCTCATCAATCCTAGGTGGTCAGAAGGGGTCTACCTTGCCCCCTTTCCTTCATTTCCCCCTTTGTTTTGGCCTCCTCTTGTCTCTCGATCCTACCGAGAGACAAGATGGCGGCCGCTCCGGACTGTTTAGAATGTTGACAGACACCGGAGGGCCAATCAGCTTCGCATCGCAAAGTTCCGATACGCGAAAAGTTCGCTAACCGGATCGCTGCCCGGAGCGCTGTTACAGATATATATCTTGATTTAAACGTTAATTTCTCAAAATCCACTGAAGCACATATATTGAGACCTAGCAAAGGCACATCGGGCTAACAGTCCCTACAATTTTGCCAAGTTTCGTGGAAATCCATTCAGCCGTTCGGGCTAAAAGTGAGTCCAACCGCCCTATGGAAAAATGAATGGGAAAAACGCGTTTTGGGACCCCCCTTTTTTCTCGGCCCCCCCTTGACGACCCTCCCCCAAATTTTCAGGAGCTGCTCAGAAACAAAATGTGCCATTTTCCTGAAAATTTCAGCCAATTCCGTCCACAAACGCCAAAGTTATTAGACATAGAATTTTCAAAAGTTCCATAGAGAAAAAATCCTAACTATATATACCTACTGGCTATCGCCAGTAGGTAATATATATATATATATATATATATATATATATATTCACTGAAAAAACCATAGGTTTCACACCAGTTATAGTGTAATGCACTGCTGATGACATCACATATTACATCACTCATGACATGGTCAGTGACATCACTCATGACATCACTGATGACACCATCCAGTGAATGTGTGTCTTTCTAAAAAATAAATATGATTTATATATGTATATGTAAAGGTCGATGGAAGAATAAATGTTTAAATAAGTGTCTAAAAAGATTTTTTTTTTTTAAATTGATTGGTTAACTGGCTTATTAAGTGTCTACATATATTAGCGAGTAATGATTAAATATTTAAATATATGTATCAGTGTTTCACTTTGTGTATAAGTGGCTGCATGGGTTGGTGAGTAGCTACATGTGTGTGTATATGGGTTATTAGATGTTTTTTTTTTAGTATCAGTATGAGTGTCTGTATGGTTTGGTGGGGGTATTACTTAGCACATAGATGCATCAATGACTGACTCACTGTTTCTATGTGTTTTGAAGACAGCGTATGTGCAGGACTGTATGGGTGGATGAGGTTTTATATGTGTGTGTTAGTGAGTGAATGGCTGTCTCACTAGTGTCTTTATCAGTAACAAGATATGTTTTAATCTAGTATATGTGAGTATTGATGTATATAAGTGAGTATATGAGAGAGTGCAACCGCAGTCACAGCCGCATCAGGAGATTGGAGGCATGGACAATGTCTATAATGGAGCTCAGGGCATGACGGCCCTCTTGGCGCCTTCAATTTCAATAAATGTGGGGGCTGATAAGGGACCTGATAATGTGGGTACAGCTTCTATATCAGTTAAGGACATGATAACCACGTCTCCAGATGGCGTGGCAGAGCAGATTGCTGCACCCTTGGCCACATTAACTAACAGCGAAAACAATCAAGGTGGTCAACAGTGAGAGACTACCACGATCACCGTGGCCTCTGGCGAGCAAGGACGGCCAACAGCAAACACCAATCAGTATGGTTCAATACATGGGGAGAAGGAGAAGGAGAAGGAAAAAGAGAAGACCCTCAGTGAATGTTTCTTCTCCGTAGCAGAGGAGGCCGATTGGTCAGAGGATGAGGAGTTGCATAGCTCTGACATTGACTGCAGCAATCCAGAGACAGAGAGCGACTTTGAGGTGGGGGTACCACCAACAACTATTAAAACTATGTTTCCTCAAAGGGATCAAGCACAACTAGCATGGGATCATTCTCCAACAACATCCCTACAAGGAAATTCAAATCAGGAGATGAGTCATACACAGAACCAAGAGACCACACAACTTTCAATGATGTCAATGATGTCAATGATGGAATCAATCCATCAAGGAATTACAGCACATCGAGAGGAGACACGATCAGATAGTCTCAAGGCTCAAGCAGCAATGAGAAAAATGAAAGGTGTGGTGAGAAAACTTTCAAAAGCCTGTGTGATTGTGGGAGATAGGGTCTCAAATTTAGAAGAGAGGATATTCGCCACTGAAGTGGAGACGGCCGCCGCCACAAGCAGAGTCGAATCTATCGGAGCACAAGCACAGGATGTCCAGTGGTAGCTGGAAGATCTTGAAAACAGGCTAAGAAGGAATAATCTTAGAGTCCTTGGGATCCCGGAAGGAATTGAAGGGCAGGACGTTAAAGCCTTCATGGTTAAAACTTTCGAGAAAGCTTTTCCAGATGTTGCTGGGTGGAATTGGACCACGGAAATCCAGAGGGCGCATCGGACACCGTTCAAATTGAGGCAGAATGCTAGAGCAGGTGATAAGCCCAGAGCAATTCTCATCTACATAGGTAATTTCCTTTTGCGGCAATCCATCGCAGAGAAGGCGAGACCGGACGCCAAAAGAACCTTCGAGGGGGGTTCCTTTTTTGTAAGGCCCGATTTTTGCCACACCACCGTTGAACGTCGTTGGAGATTAAGACAATTAATCAAGCCTTTTCAGGACAAAAGAATACAGGTATCTCTTATCAATCCAGCCCAGCTAAAGGTAATTCACCTGGGCAAGACAATATATTTCTCCTCAGAAATAAAAGCTCGGGAGTATCTGGACTTAGTATAGTATTGTATAGTATCAGACAATGTTCAATATAGTTACTTGCAGCGTGCCCTCATACTAGTTTTCATATGATTTGTTTAAAGGATGATGGAGCCTAAGGGGGGCAAAACAGAGATTATTGGGGGGCAATGTATGACCTCTGAGTTTAGATTTCATTGATTTTCTGGTGTCACTATAAGGTGGTTTATGGTTCGATTATGAGGTTGAGGTCTAATAAGTTGTCTGTATTGTGTCCACTGCTGTGCTGCGTCCATCACACGCACAGACTTAGTCTGCGCGCTCCACTAGGGTGGGGGTTGGGGTTGGGGTCAGGGGGGGACAAGGCTTGGAGTGGGGTGGGGGGGTGGGGAATGGGAAAAAGCAAAAATGAAAAAGAAAGTTCATGCAATAAATGTGTATATTAATACAATCGAAATGTTTAAAGAAGAAATGTATACTCATGATATGTTCAGGAAGATTACTGATTGGTTAGTGCAATGGCTATATTCTCTACAGGGCTATGTCTAGGATCAGGGTAGTAAGCCTAAATATAGGCGGATTAAACAATTGGAAGAAGAGGGGCAGGTTTGAGGAGTATATTAAAATAATAGGGGCTGACATCATATGCCTGCAAGAGACCCACTTACCTTGGAAAAAGAAACACTGGCTAAATCTAAGGGGATATGAAATTCTGTCTTGTTCCTCGCAGACGTCAATGGTAAAGGGGGTAGCAATCATGGCTAGGGTAGAACTGGGGGGGGAAAAAAATCTAAGGCCGATGTATTGGGAAGATGGGCAATATGTGAAATGAACCTAGGCATCACTCTATGCTCAATATACGGTTCTAACCTGGATGACCCGGGGGTCATGGATCACATAGAGAAGGAACTAACTAACTGGCCAGCACCTATAGTAATCTGTGGTGATTTTAATATCTCAGCAGATTTTATAGGTGATACTCCATATACAGGCCGTATTCAGAGCAGTATCCTCTATAATTCAATCCCATGGGCTTAGGGACGTGTGGGGAAGCATAAAGAAAGATGTCCCTGGGTTCACATATGTCTCACATCCATTCAATAAGCACACAAAATTGGACTATTTCATGATATCGGCCACTCATCTTCCTAATGTGGAAATAGCAATGCTCCCTAGATTAATATCAGATCACAATCCCCTTGTCCTAACAATGACCATTAATAAACAAAGGAAAAAAATCAGACCCTGGACTTTCGATAGAAAGCTTCTAGTGGACACCAACTACATAACGCACGTAAAGAACTGGTCTCAGTCATTTTTTGATGCGAATAGATATAGTGCCTCCCGTGTCATGGTGTGGGATAGTTTTAAAGCAGGTCTGAGGGGTGAGACAATTAGTTACTCGGGCCGGATCTGGAAAGGAGCTAAGGAAGAGAGAGAACGCCTATTGGTAAAATTGGCAGAGGCAGAGGAACAGCACAGGAGGGATGTATGTCATGGGAATCAGGGTACTCTAAGCTTAGAACGGCTGAATAGTATGAAGGCAGAAATCCACCGGCAATTGGCTAAAAAATCTGCAGCAGAATACCAAACCCAGAGAGCCAGAATGTATGAAACAGGGGAAAATGCAGGTAGGGCTTTAGCTCTACGGATAAGACAGGCTACATCTAAAAATACTATTACTGAAATCAAAGAAGGGGATCAGATCTTCAACAAACCAGTTGAAATTCTCGAAGTTTTCAGGAGGTTTTATCAGGATCTATATAAGGAAGATTTGTGTATAGATGACCCGGGTATAAACTGGCCGGAAACAGGTACAAAACTCACTTCTAGTGAGAAAGAGACCTTGGAGCAGAATATCACTATGGATGAGCTATCCGAGGCACTACAAGATTTAGCAGCAGGCAAGGCAGCAGGGCCCGATGCTATACCCCTGGAGGTCTATAAATGCCTGAAGGAAGAAACAGCGCCTCTTCTCTTAGACCTATTCAATGGGGTTATGACTACCGGAGGTATACCGGAATCTTGGACCAAGACCAATATAGTGGTATTCCATAAAAAAGGGAAACCTAAGGAGTATCCCGGCTCTTACAGGCCAATATCGTTAATAAATAGCGACAACAAATTATATGCAAAGATCATGGTGACACGGTTGGGGAGGATCATTGGGACTCTGGTTTCTCCCTGGCAGCATGGTTTTGTTCCGGGCAGAGACACTACTGACCATATAAGGAGAGCCATAACTCTGTTCGACATCCATGCTGCCGGGGGGGGTTGCAAGGATCCTCCTCGACGCGGAAAAAGCTTTTGACCGCGTTAGGTGGAGCTTTCTGTGGAAAGTGATGGTAGATAGAGGGTTTGGTCCCAGATTTATGCAGGCAATCCAGGCTATGTATTCTAACCGCTAGTATTCAGCTTAT
The DNA here is from genome assembly GCF_964263255.1 of Lissotriton vulgaris. NCBI lineage: Eukaryota > Metazoa > Chordata > Amphibia > Caudata > Salamandridae > Lissotriton > Lissotriton vulgaris. Next base: position 153,131 of record NW_028244609.1, read on the forward strand.
GGGTAAAAGTTCTGGGCAGATCTATATAACGAGAGGCACGAGACAAGGGTGCCCGTGCTCACCCATCCTTTTCGCACTATATATAGACCCCTTAATAACTCTTATAAAGGATAGCATTAGTATAAAGCCAGTTGTTATTAATGGATTCCACACCAAAATCCTCGCCTATGCGGATGACTTAGCTATAACCACTATCGACCCCGACAGTGCCATGAGGGGAATAGTTAGTATCACCTCTGACTTTGGGAAGCTAGCTGGGTATCGTCTAAATATGGAAAAGACGCAGGTTTTATGTTCAAGAAATATAGTCAAACGGGATGGTAGATATGTAGACTCAGTAGTATACTTAGGTATAACAATTAATGCACAGCCAAGGGACAGGGGTTTTAGGCCCCTCGAACTTCTGATGTCACGGTATTTACTGCGAGGCTGCCAAGAGTTCAAATGAATATATGATTTTACAACGATTACAAGTTCCATGCATGGTATTACCACGCGAATTTTAGTTCGCAAGTGGCTTTACCACGCTGCAATTTGCAACGAGGGATTATACCACGCATTTTAACGTCCTTTAAGCACAAACGATAAAGATTATTTTCTTACCTGACACCTTCCTGTCTTTCACCTGCAGCCCGTACTTCAATTCACCATCGAAACAAACGTCAAAACACGTCTACCAAAACTAAAAAAGGACTGCTATTTTGACGTACACGGCACGTCTTTGGGGGAGGCACTTTCCTTTTTCTTCGGTGGTACTGAAGTGCGTTTTTTTTAATTTAAGTAATCCGCTCCTTTGTTTCCCAGCCCCCCTCCGAGCCCCCCCCCCCCTGCCCCCCCAAGCCCACGCAGAACGACTTGAAGGAATACCACGTCTCCCCCCCAGCCCGTGGTAAAGACGTCGTGGAAGGCACCCTCGTTGTAAAGACGTTTGCGTGGTAAGTGTCACGTGGTAAACGTTATTAGTGGTAATGCCTTCGTGGTAAATGATGTTTCCCGTTCAAATATATGCAGCTGGTTAACACAATAAAATCAAAAAGACCGTGTATAAATATATCAAAAGGTTGTGCACTTTTAGATTACATGAAGGGGGGTGGTTGCAAAATCAGGACAATATATGGGCTATTCTTGGAAACACTCCCCGATGACATGGTCAAGACAGAGGCTGCTTGGGCTGCTAAACTGGGAGACCCAGATATTGACCTGGAAAGAGCCATCCTAATGGATAAAAGGTTTTTACGTTCTTCAAATCTAAGAGCACAGCACTTTAAGACCCTTTTCAATTTATACTACACACCGGCGAAACTGCATGATTGGGAAAAGAGGGCGGATAACAACTGCCCTAGGTGTGGGAATGGGCCGGCTGACTCTGTGCACATGTTTTATAGCTGCGAAAAATTAGGCCCCATTAAAAAAGAAATCAAAAAGTTTTTAGAGGGGCTGCTAGGTGTCAGAATAGATCTATCCCCGACACTTTTAATAACTGGGTGTGACGCTAAACTGGGACTAAGTACAGAGTTCGAGGCGCTTGCTTTTATATCGACAGCTGTTTTTAGAATACTAATTGCTGCTGCTTGGAAGGATGTTGAGGCCCCAACCTTTCAAATGTGGATCTGCAGGATGCTAGGGATCCATAACATTGAGTCAGAATTGTATGCTTTAAAGGGAATTAAATCCAGAAAAATGGGGCTACGGATCTGGGCGCCTGTTGCAGCATGGAGGCTGTCGAAGTGTGCGGTCTCATAATATTTTCTAACTGCCTGACTCTGACATGATTATTAATCTTTTAATCTCTGCTATATTGTATTTAATGTTTTATGCCATATTAATCGCTCTCGTATTTTCATCATGTATATTTATTTTCTATATAAATGCATATTGCTGTGTATAGTGTACATTATATTGCAATGAACTTTCAATAAAAATAATAATAAAAAAAAAAGTGAGTATATGAGAGAGTGAGAGATTGTAAGAGTTCCTGTTTAAATAAGTATGTGTTTCTATAAGTGATTGTTTAAGTGAGTAAGTATGTGTAAGTTTCCTTAGAAGTAAGGTGGTAGTTTGTGTATAGTTGTATATGCAAATTAATGGATGTTCAATAGTTTATTTGCATGTGTGAGTAACTTTTGGATGACTGTCGGTGTGTAACAGGATGTATAGGTGTATCACTACATATGGTGAGTGAGTATATGTATGAGTGACTATATAGAACTGTTGGTGAATGAGTGGATGTGTATATAGATGGTGTAATTTCTGAATTAGTTGTTGTAACTGGTATGGGTATCTCCATTTTTTTGAAAATGTTAGTTTATATTTTTGATTATGTGTTTCAAGGGTTACATTACACTGAAAGGATATCTGTCACTTTCTCACAAGGATGGTGTCATCAGTGATGTCATGAGTGATGTCACTGACCATGTCATGAGTGATGTAATATGTGACGTCATCAGCAGTGCATTGCAGGCGCGCAAGTTATAGTGAGTCCAACTAACTATAACGTGGGAATTTCAATGGTTTTATGTCAGTAACATTTCCAGCAAACTATAACTGGTGTGAAACCTATGGTTTTTTCAGTGAATTTAATAGGTTTTTTAAATGCTAATTCCTAACTATAACTGGTGTGAAACCTATGGTTTTTTCAGTGAATTTCTTCGGTTTTTTAAATGCTAATTCCTAACTATAACTGGTGTGAAACCTATGTTTTTTTCAGTGAATTTCAAACGTTTTTTTAATGGTAATTCCTAACTATAAGTCTCACTTTATAAGTAAGACTGTTAGCGCTCTAGTTGTTCTTTAGAACACTCTGGTACATTCTGTCATTGGGCTATAGTTGCACTACATCTGGCTGATATTTGGACTACATTTGTATTTTTTTGTCTCTGGTGGCCATCTTTGGGCTACATTGGGCTACATTGGGCTACATTGGGCTACATTTGGGCTACATTTGGGCTCCGTAACATATATATAGCCCAATATATATTTTTTCTAAGTTAATTTTCTTTAAAACCACTTGAGAATAGCAAAGGCACATCGGGCTACCAGTCCCTACAATTTTTCCCAATTTTTTTTTGTATATTGTTTTAAAATTTATTTTGCCTCGGAGCGCTCCCGGTGCGCGCCCAGGTGAGCGGCCCGGAAAGCGTAGTATTATGAAGCGCCCCGGGGCGCGTACCGGGGAGCGTCCCGTTAGCGCCAATGTCGCGAACGAAAACATGATCGTGACGTATTGCGTAGCCGCGTCCGCGTGATACGCACGGCGTAAACGCACCCGGAAGCATTCGACGTGCTTACGCAACGCGCCCCGGACCGCGCCCCGGGGCACATAGCGTAAGCGCGTCGGGTCATGTGACCTGAAAATAACACTTTTCATTGGTTCAGAACAGTTTTGGTTTCATAACGATGAAACCCCTGGTCATGTGACCTAAAAATAACACTTTTCATTAGTTCAGGATATTTTTTTTTTCCAAATGATGAAAGCCCCCACCTTTTTTCCTTATTCTACCTTTGTGCTTTGAGAGTGGAAGACCTGCACTTATATCAGTCGAAAATGGCTACATTAGCTGCAGCTGCTGGATCTTCTGGACCACCACCTCCACCACCACCACCACCACAAGGACCTCCACAATTTCACAGTGGTGGAGATCAAGAACAGGAGGAGTATGAGGAGGAGGAGGAGAGTAGATTCGTCTGAGAGGACAATATTACCTACAAACCAAAAGAGCACATCATCTGGCAATTTTTTTCAATCCCAACGACAAAAAAAAAGTAAATGCACCTAAGGCAACCTGCTTAATCTGTCTTCAGGAGCTGTCAAGGGGGAATCCCAACAAAAAATACTCCTTCGGCAACCACACAATGATCAGGCATATGCTTCGAAAGCATCCAAATAACTATGCTAGGGCAGAGGTCAGGGAACTGGCCAAAAACCCTGTCCAATCTTCTGCCAGCACCTCCCAAACTAATGTTTCCACCCCATCAGGACCGGAAGTTAGGGAGACATGCTCCACCATAGAAACCAAATTTTCAAATTTTAAAATGGTTTGTATTTTTTGTGGACAAACAATATGCTATGGAGAGCAATGCATCACACTTATTAATCGTGCTTGGGATAACCACAAGTGCCCAAGGAAACATTAATTTGTTCCGCTTTTTTTTGCTCCTGTTGAGCCCTTTTGAATTCCCTGTTTTTTGTTTCTCTCCTTAAAAAATACGAAAAAAACAAAACATGTTCAGAAAAGACAAAAAAAGAAAAAAATGTTAAAAAAACAATAAAAAAATATAAAACAACAAAAAGAATTAAAAAAACAGTTCTTTTTAGAACTACCTCCAATTTATAAAAAAAGGCTTAATTTTTTAAAAACTCTGTCTTTCTTTTTTGCTCATGGTACGCTCCCCGGTCCGCTCCCCGTGCGCGCACCGGGCGCTCCCCCCGCGCAAATCGAAAAAAAAAAAAAAATTTTGCCCAGCGGGGCCCTTTTATGGCCCCCACATCAAACCTAGGGTGTCAGGGGGGGTCTTCTCTGCCCCCTTTTGGCCATTTGCCCCTTTGTTTTTGCCACCTCTTGTGTCTCGATTTTACCGAGACACAAGATGGCGGCCGCTCCGGACTGTTTCGAATGTTTACAGACACCCGAGAGCCAATCAGCTTTCCGTGCGCACCTCACGTGGCGCGCCCGGAGCGCTCCTTGTGCGCGTACCGGGGCGCTGCCATAGATATATATAATTTTTTTAAACCTAAATTACTCAAAAACCACTGGAGCACACATCTTGAGACATAGCAAAGGCACATCGGGCTACCAGTCCCTACAATTTTGCCAAGTTTTTTGCAAATCCATTCAGCCGTTCGGGCTAAAAGTGAGTTCGACCGCCCTATGGAAATTAACATGGGGAAAACACTTTTTGGGACCCCCCTTTTATCTCGGCCCCCACTTAATGAATCCCCCTCAAACTTTCAGGGAAGGAGCGGGCCATTTTCTTGGAGAAATTTGGAAAGATTCATCCACCGGCGCCAAAGTTATTCCCAATAGAAAGTTGCGGTTTTCCTATGGAAAGTAGATCCTAACTATAACTACCTATTGGCGACCGCCAGTAGGTAATACATATATATATATATATATATATCCTACTGGCGGTCGCCAGTAGGTAGTTATACTTAGGCCGTGTGGTTTCAATTGGAAAAGCAGTTTTTTGACTTGGTTATAACTTTAGCGTTGTTTAACCAATCTACATAAAATGTTGCCAAAAAGGTATAATAGTGGGTACTATTGATTGGGAAAGTTTGGAAGTGATGAGTGATCCGTGCAGCGGAGACCGAGATTTTTGGACACGAAATAAGGTTGCGTTTATAATGTTAATTCCCTAATTCCAATAGGACCTTAAGCCACAACTACAGCCCGAATTGTTGAACAGACATACACCATATTTGGCTGAGAGGTAGATGTCAGTTCAAGGAAATGACTTTTGCTTATTTGGTGTAAATCCGTACAGTGGTTTGTGAGTAATTTAAGTAAAAAATGATAGTGATATCTCTGGCAGCGTAGCCCTTGCGAACCAAGACGAGCTTATGCAGGGAAATGCACTGCTCTGAGTGGCTGCCAACAGTTTAACCAGGAAGTGTTGGTAGCCACCTTGGGACTCGACTTGAAGCTGAGCCCCAGAAAAAAGTAAAAAATAAAGAAATGGGGGCAGGGTTGGAATACACTGACACCCCCCCCCCTCAGATGTAGTGGGGGGTCCCACAAGGACCCCTCCACTTTTAAAAGCATTTTTCCCAAAAATATTTTTCTGAACAGTCGCTGTCGGTCCGCAAATCCAGGGCAAAATAAAAAAAATAAAAATTACGTGCGGTCTCCCATGCATTTTTATGTTACGCCCCTAGATGGACCAAATCCCAGCATCATGAAGGAGGAGGGCTACTGGGGCACACCTCTTGGGCTTATCAGAAGCCACTGGGACCACCACCTCCTCGGGGCACAATAACTCACAAAAGCGGGGGATATTGGCTCCCTCGCTGCCCTGGGGGCCACCACCTCCCTGGGACACACTGTATTTTTTTTATGCGTGGCCTCTCCCGCTGCCCCGTGGACCACCACCTTCATGGGGCACAACCAGTAATGATTTTTTAAAATGTGGTGGAGGCTCTATGTCCCCCCATGCAGCCCCAGGGACTGCCTCCTCCCTGGGGTACAATTTAAGTAAACATAGGGGTCTGTTGTGGACCCCCTGGCACCACCACCTCCTTGGGCTATCTACAAGATGGGAGGTGAGCTGCACAGCCCCCCTCCAGGATCCTTGCATGTCTCTTGGGACCACCACCCCCCAGGGACGGCCCCAGCAATGTTAAGGCATGCCCACCCCCGGGACATTGCAATTTGCTTTGGCTTGGTAGGAGCATCACTCACGCCATGCCATAGCAAACTCTTGTCCGATTCATGGAATCGAAAGAGCATTAAAAATGCTGTCGCTCCCATGAAGATGAGCAGAATTGCTTTTGAACAGAGGGAGCTGCATGTTAGCAGCTCCCTCTTTCCAAAAGAAATGCCGACTCCTGCAGTAGGTGGGGAGCCGGAAGGGACCGCAGGTGCCTTTGAGGCTCCCCGCGTGGTCCCCAAGGGGGTTTCGTATTGGTGAACCCAAGAGGTCAAATGTCCATGTTGAGACCGCAACTGCCCAAAATTGTGTGACATCCCCAAAGCCATACTGGCTATCAGTGTAAATTGTTACTCTCATTTGCCTTGCTAAGCAACATGCTCTGGTAAACGCCACCAACTCAGCCACTTGTGCAGAACTCACTCTTCTCAACTCCGATGCTTCAATCACATTTGCCACTGTGTAAATTGCATATGCAGCTCTCAAATATCCTTCTGAATCTCTCAGACACAATCCATCCACAAACAAAACAACATCAGACTCAGTCAATGGAGTATCTTTGATATCAGGTATTGGTTTGGTACACAATTCAGTCACATCCAGGCAATCATGATCAACTTCATCCACAGCCACTTCACAACCTGGTGTTCGTAACAATGTAGCTGCATTCAAAGTCGTACATCTTGCTATTGTTACCTTCTCAGCTCCCAATATCACCTGTTCATATTTTGTTAACTGACTGCTTGTAAGATGCTGTGTGTGAGTTTCTATTAACAACATCTCAACTGAATGTGGCACATACACTTTCAAATCATGTCCCATTACAGTCAACTCACACTTTTGAAGATCCACACAAGTAGCAGCAACTACTTCTAAACATCCTGGTAATGCAGCAGCAACTGGATCCAGCATGGCAGAAAAATATGTCACTGGCCTTCGTGCTGTTCCATGAGTTTGAGTTAGAACTGACAGTGCAACCATCACCTTCATTACAAAACAACGCAAATTCTTAGTCAAAATCTGGCATTCCTAATGCTGGTGCTCAACATAAACTGTCTCGCAACTCAAAAAATGTTTTCATGCCTTCCACATCAAGGTGTATTGGATCTGTCACATCTTTGTGTGTCATTCTCTGTAATGGCGATCAGTAAAAGGTTCATAGTCCACTGCCTGCAATATCCAACCATTCCTAAAAACATTTGAACTACTTGCTGTGTTTTGGGCAGATTCATTTGCATAATAGCATTGATCCGATCTTGTGAAACTTTCCAAATTCCCTTTTCAATGATATGGCCTAGATAAAGCACTGCTTTTTTACAGAATTGCAATTTCGCAGGTGACACCTTATGCCCACCTACTGCCAAATGGTTCAATAGAGCAATTGTATCTGTCACTCAGTCTTCTCTTGATTTTTATGCCACCAAAAGGGCGTTGATATATTGAACCAGAACTGAGTCTTTAGGCATTACCAATGACTCCAAATATTTCTTCAATATCTGATTGAATATAGAGGGGCTTTCTGTACACCCTTGAGGAACTCAGCACCATGCCAAAACACGGTTCCGAACCGGAATGCAAATAAATATTGACTATCCCGATTTGGGGTATTGAGAAAAATGCTTGACACAGATCAATTACTGAAAACCACTCTGCATCACATGGGATTTGATATAGGATCACAGCTGTATTCGGTACGATTGGACAACAAGGTATACACATGTTCTTCACCTTTCTCAGGTCCTGTACGGTCCTATATTTCCCATTCTATTTACAAATTCCCATTTAGGTGAATTTCATGAGCTTTCATTGGTTTTGTCACTGGTGTTTTAATTAATTTGTTTGAAACTCCAACAACTTGGATACTTTCTCCTGAGAGGAGTAGGTTTGGGATTTCTACAGTTTTCACACGGGTAGCACCAGTATCTACGAGGAATGCAATAGCATTGCCATCAACCTCGCTATCCACTTAGGGACCTGACTGATCTACCTCTAGAGATGCACCAAGAAAGCACTTTTTCTCCACTCTTTAAGCATCGTCATTGTGATGTATCTGAATCCGTTTTTTATGACTGCATCAAATATTGTGAAGGAACATGCACATCTGAATTCACTTGACCATTGGTATGAAAACCCTCATTTGTATTGTACCTTTGCATTTGACCATTCGCATCCTGATTTTGCATAGGAGCTTGTGGTATTTGTAAACACTGTCCTCTATTATTTGATACCTGCATTTGTGAATTCTGATTTTGCATCTGGTTCATCTGCGCTTGATTCATCTGTGCCTGAATCATCTGCGCCTGATAACCCTGATTCTGCATTTGCATTTGGTCACATTTTCCTGTCTGTTTTGTATTATTTAACAGACTCTTACACTCGTATTGCCAGTGTCCACATTTACCACAACCATGACCAGGATCCTTCTTTTTCAATTCTTTTCCATCTTTGAAATTACCTTTATCTCTTCATTGACCCATCGGGATCATTTGCATCACAGTGTTTCCATTTATAACTACACCTTCCATTCCAGTGGTAGTCTGACCGTTTACCTGATAATCATCTGACGAATCAGTGCTCTGTACCCTTTCTTTGCTGCTTTCATCTGGGCCAACATTAATTTCTCTTTCAATTCCCTGTGTCACATTTCTATGTCATCTCCACAATACTTCGCACAACGGAGTATTTTGTCAATTGATTTACTCTGCCAACAAATCAAATGCTGCTGAATCATAGCACTTATTTCAGGTGTCAATCCATACACAAACCTATACACAAAGTGTCCCATATCTTTTCTATGTGATATTTTCTATACCACTGTACTGTTTAAATACTTGAAGAAGCCTCTCATAATATGCAGGCGCTAATTCTTTCAATTCTTGAGTAGTTCTATCAATTTTCCCCCAGTCTGTTTCTTTCAGCAAACTTTTCCGTTTCAAATACCTAATGACCTATTTATATTTTTTCATAACCTCTTCGGAAGCTGTTCCAGTTTTTTGATCTCTTAGATATTCTTTTTTTGACCAATCTACAGCAATTTTACACTCAACCCACAAATCTGGTGGAACTACAATAACAAAAAGACCTACCAAATCGACCCACAATACCTTTGAAACCTTCACAAATCTTTGTACTTGTCAGTACCATTCAACAGGCTGTTCTCTCAACCTAGGGAAATCATTTGTAAATGACAATATGTCCTTTCTTGACCATGGAAGCGCACAAAACCACCCACTGGTACCTATTTCATTGGGTATGTTGTAACTGCATCGTCTGATACTGACTTTTTCTGCTTCTCCTACAGGGTACAATGACAAAGCAGCTTTCGCTGACACTCACTTCATCCTTCTTTTTTGCCCGTCTTCCTTTCCATCTGTCTAACTCGTCCCAGTGTTTAAATGTGGAGATCAATTATTTAATCTGTAATCATCTCCCTGATAGATTCAGATTCTCCAAATCTTTTTCGGTGTAATTCAACCTGTATGTCTTATGTACAGCTTTAGAGTTTTCAATATCAACTCCATACATCTGTGCAACTTCAGTAAAAGCCTCATGCAAGCTTCTTGATATTCTCGTAATATTTTTACAAAAAAATAACAACTCATCTTCCTGATTTTTACTCAGTCTCTCCGGACTAATGGTACCTGCAATCATTCCTTCTAAATCTCCTTTCAATTCATTCACATTTATGTATGCATCTTTATTTTTACCACTACAACCAGGAGCTCTCTCTCTAATCCATCATCTAACTCTTCTGGCGATGGACCTAATGATCTCTGCACATTTTCACTTGTTTCACTTCTTGATCTGTTAGGTTCTTTCTGAAACATCAATCAATTGTTCTACTTGTCCTGTGACTACACTCACATTTGTACCACTATTTTCATTTGTTCTTATTATTTCTGGATCGCCTTTATGAGAATATTCATTACTCCTCCCTGGAACAGTTAAGGCATGTACTCAAGTGATTCCTTGCCCTTCATTATACACTGGAACTATTGAACCAATTGTCACTGGAACTGACAAAACATCAGGGTTCAATATTGGTTTCATTCTCACTCAGTCTCTATTTACATTTTGAATCTGACTTACAACTTCAGGTGATCTATTTGTTGGCTCCTCAATCTGAATTAATGGGACATTTAGTGAAACACTCGAAACACTTGTATTTGTATTAGTCTGTCCTTCTTGATATGTCGGAGGTCTATTCATCAGTAATTCATTCAGGAAATCTTCATCAAACTCATCTGTTCTAATATTTATATAAATATCCTTCTCTTGTGAATCAATAATTTTCTTTTTCTCTTAATTTTTTCCTCCTTCTGTGGTTTTAGTCTCTCTAACTGGAAACATCCTAATTCCTTCAACAGTATCTTTTCTCCACAATTTTTTTCAAGCGTCCCATTTTGCTTCTGAATACCACTCACTGTATTTTTGTATCTATTCAGTTGTCTGTCTCTTTCTCTTTTATATGGTTTCCAATCCCACTCTTCAAGAGCTTCGTACTGCGTAGGTCTTGGATTTAGACTCAAATTATTAATTGGTCTCCTCAAATTTTCTAAAATCTTAATATCGAAAGTACCATTTGCTGGAAATGCCAAATTGCAATCTTGTTCCGTATATTTCATCCAATTTTCTAACCACGTACAAGTATGGTTACCCCTTTCCATTGCCATAAATGATGCAGACGTTTCTTCAAGTGTCATAGAAACTCCTTCTCTAAATGCTATTGACTCATCTTTGCTAAACAATGTTTTCGACCATATTAATTATCTTCAGGTTTTCTTTTTAAATCTGTATGGTTCATAATAGTAAATAAGTCTACAAGCTCCCTTCTGTGTTATGTTTCTCTGCTTCCGTTCAATATTATTTACACTGTCCAATCTCAGAGCAAATCACACTAACTAACCTATAGCAGCGCTGCACTTTTGGTGACATGTACTCACCACTATCCAATACCAGTGGAGCACATTGTTACGTCAGTTTTATTCCTTCTATTGAACCTCACTTTACAAAATCAGTGTCAATGTTTTCTCAAGTCTTTGACAAACAATAACAAACTACATAGACACAGCTTGTCTGCGCAAATAAAAGAAAGTATTTTTCATGGATTCTAAGAAATTTCTACACTCCAACACAACCTCGATGCAGCATGATTATACCCTCTTACAAGTGGATAATTCTCTGGACTTCCCCAGTTGCACTTCTGAAGTGACCCAAATAAACCTCCACTACTTCATTCAGCCAAATTCCCTGTTCAGTAACTTTCAGTTTGACGACCGCCTAGTACCACATCAACAGCAGACAAGCAAATAAAGCTTAGTGTATGCAACACTAAGACAGACTTCAGGCTTATCCTAGGATCTCAGGCCTAGGACGGACCCGCTAATTCCATTGAGATCCAACAAACCTCAATGAGACATAAAGGTACGAACTCACATATATCATAAAACTGTTTGAGTCCGTGCTGTCTTTAAACTCCACCTCTTCATTACCCAGTATTTTAGTCTAAACTAAAAATCCAATTAATGCAACTACCAAAAACTGATGCAGCAGAAGCATTGGGGGATTTTTGTCATTACACTTATCCACACCAACCACTATATACTAATCGGAAACGCAACTCTAATGACGGGCCCATAAGTCATTCATACTCAGTTTGCAACATCAAAGGTCCTCCAATGAATCTTTGGTGGAGCTAAAAGGGACTAAATAATGAAAGACGAAATGCTATTTCTTCACGAGGACCTACAATGAAGAAATATGCTAAACATTAGTTACTATAAACATTGTCCGAATAACTTTGAAAACTCAGAAATAAAGACAATAACTATTCATTTCTTTTTAGATTTGTCTTGTTATTTCATAATATGAATGGGCAAGCACAAATCCAAATTAGAATGTAATTACTTTGTAGTGTAGTTCCTATTTTCCCAATAGGCTCTGCGCATTGGAATAGTATATCCTGTAGTTTAGGCGTAGGACTGACGTCAACTAGGTCTCTACCGAATATACTAGACTAAATTGTGAATGTGCCAGCTAGCTCAGAGATCACTAGAAACTTTCTTGAATACAAAAGAAGGGATTCGTTTCTGAAAACCGCATAAACATGACAAGTTTGATTCCCAAGAATAAGAAATCTATCTCAAGAGTTGCGGAAACAATAGATAGTTATTTCACTCAGTAAATCGTGAATGCTTAATTTCACCAGATGATACAATGCTGTCCAGTGAATAAATTCTGGAGGACAGAGTCGTTAACCCATTATCCACTACAGAAAGTGATTTTTCCAAATTAATACGATCAATTTCTCGTATTTTTTCTGCAGTTTCAATTTGTGTTACTTTCCAAGCTTCATTGTAAGCTGCGTATATACCGGCGTATATGAAAAGTTTTTGACGCTGTTTAAGAGGTCCCATTATGAAATCTCGCAAGTCAGCACCTTCTTTAAGTAAAGTTAAGTGTTGCTTAATTTTGGGAAGTGTGGATCTCTGTAGCCAGTCGAGGCATAGTTTTCCTACACTGTATGTTGTAACTATCCCTGGATGTTGTCTCTGGGAATTTCATGGGTCTGGCCTGTTCTGTTTGAACCCCTGTATTTTGTTCTGGAATCTATTTTGACAGTTATTTGTGTCTGTGGGCCAGATCAACCATTTGTTCCAATCAGGAATTGTTCTGTTTTGTTTTAAAATATAGGACACGTCTAACCCCTCATCTGTAGTTGTGTTTCTATCAGGCATAGACTTTGGTATGGACGGGTTGTTTAAATCTTTTATCTTGCCTAGACCAAGGCATGTTGTTTTTTGGATGGTTTCATTCAGGAACATTATTTGTTCTGAGATCATGCAGGCTCTAAACAACAATTCTAGACCTTGTACCTCCCACTCTTTTGTACCCCAGATGGTTTTTGTCTCAATGTTGTTTTTCCAAAATTCAAAACCAAATGTAGTCATTTTTTCATAAAATGTTTCAGAATAAATCAGTTTAGTATTTGTCAACATGTTTTTCACTCCTGTCTTATTTAACATTTTGAAATAAAATGTTTCTGGATTTGTGTAATTGAACCCTGAGAATAGGGAAATTTCTCATACAAGGTTTTCGAACTGCCTGTTGGCGGGGTTGGACAATGTTCCCATTGATTATAACTGAAAACATTTCTAGGATTAGCAGATTTATGCAGATAGTGATGCCCAAAGTTATTGAAACAATACATTTCCTCATAATTCGACGAACCCTATAAATAATCATGTTCTGTAAATTTTGCTGACATTTCTAAATCAGACATCATATTAATAATATTTTTAAAGTCCCAATCATCAGAGAAAGTACCAGGTGATACAAAGTCACTTAACGAGATCTTAAATTGGTGTGGATATTTCAAGACCTCAACCGGGCCATAGATTTCATAGTCAGTTTTGTCCCATGCTATACTACCAGGTATATGGATGGCTGTGATGGTCACTGATGATAGTTCTCTTTTTTCGATGTGAGAGGATCTGTGTGGTTTCAGGACCAAGTTGATGTTCTGACTTGCTGTGTCCATTGTACTATATTTTCCATCAATAAATCTACCCAAACTTAAAACCAAGATGAGCCATAGAAGGAGGAAAAGTACACCTAACACAATCCATAATGTAATCCATGGTGAAGTTAGATATGTTTCTCTTAGTTGATGAAAAAGCTCTGTGATTTTTTCTTTGAAAGTTTTTGTTGCTGGCTTATCTCCATGTTCACTTGGATCATCGGAAAAGTCATCAACGTTGATAAAGTAGCCAGATGCAGTTCTTTGAAAAAACAGGAAATTAGGAACATAGATTTCAAATGGACATAGACTGACGACAAAAATTACTGACTATGGATTAACAATGTATATGGTAAAAAAAGATATTTTATTTAATAATATTGTTGAGAATAAGATTTTTTAACATTCATTAATTTAGATACAACTAGGAATCTCATGCTGTGCACTTTATAATTTTTTTCCGGGTCACAGTACATTTCAATGTTATTATACAATTCATAAGTAAAACAAAGAGATACAAAAATACAAAATAGCTAAATATTAATCTGAAAACATGGCTAGAGGTAAATTGTAATTGCTACGCGCGTTGCGGCTATTAGCCTTCATCAGGAAGCCATGATGTATATTCCAAATGTACCTATACAAATACAAAATACATAGAAATCCATATCAGTGTCAGTGCAGCGTCCTACTAATAAAGTTACAAGTGCATTCAGTGCTTTAGGTTTATTATTTACAAAACTATAGTTAAAAACATGGGGAGGAGAAGTCCTACTATATACATATATACACGGTTACGTACACTAGCATAAACAAATGGTGCATGAATATCAGTGGATGATTGTTACCATTTTCTCTAATCTATAGTTAATTGGAAGGCTAACAAAAAAACTAACAAAAAACTCCTGTTTCCTGAAACAGTGAACACCCAGAGTATATGCTGCTTAGTAGCTGTGTGTGGGTACTCTGACTAGTCAATATCTAATCTGTATGGTAAGAGGTTAAAGGGTTAAGAGGTTAAAGGAACATGGGATAGCAGCTAGAAAAGGCATGCAAGGGGGAAAGAGATCACTAGAAGTCAGTTAAACTGATAGTGTAGTGTTTAGAGAGCGAAAAGTGATGTATAGAAGGAAGGTAGTTAGCGTTAGTGTCCTACTCAAATGGTTTGTTACCAGAGTGATAGCTGCAATACAGGGGTTGGACTCTAGATGCACACTTGGGGTAGAGCTGGGATGAATGATGAAACACAATTTGAGATAGCAGGAGTTAATTCTTCGCTATGGGGGAAACATAACAAGGGTAAGAGGTAAGTAACTGCAATGATGGGCGAAAAAATGTTTATTGAAAAAATGACATGAGTAGGTAAAAGGGTACCTGCTATAGGGTTGTTGGTCATGAAGAGAATAATGCAATGCTACCTGGTTGTTGTGTCTGGTGTTGGTAACTATAAAGGATACGAGACAGGTAAGACAATGGGAAGTTGTTATTCACAGTGAGTGAGGGGGAAAAAATCTTGTTGTTAATGGGGGAGGGAAAGGTGGTAGCGGGGGGAAGGGGGGAGGGTTGATGGTCAGGGGTATGGACGGTGGTTTAATGTGTCTGTCCAAATTAGAATGATGAAAAGAATCCGAAGTACCTGGGTGAAATAATAACAGCAGGCAACCGGGATTGATCCGGGAGGTATCAGCGAATGCTGGATATCTTGTTTAAAAGCTACAGAGGGGGCAATAAAAATATAATACAAGTGAGGACGGATGGTGCCGAGACTCGGGAGATGTCGGAAACAAATATTATATGGCTCAGATGCCCCTTAATATATTGAATTACCTTGTTTCTTAAAGTTCCAGTAGTTGTCAGTCCTCACTGCGGGTAGTCAGCGGGAACAAAGCGTCTCTGCAAAAGTTAAGCGAAGGAGCAGACAAGTGTGAGAGCGCGGTTTAGTGCGGAGAATAGTAACAGAGCCCTACAGTATTTGTCTGGTCTGGCGGGGGTAAGTAATTACCTGATAGAGAGCATAGTAGCGTCCTCCGATGGGGGGTTCTGGTTCTCTGGTGCCTCGACCGAGTGTCGGATGTGGCTCGATATGCCAGCGGACAAGGGCTCTATTTATGTTTTGGACTCGCGCGCGTTTTAGAGGCGCGTTGAACCGGATATGGTTGTGTTATGACCCGGAAGTCTCGTAGTCTCCGTGAAGTATCACTGGATAGTATGGTCATGGCTGGCGGCCATCTTGAGATGTATAAGTTGGCGGTAGAGTGCAGGAAGATGTTACCCTTTCAAAAAAGTAAGATATGGTAGTTACATGGTTAGAACAATCATAGTTGGAATCTTATTAAGCATGGGCGTAAAATCCGTTCTGCTCGTGGATTTCGCGGATATTCTGTAAATTCACAATCCGCAACTCTCGCAAATTTGCTGAAAATCTGCAAATTCGCACGCGGCGGATTTTTTTGCTTGGTGATATAATATTGCGGCGTTCACTTACTGTCATTCAGCGTTTGCCGAGTTGTTTTTCTCGATATTTTGCGAGTGCTGCGCCATTTTGGATCTTGCTGCGGGATCCCGCGGGAGTTTGGCGACCGCAATTACGTAATCGCGGCTTGCCACCTTGCACAGCACGCATCGCGGGAGTTCGCAATAGTGAACACGTAGATGCTGCGGGCACCAACAATCTCGCACTCGCGAAATTACAGAATTTGCAATTCTGCACAAGAAATCCACCAGCAAGCAGCATAAACCTTCTGAAAATGATGATTTTGATCAGAATAACGCCTCAGGTTGACATTTGCCTGCACTTTTTTTTGCAAGGAGTCCATTTTGGAGGGGGGGGGGGTGGAAGGAAGGAAGTGCCCCACAGTCTCCAACTTCCTGTTCCTGTCCAGCAGGCTCCTCCCAGTGCTTTCTTCATGTGCTGGTCACTTTCATTCGGATCTTGACCTGGACGGATTACTTTTTGTGGATGCTGCTGGATATTTGGATTTGAGGCCTTTTTGACTTTCTTTGGATCACTTTTGGATTAGAAACTTCACAAGTAAGTTTGTTTGGGGCATTACAGTTGCTGCAACTACAATTTTGGAATTTTCGATTTTTGGGCTGTTGTTGGGGCCTTTTGCCCAGGGGTAGTGAGTGGTGCATGGACTGAGTCTTTCTGTGGGGTCTCTTTAATGTAAACATCATGGAGGGCATGGATGGCATGAGATTGTGCTGATTTGTGTGTGTTTTTCGATTTTTTTGGCTGCTGTTGGGGCCTTTTGCCCAGGGGTAGTGAGTGGTGCATGGACTGAGTCTTTCTGTGGGGTCTCTTTAATGTAAACATCATGGAGGGCATGGATGGCATGGGATTGTGCTGATTTTTCTGTGGTTTTCGATTTTTTGGGCTGCTGTTGGGGCCTTTTGCCCAGGGCTAGTGAGTGTTGCATGGACTGAGACTTTCTGTGGGGTCTCTTTAATGTAAACATCATGAAGGGCATGGATGGCATGGGATTGTGGTGATTTTTTGGTGTTTTTTGATTTTTTGGGGTGTTCATGGGGACTGGCCATGTGGGTGGGGGGCATTTTGAGTGCTGGTACAGGCAGGCCCTGGCCATGTGCTGGGAGGCAAGGGGCCATTTTGAATGCAGGCAGTGTTCCCAGGCTTGCACCCATTTTGCCTAGCTTTCATCCATTATGCCGAGGGGTAGTGAGTGGTGCATGGGCCTAGTCGTTCTGTGGGGTGTCTTGAATTTAAACATCATTGAGGGCATGGATGGCATGGGATTGTGCTGATTTTTCTGTGGTTTTCCATTGTTTGGGCTGCTGTTGGGGCCTTTTGCCCAGGGCTAGTGAGTGGTGCATGGACTGAGTCTTTCTGTGGGGTCTCTTTAATGGAAACATCATGGAGGGCATGGATGGCATGGGATTGTGGTGATTTGTGTGTGTTTTTCAATTTTTTGGGGTGTTCATGGGGACTGGCCATGTGGGTGGGGGCCATTTTGAGTGCTGGCACTGGCAGGCCCTGGCCATGTGCTGGGAGGCAAGGGGCCATTTTGAATGCAGGCAGTGTTCTCAGGCCTGCACCCATTTTGCCCAGCTTTCATCCATTATGCCCAGGGGTAGTGAGTGGTGCATGGGCCTAGTCTTTCTGTGGGGTGTCTTGAATTTAAACATCATTGAGGGCATGGATGGCATGGGATTGTGCTGATTTTTCTGTGGTTTTTGATTTTTTTGGGCTGCTGTTGGGGCCTTTTGCCCAGGGCTAGTGAGTGGTGCATGAACTGAGACTTTCTGTGGGGTCTCTTTATGTAAACATCATGGAGGGCATGGATGGCATGGGATTGTGCAGATTTTTGTGTGTTTTTCCATTTTTTGGAGTGTTCATGGGGACTGGCCATGTGGGTGGGGGCCATTTTGAGTGCTGGTACAGGTAGGCGCTGGCCATGTGCTGGGAGGCAAGGGGCCATTTTGAATGCAGGCAGTGTTCTCAGGCCTGCACCCATTTTGCCTAGCTTTCATCCATTATGCCCAGGGGTAGTGAGTGGTGCATGGGCCTAGTCTTTCTGTGGGGTGTCTTGAATTTAAACATCATTGAGGGCATGTATGGCATGGGATTGTGCTGATTTTTCTGTGGTTTTTGATTTTTTGGGCTGCTGTTGGGGCCTTTTGCCCAGGGCTAGTGAGTGGTGCATGGACTGAGTCTTTCTGTGGGGTCTCTTTATGTAAACATCATGGAGGGCATGGATGGCATGGGATTGTGCTGATTTTTGTGTGTTTTTCAATTTTTTGGAGTGTTCATGGGGACTGGCCATGTGGGTGGGGGCCATTTTGAGTGCTGGTACAGGTAGGCGCTGGCCATGTGCTGGGAGGCAAGGGGCCATTTTGAATGCAGGCAGTGTTCTCAGGCCTGCACCCATTTTGCCTAGCTTTCATCCATTATGCCCAGGGGTAGTGAGTGGTGCATGGGCCTAGTCTTTCTGTGGGGTGTCTTGAATTTAAACATCATTGAGGGCATGGATGGCATGGGATTGTGCTGATTTTTCTGTAGTTTACGATTTTTTGGGCTGCTGTTGGGGCCTTTTGCCCAGGGCTAGTGAGTGGTCCATGGACCGAGTCTTACTGTGGGGTCTCTTTAATGTAAACATCATGGATGGCATCGGATTGTGCTGATTTGTGTGTGTTTTTCAATTTTTTGGGGTGTTCATGTGGACTGGCCATGTGGGTGGGGGCTATTTTGAGTGCTGGTACAGGCAGGCCCTGGCCATGTGCTGGGAGGCAAGGGGCCATTTTGAATGCAGGCAGTGTTCTCAGGCCTGCACCTATTTTGCCTAGCTTTCATCCATTATGCCCAGGGGTAGTGAGTGGTGCATGGGCCTAGTCTTTCTGTGGGGTGTCTTGAATTTAAACATCATTGAGGGCATGGATGGCATGGGATTGTGCTGATTTCTGTGTGTTTTTCGATTTTTTGGGGTGTTCATGGGGACTGGCCATGTGGGTGGGGGCCATTTTGAGTGCTGGTACAGGCAGGCCCTGGCCATGTGCTGGGAGGCAAGGAGCCATTTTGAATGCAGGCAGTGTTCTCAGGCCTGCACCCATTTTGCCTAGCTTTCATCCATTATGCCCAGGGGTAGTGAGTGGTGCATGGGCCTAGTCTTTCTGTGGGGTGTCTTGAATTTAAACGTCATTGAGGGCATGGATGGCATGGGATTGTGCTGTTTATTCTGTGGTTTTCGATTTTGTGGGCTGCTGTTGGGGCCTTTTGCCCAGGGCTACTGAGTGGTGCATGGACTGAGTCTTTCTGTGGGTCTCTTTACTGTAAACATCATGGAGGGCATGGATGGCATGGGATTGTGCTGATTTTTGTGTGTTTTTTGATTTTTTGGGGTGTTCATGGGGACTGGCCATGTGGGTGGGGGCCATTTTGAGTGCTAGTACTGGTAGGCCCTCGCCATGTGCTGGGAGGCAAGGGGCCATTTTGAATGCAGGCAGTGTTCTCAGGCCTGCACCAATTTTGCCCAGCTTTCATCCATTATGCCCAGGGGTAGTGAGTGGTGCATGGGCCTAGTATTTCTGTGGGGTGTCTTGAATTTAAACATCATTAATTAGAGCATGGATGGCATGGGATTGTGCTGATTTTTCTGTGGTTTTCCATTGTTTGGGCTGCTGTTGGGGCCTTTTGCCCAGGGCTAGTGAGTGGTGCATGGACTGAGTCTTTCTGTGGGGTCTCTTTAATTGAAACATCATGGAGGGCATGGATGGCATGGGATTGTGGTGATTTTTGTGTGTTTTTCGATTTTTTGGGGTGTTCATGGGGACCGGCCATGTGGGTGGGGGCCATTTTGAGTGCTGGTACTGGCAGGCCCTGGCCATGTGCTGGGAGGCAAGGGGCCATTTTGAATGCAGGCAGTGTTCTCAGGCCTGCACCCATTTTGCCCAGCTTTCATCCATTATGCCCAGGGGTAGTGAGTGGTGCATGGGCCTAGTCTTCCTGTGGGGTGTCTTGAATTTAAACATCATTGAGGGCATGGATGGCATGGGATTGTGCTGATTTTTCTGTGGTTTACGATTTTTTGGGCTGCTGTTGGGCCCTTTTGCCCAGGGCTAGTGAGTGGTGCATGGACTGAGTCTTTCTGTGGGGTCTCTTTATGTAAACATCATGGAGGGCATGGATGGCATGGGATTGTGCTGATTTTTGTGTGTTTTTCGATTTTTTGGAGTGTTCATGGGGACTGGCCATGTGGGTGGGGGCCATTTTGAGTGCTGGTACAGGTAGGCGCTGGCCATGTGCTGGGAGGCAAGGGGCCATTTTGAATGCAGGCAGTGTTCTCAGGCCTGCACCCATTTTGCCTAGCTTTCATCCATTATGCCCAGGGGTAGTGAGTGGTGCATGGGCCTAGTCTTTCTGTGGGGTGTCTTGAATTTAAACATCATTGAGGGCATGGATGGCATGGGATTGTGCTGATTTTTCTGTGGTTTTCGATTTTTTTTGGCTGCTGTTGGGGCCTTTTGCCCAGGGGTAGTGAGTGGTGCATGGACTGAGTCTTTCTGTGGGGTCTCTTTAATTTAAACATCATGGAGGGCATGGATGGCATGGGATTGTGGGGATTTTTGTGTGTTTTTCGATTTTTTGGGGTGTTCATGGGGACTGGCCATGTGGGTGGGGGCCATTTTGAGTGCTGGTACTGGTAGGCCCTGGCCATGTGCTGGGAGGCAAGGGGCCATTTTGAATGCAGGCAGTGTTCTCAGGCCTGCACCCATTTTGCCCAGCTTTCATCCATTATGCCCAGGGGTAGTGAGTGGTGCATGGGCCTAGTTTTTCTGTGGGGTGTCTTGAATTTAAACATCATTGAGGGCATGGATGGCATGGGATTGTGCTGATTTTTTTGTGGTTTTTGCTTTTTTGGGCTGCTGTTGGGGCCTTTTGCCCAGGGCTAGTGATTGGTGCATGGACTGAGTCTTTCTGTGGGGTCTCTTTATGTAAACATCATGGAGGGCATGGATGGCATGGGATTGTGCTGATTTTTGTGTGTTTTTCAAGTTTTTTGGAGTGTTCATGGGGACTGGCCATGTGGGTGGGGGCCATTTTGAGTGCTGGTACAGGTAGGCGCTGGCCATGTGCTGGGAGGCAAGGGGCCATTTTGAATGCAGGCAGTGTTCTCAGGCCTGCACCCATTTTGCCTAGCTTTCATCCATTATGCCCAGGGGTAGTGAGTGGTGCATGGGCCTAGTCTTTCTGTGGGGTGTCTTGAATTTAAACATCATTGAGGGCATGGATGGCATGGGATTGTGCTGATTTTTCTGTGGTTTTCGATTTTTTGGGCTGCTGTTGGGGCCTTTTGCCCAGGGCTAGTGAGTGGTCCATGGACCGAGTCTTACTGTGGGGTCTCTTTAATGTAAACATCATGGATGGCATCGGATTGTGCTGATTTTTGTGTGTTTTTCAATTTTTTGGGGTGTTCATGTGGACTGGCCATGTGGGTGGGGGCCATTTTGAGTGCTGGTACAGGCAGGCCCTGGCCATGTGCTGGGAGGCAAGGGGCCATTTTGAATGCAGGCAGTGTTCTCAGGCCTGCACCTATTTTGCCTAGCTTTCATCCATTATGCCCAGGGGTAGTGAGTGGTGCATGGGCCTAGTCTTTCTGTGGGGTGTCTTGAATTTAAACATCATTGAGGGCATGGATGGCATGGGATTGTGCTGATTTTTGTGTGTTTTTCGATTTTTTGGGGTGTTCATGGGGACTGGCCATGTGGGTGGGGGCCATTTTGAGTGCTGGTACAGGCAGGCCCTGGCCATGTGCTGGGAGGCAAGGAGCCATTTTGAATGCAGGCAGTGTTCTCAGGCCTGCACCCATTTTGCCTAGCTTTCATCCATTATGCCCAGGGGTAGTGAGTGGTGCATGGGCCTAGTCTTTCTGTGGGGTGTCTTGAATTTAAACATCATTGAGGGCATGGATGGCATGGGATTGTGCTGTTTTTTCTGTGGTTTTCGATTTTGTGGGCTGCTGTTGGGGCCTTTTGCCCAGGGCTACTGAGTGGTGCATGGACTGAGTCTTTCTGTGGGTCTCTTTACTGTAAACATCATGGAGGGCATGGATGGCATGGGATTGTGCTGATTTTTGTGTGTTTTTCGATTTTTTGGGGTGTTCATGGGGACTGGCCATGTGGGTGGGGGCCATTTTGAGTGCTGGTACTGGTAGGCCCTGGCCATGTGCTGGGAGGCAAGGGGCCATTTTGAATGCAGGCAGTGTTCTCAGGCCTGCACCCATTTTGCCCAGCTTTCATCCATTATGCCCAGGGGTAGTGAGTGGTGCATGGGCCTAGTCTTTCTGTGGGGTGTCTTGAATTTAAAGATCATTGAGGGCATGGATGGCATGGGATTGTGCTGATTTTTCTGTGGTTTTCCATTGTTTGGGCTGCTGTTGGGGCCTTTTGCCCAGGGCTAGTGAGTGGTGCATGGACTGAGTCTTTCTGTGGGGTCTCTTTAATGTAAACATCATGGAGGGCATGGATGGCATGGGATTGTGGTGATTTTTGTGTGTTTTTCGATTTTTGGGGGTGTTCATGGGGACTGGCCATGTGGGTGGGGGCCATTTTGAGTGCTGGTACAGGCAGGCCCTGGCCATGTGCTGGGAGGCAAGGGGCCATTTTGAATGCATGTAGTGTTCTCGGGCCTGCACCCATTTTGCCTAGCTTTCATCCATTATGCCCAGGGGTAGTGAGTGGTGATGGGCCTAGTCTTTCTGTGGGGTGTCTTGAATTTAAACATCATTGAGGGCATGGATGGCATGGGATTGTGCTGATTTTTCTGTGGTTTTCCATTGTTTGGGCTGCTGTTGGGGCCTTTTGCCCAGGGCTAGTGAGTGGTGCATGGACTGAGTCTTTCTGTGGGGTCTCTTTAATGTAAACATCATGGAGGGCATGGATGGCATGGGATTGTGGCGATTTTTGTGTGTTTTTCGATTTTTGGGGGTGTTCATGGGGACTGGCCATGTGGGTGGGGGCCATTTTGAGTGCTGGTACAGGTAGGCGCTGGCCATGTGCTGGGAGGCAAGGGGCCATTTTGAATGCAGGCAGTGTTCTCAGGCCTGCACCCATTTTGCCTAGCTTTCATCCATTATGCCCAGGGGTAGTGAGTGGTGCATGGGCCTAGTCTTTCTGTGGGGTGTCTTGAATTTAAACATCATTGAGGGCGTGGATGGCATGGGATTGTGCTGATTTTTCTGTGGTTTTCGATTTTTTGGGCTGCTGTTGGGGCCTTTTGCCCAGGGCTAGTGAGTGGTCCATGGACCGAGTCTTTCTGTGGGGTCTCTTTAATGTAAACATCATGGATGGCATCGGATTGTGCTGATTTTTGTGTGTTTTTCAATTTTTTGGGGTGTTCATGTGGACTGGCCATGTGGGTGGGGGCCATTTTGAGTGCTGGTACAGGCAGGCCCTGGCCATGTGCTGGGAGGCAAGGGGCCATTTTGAATGCAGGCAGTGTTCTCAGGCCTGCACCTATTTTGCCTAGCTTTCATCCATTATGCCCAGGGGTAGTGAGTGGTGCATGGGCCTTGTCTTTCTGTGGGGTGTCTTGAATTTAAACATCATTGAGGGCATGGATGGCATGGGATTGTGCTGATTTTTGTGTGTTTTTCGATTTTTTGGGGTGTTCATGGGGACTGGCCATGTGGGTGGGGGCCATTTTGAGTGCTGGTACAGGCAGGCCCTGGCCATGTGCTGGGAGGCAAGGAGCCATTTTGAATGCAGGCAGTGTTCTCAGGCCTGCACCCATTTTGCCCTGCTTTCATCCATTATGCCCAGGGGTAGTGAGTGGTGCATGGGCCTAGTCTTTCTGTGGGGTGTCTTGAATTTAAACATCATTGAGGGCATGGATGGCATGGGATTGTGCTGTTTTTTCTGTGGTTTTCGATTTTGTGGGCTGCTGTTGGGGCCTTTTGCCCAGGGCTACTGAGTGGTGCATGGACTGAGTCTTTCTGTGGGTCTCTTTTCTGTAAACATCATGGAGGGCATGGATGGCATGGGATTGTGCAGATTTTTGTGTGTTTTTCGATTTTTTGGGGTGTTCATGGGGACTGGCCATGTGGGTGGGGGCCATTTTGAGTGCTGGTACAGGCAGGCACTGGCCATGTGCTGGAAGGCAAGGGGCCATTTTGAATGCAGGCAGTGTTCTCAGGCCTGCACCCATTTTGCCTAGCTTTCATAAATTATGCCCAGGGGTAGTGAGTGGTGCATGGGCCTAGACTTTCTGTGGGCTGTCTTGAATTTAAACATCATTGAGGGCATGGATGGCATGGGATTGTGCTGATTTTTATGTGTTTTTTTACTTTTTGGGGTGTATAACTGAACTGATGTTCCTCTGTCTTCCATTGCTTTTAGGTGCACAAGATTCAAGAGAACCACCAGTGCAGGAAGAAGTCCTGCAGCGGTGTGTGTGTGCAGCATAACGTCACGCGACGTCACGTCTGGCCACAGACAACTCTGCAATTCGTGCAACTGCGGCCTGCTGTTCGGACCTCTGAAGAAGATGGCCCCCAAAAAAGTTCCCCGTAGCTCCTCTAGCAAGAAAGTTGCCAGTAAGGAGCAGAAGAAGCAAGTTACCAAGGAGACTGGTGTGCCGCCCACCACATTTTTTGGGAATAAAAAAAAAAGTATGCCTGCAGCAGCAGCGGGATCTGCTGGGGACCAAGCTGGGAGCAGCACCCCCGCTCCATTGGGCTCAGTGCCACCACCACCATGCCTACTTAAGTCCAAGCCCTTGAGTGCTGCAGAGGCAGCCAGTCTACTAGTTCAATCACCATCGACCAGTGATGTTGGTTCATCGCAAGAAAGTAGCAGCAATGTCCCTCAATCAACACAGGTTGTTGTAACTCATCTGACGAGTGTTGAACAACCACAGCCGCAACAACAACCACATGTGCCAGTACAAGCCCAAGTACATGTGGAAGGAGATGCAGCGCAAGGAGATGCGCAAGCAGAGGTGCATGGAGGTGCACAAGTGCCCTCAATAGTTGTTCCTCCCGAAGTAGGGGCAAATCAGGAAATCGACATTCAAGCCGAGGTATCATTTGAGGAAGCCACTCCTGATCATTCATTGTCTTCCACATCCCTAGCAAGGAAAAGATCAAGGATGGTGTCTACATCTTCTTCAAGCCCACCTCCTTCTGATGATAAGGACTTGGAACCACCACTGCCGTCTGAGAGTGAGGCACACCATGATCTGACAAAGTTAGCTAAGCGTAAAAGGAAGGTCCCCGAAACTCTCATAGTTATGGAGTGTGATGACGCTCAACAAGAAGGGGCGTATACTCCTGCTGATGAAGACTCTCATGACGACGATGCAGTCATCATACGCTTCACTCCAGCCTCAGCGGGCATGCAGCAAACAGACATTCTGACCCTTGCCCGAAAAGCTGCTGAGCGTGATGATGTTGTCGACGAGGAGGCAATGGGAACACCACCATCATTGGAGTTAACTAGTACACCACCACCTACCGCTTCCATATTTCTTCCTCGCCAGAAGGGACCTCCATCCACCTCGACCTCAATTAGTGGTGGTGCAAGTGCACAACGTAGTAAAGTTCGGCAACACAGATCCTCCACTTCATCTGGCATTAGCAGCATGACCACCACCAGTATCGCCTCTCCGGCCCCCACAGACATTTCAAGTCCGCAGTTTGGGACTTCTTTAGTGTTTGCCCAAAATAGGAAAACATATCCATTTGTAGCATTTGTAAGTTTGCAGTTAGTCGTGGTAAGTTTGGTACCAACTATGGTACCGGAGGCCAGAGAGGTCATCTTGAGAGACAGCACGCTGTCCAATGGTTTGCGCACCTAAAGGAGATCAAGGAAGCCCGAATTGCAAGTAAACAAAATGTTGATGTTTCATCTGATGATGACGAGGAGGAAGAAGCGTCAAACACTTCACTTACACCAAGTACCCCTGTCAGCACACCCCCTATGAGCCACACTAAGAGTGTGCGAGAGAGTGAGACACCAATGCGAAAAAGTTCATCAGCAGGCGTAACTGGGTCGAAGAAGTCATCAACATCATCCCGTAAAATGGTCCAGGCCAACATTAGAACCATGTTATCAGAAGCGCCATATGAACGCAACCACCCACTGACGCGTCTGTATAACACTAAGCTGGCTAAAGTGCTAGCTCTGGACCTTCTCCCTTTTTCTTTTGTAGAAGGGGTTGGTTTTCTAGAATTAGTGGCAGTGCTCAGCCCTAAATGGAAGGTTCCTAGCCGGTTCTATTTTGTCAGAGTTGCGGTTCCAGCACTACATGAAGATGTGCTGGAGGTGATTGGGGCAGCTTTGCAGAAGAGTGCTGTTCACACTATACATCTGACAACAGACATGTGGACCAGTGGCGCAGGCACTGATTACATGTGCATCACTGCACACTGGGTCTCTTTTTCAGGGGTTAGTGCAAAGCTAAACGCAGGTGTTGACCCGGACCAAGTTTTTAAAGCTGCTCGGAAACATGCAACACTAGCCATGTTTGGCTTGGAGAAACGTCATACAGCATAAAACATTTTGAATGAGTTTAACACAAAGGTCTTTCACTGGCTGTCCCCAAAAAAACGCAAGATTGGTTATGTTCCCACGGATAATGGCGCCAATGTAGTTAAGGCCATGGATCTGGGTAACTATTTCAGAGTGCTGTGTTTGGTGCACTGTATAAACCTGGTTGTTAAAAAATTCTTGAGTGAAGACAGTCCAGTGTGTGAGTTAGTGACCACCTGCCGAAGAATGTGCAACCATTTCAGCCATTCTTTTAAGGCCCGGAAGCATCTGAGGGGCCTGCTACATGAACGTCGAATGCCAGTGAAAGCACTCAACCAGGAGGTGCCAACACATTAGAACTCAACCTTCTACATGCTTGAGCGTCTGTATGAGCAGTTTACGGTACTCAATCAGTATTTCTAAACACTGGGTACAGCTCAGAAGGACCTGAGGCTAGATGCGGCGCAATGGAAGCTAGTTAAAAGCCTGACAGACATGCTTCATCCTTTTGAGGTCTTCACACGTGCAGTCAGAAGGGAGGACCATTGTTGCGCATGCTGGAGCACCAACTGAAGGCAGTGTCTTCTATGTTTCAAAAAGATGAAGAAAAGCAAGAAGCTTTTGTTTTGGCGGAGAAAATATTAGAGCGCCTACTTGGCGATGAACGTCTTCAAATGATCCACTCAAAACAGCATTACATTTGTGCTACTATTTTGGATCCACGCTACAAAAAGGCGCTGGCAGGCAGAGCATTCTTTCCTTTTGGTGACGAAGATGTTACAAAGTACAAACATTGGCTAGCCTTGTCAGCCATGAGGTTTGAAAGAGAACGGCAGAAAATTGAAGGAAAAGGCAGTACATCAGCATCAGCAGGCCATCCCCAGTCAAAAGAATCCACTTCTGCACCTGTGGCTGTGGCAGAAGTGACCTCTCAGCCGTTAAAGATACCGGCAACCGGATCATCTGCACCAGACACAACAGTAACATTGGGTGAAGAAGAGGATTGGCTAACTCTGCTTGGGTTTGGTTCTCAAAAGGTCCCAGCAAAAAGTAAGCAAAGTGGAGGAACCGTGGAGAACCTTGAGTCGATGGTGCAGGACTATCTGAATGACTCAACAGAGGTCTATGTTAATGCTGACCCAATAGCGTATTGGCATGGGAAAAAAGAATTGTGGGCACAGATCTCCAACCTGGCTATAAACTACTTGTCTTGCCCACTCGCAAGCATGTCTTCTGAACGTGTTTTCAGTGCTGCTGGTGGCATTGTAACTTGCAAACGGACCCGCCTCTCGCCCAAAAATGGGGAGAGGTTACCAATGATGAAGATGAATCAGCACCTCATACCACCAGATTACAAAGTACGAGAACACACGTCGGATGAAGACGAGGAGGACAGCAACTTAGATGAGGGAATTTCTTCTCTGTTAGGTGACACTGACCTACTCCTGCCTGAATTCGCAGAGTATGAGGACGAACTCTTATTCCCTGACACCGAGCCCTGAAAATGAGCCAATGAATCAATAACTTTCATTTTCGTCCTTATTCACTTTTATTCCTGTGTGTCTGTCTTTCTTTGTTTTGCACAGTTAATATAATTAAAACTTTAATCACCTAATCACAAAAACAAGCCCATCAGCAGAACTGTCTTCACTTATTTGCTTATTGATTTGCAGGTGCCGCAGTCTGCATTCCTCAGGTTTACAAGTTCACAAGAACATGCTCCTCTATCCTCCTCCTCCAGACTCCTATTTCCCTCAAAGCAGAGGGCTGTTTTACGCCCAATGAAGAAAGACTCTGCACTTGTGGGGGTGTTCTACTTCTTTGCGGGTGAGTTGGCGGGTCTTGGGGCATTGCTGGGAAGGTCTAATTCTGGATAAAACTGGTTTTAACCAAATCAGACTTGAAAACGTTTTTGACTTTTTGCTCACTATCATGTTTTAAGGGGCCTGTTTGGGGGGCTTCCTGGTGTTTGTGGGTGGGTTTCGGAGTCTGGGAGCACTGCTGGGTATGGATAGTTTTGATTGCAAGAGGTTTGAAGCAAATACATGGTGGCAGAGGGGAGTTAGGGCCTAGCTGCAGAGCGCGCGCGGAGTGATTTTGGAAATTGCCATGAAAATGACTAAGTCCCCATTTTTGTACTTTTGCCTTTTGGCTGTTTGGGGGTCGTCTACTAGTTTTCGCCTGGGTTGACGGCTCTGGGGCCATTGCTGGGAAGCTCTAATACCGGATAAAAGTGGTTTGGACCAAATTGGAGGCGAATTTTTTTTTGCGTTTTTGCTGACTTGCTTGTCTTTGAGGTGCTCTCTGGGGGGGTTCCGGGTGTTTGTGGGTGGGTTTTGGGGTCTGGGAGCACTGCTGGCACAATCTAATTTTGATTGCATTTGCTTTTCAGGAAATCCATGGTGGAAAACAGGAGTTATGACCTAGCTGCACAGCGTGTTTGGACAGAAGGCCAAAAAATATTGTAAGTATGAGATTTTCCATTTTGGCTTTTTGACTGTTTGGGGGTGTTGTGCTTTTTTGCGGGTGGGTTGGCGGGTCTTGGGGCATTGCTGGGAAGGTCTAATACCGGATAGAAGTGGTTTGGACAAAATCCATGAGGAAAAAGTTTTTGCTATTCAGAAATTTCGCTCAATGTAGCGTTTTCGGGGGCCTGTTTGGGGGACTTCCTGGTGTTTGTGGGTGGGTTTCGGGGTCTGAGAGCACTGCTAGGTATGGATACTTATGATTGCAAGAGGTTTGAAGCAAATCCATGGTGGCAGAGGGGAGTTAGGGCCTAGCTGCTGAGCGCGTGCGGAGTGATTTTGGAAATTGCCATGAAAATGACTAAGTCCCCATCTTTGTACTTTTGCTTTTTGGCTGTTTGGGGGTCTTCTACTTGTTTTCGCCTGGGTTGACGGCTCTGGGGCCATTGCTGGGAAGCTCTAATACCGGATAAAAGTGGTTTGGAACAAATCGGAGGCAATTTTTTTTTGCGTTTTTGCTGATTTGCTTGTCTTTGAGGTGCTCTTTGGGGGGGTTCCGGGTATTTGTGGGTGGGTTTTGGGGTCTGGGAGCACTGCTGGCACAGTCTAATTTTGATTGCATTTGCTTTTCAGGAAATCCATGGTGGAAAACGGGAGTAATGACCTAGCTGCACAGCATGTTTGGACATAAGGCCGAAAAATATTGTAAGTATGAGAATTTCCATTTTGGCTTTTTGGCTGTTTGGGGGTGTTGTGCTTTTTTGTGGGTGGGTTGGCGGGTCTTGGGGCATTGCTGGGAAGGTCTAATACCGGATAAAACTGGTTTGGCGAAAATCCATGCGGAAAAGCCTTTTGGCACTTTTTGTAACTTACAGTTCGTTAGGGTTAGCCCTAGCAGCAGGATTGCATGTGTTTCGGGGTGTTCTAGATTTTTCCAACTGAGTTCTGGGGTCTTAGAGCACTCGTGGGAATGTGTAATTTTGGTTGCAAGTGATTTGAAGAAAATCCATGGTGGGAAAGGGGGGATTTGGCATAGTTAAAGAAAGCGTTTGCCACTATTCTAAACTTAGGGCTCGTTAGGGTTAGCAGTATTTGTATTGGATGTGTTTGGGTGGGGGCTGTTTGTGGGGGGGTTTGCGAGTCTTGGAGCGATGCTGGGTATGGATACTTTTGCTTGCTTGCAAGTGGTTTGAATACAATCCACGGTGGGTAAGGGGGGATTTGGGCCTACTTTTACTTTCAAAGTACGTTTTGTCACCAGTTTTCTACTAGGCCTCGTTTTTTGAGATCTGATTGGGGGTCTTCTACATTTTTGCGACTGGCTTTTGTAAGGGTCTGGGTGGGAGCACTGCTGGGAAGTTCTAATTTTGTTCTGAAACACAGTTTAAAGTACACCTAGCTTGAGGGGAAAGATCCGCTAAATTAATTTGCCCATACTTATTTATCCTTCAAAAGGAGACTCAGACAGAGTACGCACTTTCAAAAATATTGTACTGTCTATTAGGAAACTCAAAGTGTGACTTTTTGCACTACACAGCGTACATACCTTATATTTATTTGTCAGTGGTGTTCTAATATCACTTCCTGTTTTTCCATCAATAATTACAGGCCAGGTTTCAGTCTGTGCAATGGGAAAAAAAGGATGAAGTCAGGCTTCACATTAGCGAGCCGCAATTCAGCATCTGCCAGGCAGGCAGTGGACAGGGTGTCTTCTGGTCACCAACATTGATGGACGGAGCGTCAGCTGGAATGGAGGAGTGCCGCTAATAAGAGGAATGGTTTGATGCGTGCAACTTACTTACCAAATTCAACAGGACAACTACAACAACATACAGATACAGTATTCGTTCTTTTCTAATTATCTTTTAAGTGATGTTATTGCTGTGAACTTCTATGAGTGTGACTCTGCATTTCTTGGATCTCTCTCTGCTTCTAAATTGATCCCTACAGCCATTCTATAGGTTTTACTTCGGCTATTTTTTAAACCTAATTTAATGTAAGAAGTGTTTCTCTGAGTGCAGAGATAGGCAAGTGAAAACGCTGCAGCCCTGTACTGTCGCATTCTGTCATTCACGGTTGTCGAAAGTACTACTTACTTTTCAGTAACCATGCATGCAGTAGTGCATGCACTTCCTTTATGTCACTTAAAAGATTTATGGTTAGCTTTGTACCCAAATATTTTTTTATCTTCAAATATTGTTTGTCCATGCTGTGCTTTTTTTTTCTTCTCTCAACAAAACTTTCCCAAAATCCCCCATTCCCATCCATTTTCCAAACCCTAACCCTCTTCCCCCGGGCTGTGTGGTTTTGATTGATGTGTGACTAAATGACAGCAATAATTCCACACACTTGCTGGGGAGGATAAGGTCATAGTAACAGGCTGGTGAAGGAATCTGAGGATATATTCTATTCCTACTCAGCTTCACACTCAGTCACTATTGGCAAATGAAAGCAGATTTTCATGTGCGCCATCAACTTGATAGGTCATCAAGAACATCCTCCTCCTAGAAGTGGCAAATTATTACGCTGCTGTGTCCTTCACCTTCAGTACTATTTCTTGTAGTAGTAGCCAATGTCAAAGAAATTCAACGCAAGTACTAGTTATATTTTCAATACTTTACCATTTGTTAGGCTACATTGTGGCACTGTTCTAGTGTACTGTCACCTGCTATATTCTCTATTGTACCGTTCTAATGCTACGGTAAGGACAAACAAGGTTTCATTTTCTTTTTTTTCAGATGCTGCAACTGCCACTGTGTAACACCACTAGTACCAACGCAATGATGACATTTCATCCGCCCAGGATTGCCAACCTTAATCGCCATTTGCCGTGCAGCCAGCCCTGTGCCTAGCCCTATTTCCAAACACAAATTACAGGTAAGATAAGCGTTTGGGGGGAGGAAGTATAATGGAGTATTAGGAGAGACGAGAGACTGACGCTAGTACTAGTAAAGTCCTAGGACTATTGAATTCACTTACTCTGTGAGAAGCACTTAGTTTTGAAAACATTTGGGCAATTAATTACACAACTTGAATCAAGATGCCACGTAAGTGTCACCAAAACAAAGTTACTGTTAAACCCCCACCCACCAGCCTCAAAAGCAGTAAAAAAACACTTATGCTAAGATAAAGTTTAAAGTATATTTATATCCCTGACAAAAATAATATCCCACAAGACCCAACCCACCCCCACTCCCTAACCCCAACGAATGTCCTTGAAAAATCCAAAAAAGTGAAAAAACCCAACTCCCAATTCCCACCCCCCAGAAGCCTTTAAAAAAGAGGCAAGTGAGAGTCTCCTCGTACTGCTGGCTGCTGCTGTTGAATTTCCGGGCCAGGTCGGAATGCTCCATGCAGAGGGTCTTGAGCAGGGTTTTCGTGTTGAGCAGCTCCTGCTCGAGGTAGGAAACCCTCAGGGAAAGGCGGTGCATGCGTTTCTTGCAACAGCTGTGGGGGGCAGCTGATTTCTTTGCTCGGCGGTGGCGGTTGGCTGCGGTACCCCGGCTCCGTACCGCTGGAGACCTGTGCTGACTGGGTGACCCAGGGAGCGCGGAGGAGGATGCAGCTGTCCCGGTAGATGTTGTGGTAGACTGTGTGTCCCCCTCCTCCTGGGCCACCAGCCGGCGATATTCTGCAACAGTGGCCTCCAGCCTCCGTTGCCGGGCCCGTCTAGCCAGCTCCTTCCGGGTTGGTTTGGAAGGAGCATCTATATGAAGAAAGAAAGACATAGCCTGTAACCAATGCTCTTTAAGATTAACAAAAAATGATTCAGCAGAAAGTTATGTCACAGTAGAACTAGCAACTTGCAAGTGCAGTACATAACTATTGTGGCCAGTATCTATCTAACCTCCCACTTCTTCACCCTTGCTCTAACATTAGTGGGAGTTTAAGGAATCAATTCTACGAGCACTATGGACTCACTCCATTAGAGTCGACTATGACAGTACACCAGTCTTATTCTTCTTCTTCTCTCTTGTTTAGCAAAATTGGTACGTTAACTTCTGCAAGCCGGCATAATGCCAGCGCAGTCAACTTGCACCCGAGGAAAACAGACGCCCGCCATGATGAGTGAGACAGACTTGCGTTACTGTACCAGTCCAGTACATGCATGTGGTGATGCTCTTACTTTTCTATTACGGGTGGCACTGAGAATACTCTGTTACAAGGGCTACTGCTTAATTAATTTAACTTTCACCCTACAGTGCCAATGAATACTAGAAAAGGAA
Organism: Lissotriton vulgaris; assembly: GCF_964263255.1. Taxonomy (NCBI): domain Eukaryota; kingdom Metazoa; phylum Chordata; class Amphibia; order Caudata; family Salamandridae; genus Lissotriton; species Lissotriton vulgaris. Next base: position 186,691 of record NW_028244609.1, read on the forward strand.
AATGAAGAAGATAAATAATCTGATTATCTATCACTGCACATGGTATGTATTTACTTACATATGGGATGACTTTAGGTGCTTTGCTTTTTATTGAGTGAACAGTGATACATCCACACATGAATGACCGAGTTCTACTAAACTTATTAACAGAGGTAGTGAGTGGCCATCGTAATAGCCGGATATATGCTGTGCTTGCAATACAAACAACTGCTACTATTCATGGTAGTATTCGGACAAAATTACAACTTCTTTTCCTTGCCTTTCCTACACTGGGACGGACATGCGGGTGCGGTGTTACATGCTCTTCAAAGTAACACTTAGTTCATCCAGTGACCGTCTACTCTCTCTAGATACACATATGCTATCTAAGAGTCAGATACCATGTTCCAGGCCCATGTCCAGAGTCAGTACCATGATCCAGGCATCCATCCATTCAAACTATGGGGCAGATTAGGATTGCGGATTTCCCGCATCCTCCGGGCCGGCGGAATCCACCGCCGGCCCGGAGGAAGCGGGAAATCCGCAGCGGACTGAAAAGGACCCCCTGCCAGATTAGGATGGCTGGGGGATCGTTTTTCAGTCTGCAGCTTTTCCGCCGCGGTCACCTCCCGTCCGCCGCGGAAAAGCACTAACATGGCTGGCGGTGTCTATCAGACACCGCCAGCCATATTAGGATGTCTGGAGGAACATGCCTTTACATGGCGGCATTTCCGATGTGCAAAGGCATACGGATTTTTGTTTGGGGGCCCGTTGCGGGCCCCCAGAGGTGAAGGGGGGGTGGGGGTGCACATGGGGGGTACCTATGGTACCCCCCTGAATTTGCATGCACAAAGCGGCAGGCACCGCGCGGTGCCTGCCGCTTTTTGCATGCAAATGCACAACTTACATTGTTATCATGCGGCGGGTGCTGCTTCAAGCAGCACCCGCCGCAATGATAAAAATACAGGATGTGACCGCCAGGGTGGCGGTCACATCCTAATTACCACGGAGGGACCGCCACTGCCCCTGCGGACGGTCCCTCCTACTCTATGGTGGCGGACGGACTCAGGTCCGTCCGCCATCATAATAGGCCCCTAAATGTCAATCATTCTTCTTCATGTCTCTCATCTGGACAAACCTTACGTTTTCTCACAGGGAGCAGCACACTATGCAGTCTGCAATCTCAATAAGTAAGGAATATAAGAGCTTACCACTGCCCGCCACTACCGTGGCAACCCGCACAGCAGTTTGGTCCCGCACTTGCTGCGCCTCCTCCCCAGAGCTTCCCTCCACCTCCGCGCTGGGCCCAGCACCAGATGTTTCACCTACAAAGTACATTTAAGAATGGTAGATGTCATAGACATACACCACTCACTAGTATTTTGTCTAGGAATGAAGAAATGTGAATACAGAAACCAATGTAATAATTTGTTACTGTCTACTCTAAAGTAAAAATGTCCCTTTTTCCAGGGAAGGGTAATGTCTTGCAGCATTATTTGGCACAACTGATGAATGCTTGCTTTTTAACACGCACCATTTTCCTCATAACAGACAGAAGCTTCACTTCTAAGAACAAATCATTAGGACGAAGGGACCGATGATTCAGCACCAAAAAGAAAAATGAAAGTTCAAACCAGGTGAGGGCTCGGCTCGCCCACAATAAATGTGTGAAATAAAAAATGAGTATAAGCACTTTTCCATTTTTAATCAACCGTTTATGTTTTATGACAAGCTTGATTTTAATAAATATTTTTACTTTTAATAAAGCTTTAAAACTTAAATAGACTCTGTGGTTTTTGGTCATGAGTGAATGAGCAAAAGGTTTTGCAATTTGCAAGCATGAGTCCGTGCCTCTGACACTTCTGGACTCTGACTCCGTACTCTTGTCCTGCGTTGGATAATCATCATTGGGGATCAATCATCGATGAATTCGGGAGCTAAATGACTCTGCCACACTATCTAGTCAGTAAGGAGATTGGGGGTTCTTCAAAGTCTGATATCACTGAGGTATGTGGAAAGTCTACCTGCGCCTATTATAATTGATAAACATTGCACTATTTAGTGTCCATAGTTCTGTTTGTGCAGATTTGTCCCTGCAACAGTAGTAGAATGGATTGTCCTCCTATCCAAACCAAAAGCAAAATAGTATCTTATTCTTTCTTAGTGGTCATTCACCTTTTTATTGTTGGCTATTGTCAAAGCATAAACATTTAGAAGACTTGAAAAGACATTATGGACAATCCCAGAGGACTGCACTCAGTGCATAGACCTATTGCTGACTAGAATGGGAGTCCAATGGAATTGCCAAATGTGCAATCTTAGTTAGATACACAGACAGACTAATAAGAATAATCTAGTAATACCACAGGGAGTCATAGTCGAGGCAGGATAAGAATTTAGATACAGTCTACAAGAAGATCAAAGACGATCTAGAAAAAATCGAATGAGGAACGCTAGGAAAAAATAGGTACTCTATATTAAAATTAAAACTTACCGGGGCCAGCAAAGGAGCCCTCGCCTGATCCTGGCCTTGTTCAGCAGCAGCAGCAGCCTCCTCCAAAGCCCTCTTGCCCCTGGGGGAGCTCATGTACAACATGAAAGAAAGAAAGACCAGAAAACATGGATGATATTTGTCAACCAAATCAAACATTTCAAAAGAACAATAACAAAATATTTCGGCGAAATAGCAAATGGACAAGTATTCCACGGGATATATTGACCTATCTCATGTGGTCTACTACGATATTAGTATTGCTTGATTTGCGGACCGTCGACTTGGAAAGTTATGTAACTCACTAAACAAACTATTAAAAAGGTTCGCCTAGGACTGGCAGGCAGCAGTCCACAGCACGCAAAGTGACAGACAAAGTCCATCGTGATTGCAGATCAGCGACAACACTAAAATGTTTCCTACTACATTAACCAGTCAATAAAATACTCAAACTATCAATCCACCACCACTATTTCTTCTTATTGCCAGGTGCACAAAGGAAGGACTGGACTTGAGTCTGTAGGGGCTGATTTAGAAGCCCCTTGCGGCACTTTTGCTCCATTGTTGTGTGACTTTTGTGACGCAGCGGCAGAACAAAAGAGGTGCCATGGTGCGGCATATATTAACAACGTGACGCATGTGGGAGATGCATCACGTTGTAAAGCCCTGCGCCATCAGGGGGGCGGTCCGGCGCAAGGGAGGGCGTTCCTGCGCAGGAACGCATCCTAAAGGTGGCTGAGGGAAATCCACAAGATTTCAATCAGTCACTTTGAGGACAATGATGCGTGACTCAAACCATGCGCCTGCTTGAAGCAGAGGTACGGCTTGACGCAGCATTGGGTAGATAGGGCACCCCAGAGCATTGCTGGAGCTGCGCCATCGTTGCGACGCAACTCTAGCAATGCGCCGCCTTTACGGCACAGAAGCGTAACACTTCGGTGATGTTTTGGGCCCATGGTGCGCCGCATTGTAAATACGGCGCACCATGGGTGGTGGTGGCGTGGCGCACAATTACTGGCGCATCCCTGCTACTTTTCAGGGATGCGCCGGTAATTAAAAATCTGACCCTTAGTGTCTAGCATTACGCAGTTCTTTAAACTACACTCATGCATAATTTCACAGGCCAATGAAATGAACACAAAATCGAAAACAAATAAGCATAGTAGCAGCGCTACTGAAAAGGAGAGCATTGCACCTGAAATGCACAGAAGATTTTGAAATATAATTTACCTACAATGTAATCAGCAGCATTATTGCTCTTGGTAAAAAACAAAAATTTGCAAGATAATAACACACAGAGCAGGAGAAAACAGAGTAGTAAAGAAATAGCTACTACTACTCACCAAGCCTGGGGATCTCAAGGCCGTGCAGATCGAGCAGATCGCGTTCCCGGTCCAGGAGATCCGTCCAACGGTGGGTGGCCTGGTTGTAGGTGCGCCGGACCCGAGAGTGTTGGTACATGGCCCGGCACACCTTCTCCCACTGCTTCCGGCGTTCCAGGATCCCGTACCCGCTAGCGATCTTGCCACCTGTCATGATGGTCCTGGGGAGGCGGCGCTGAACATAAAAAATTAGTGCGGCCACCTCCTCCGCGCTGAAGATCTCCCGGGCTGTGACTGTCTCCCCCCTCAAACGCGCGCACGGGAGCCGGGCACGGGGTGCGGGACCCTTCCCCTTCTCAGGATGCTTCCCAGCTCCCTTTACCATGGTCTGGGCAGAAAGGAAGATAAATAATAAAGAAGAAATAGAATAGGGAAGAAGAAAAGAAAGAGTTTAAAAAAGTAGTTTAAAATTAACCAAAAGTAGCAGAAAACATAAAAATATAGAGCTAGAAAAATAGAGGGATAGATAATAAGTAAAATAGATTAAAAAAATCTTCAAACAAGCAAAGGATGGCAGAGATTCAGAGAGGATACAGAAAGCATGCCCAGAACCATAGCAATGAATGAGAAACAAGATGGCCGCGCCCGTTCACGACCGCGTGGGTAAGTCCGCGCGAGATTTTCCTCGCGATCACACGCGAAATTGTACTAGCGAGCCGCACACTTTGCGAGATTACACATCGCGCCCGGAAATGGAAATACGTCATGCTAACAAGATGGCCGCGCCCGTGAACAACCGTGAGGGCAACTTCGCGCCGTTGCACTACAAGCGGCTCGCTAACACGCACAAAACCTTGCAAACTAACACGCCGCAAAAAAACAAATCGCATATTCGCACAAATTTGCGGCTTCCGAATTCGATCTTGCCCAAATTCGCGCCCCGCGAATCCCGCGAAATTGCAGAAAAACGAGTTTTGCAAAACTGAAAGCACTCAGCAGGTGCAAAAGTTCAAACTCATCATTAGTAACCATTCACTGTAGTGCTTCCCGAGGGGCCCCTCCAGAGTTCAGTTGCCTACTTGCAACTATTCTATGACCCTGCTCTGACCCTCACAGCAGGCTCATAGAATGGCTACAAGTAGGCCACAAAGGTCCTGGGAAAAAAAATTGCACTGCAACAGAAAGCAAATTACTGCTAAGGAAGCAGGTGCCAGACTGGAAGTTTAAATTCAGTGACACATTAATAAATCGACCCCAAATTAATTCATGTCATTTGAAGCAGAGCAGGTGTGCTTGCTTTCCCCCCCCATAATCTACAGTGATGAACAAGAGGGTGGAAGTGATGTACCAGAGGGTGGCATGGGTGAACCAGAGGGTGGCAGTGGTGAAACAGAGGGTGCTGTGAACCTGTGATGATGAACCAGACATAGAAACAACATAGTCGCGACCGTTGCGAGCTGACAAGTAAGTTCGCAATTGCGAACTGGTACAAAACCCTCGCGAACTGGCAGAAACCCTTGCGAACACAAAAAAAAATATCCGCAAATATGCGAGAGTTCGCGGAATTTGCGGATTGCGAATTCGCGAATACGCAAATTCGCAAACGCCAGATTCGCAAAATTCACCCATGCTTAAATCTTATAGAGTGCCTGCTGGTCAAGGTAGGTATGTCGGTATTTGACTATAATCTAGCAAATGCGATGCCAGAAAAGTATTGGGGATAATATTTTATGGAATCTAATGCTATGTGTTTGATAATCGAGACGTTTAAAATGTGTAGCCAGAATGGGAATAATACGGTGAATGGTGAGAATGTGTGACTTTCAGCGAGGGTACTCGCGGCTATATTGGAACCATGGGTTAATGGAGGGACATGTGATGATTAGCCATAGTTATATTTATTATTTAACCACATCGCTGCTGTGGTTATTTTTCCCCTGTGCTGGAAATTGCATTTTGGCCCTATTTATGACGAGCTCAGCTCGTCATCAGCACAGCTCAACTGTGCCTCATGACGAGCTCAGCTCGTCATGAGCATGGAAGGGGTTAAGAGTTTTTAAGATTTTGAGACCTGATCCCAGGATGTTTAAGTGTACAGTCAGTATGTTTCAGTTTTGGTGTAGAGTTTCACTACCATAGTGGGGAGATGGCTTAATAATGATGCATCTATTAATTAGCCATAGTTATATTTTAAAACCTGCTCCTAAGGTATTTCGTTATTCAGTCCTGTAGTATAGGTATTCAAAGTGAAAATCCAATAGACTTCTCGGCATTTACGTACCTGGGTACTTAGTGTGCCTGATGTTTTTCGGATTTTCTCAAGAATAAGTCAACGGATTTCATTGGAATTGTGCTAAACTTCCACATTGTGTTTGACTAGTGGTGCTTGGATTTTCCCTGTTCGAATAGCGGATCTATGTTCGGACAGTCGTGTGGACATCATCCGTGCGGTTTCGCCTACATACCCTAGGTTACATGGGCATAACAGTAGGTATACCACATTAGTGGTTTTACAATTTGTCAGAGTTTTGGGTTGTATGGATATGTTATTGAAGGACCACTTTTTAGTTTCAATAGCAAATTCGCATGCAGTGCAGGAAAGGCATTTGTAGTTGCCTATAACCGGGGTCATTTCAGTCAGGGATCTTTGTGTTAGATCAGTGTTCTTTGTTTGCATTCTTGACCGCACGACTAGGTCTTTGAGATTTTTATTCTTCCTGTAGGCAAATACTGGTATGGGTAGCTGTTGTTCCTTAGGTTTCGTGGCATTAAGAATGTGCCAATTTGTATGGACTATTTGTTGAAGTTTGGCATTCATGGTTTGTTACATATACCATTTTAGAATTTGATTCTTTTACTTGCGGTGTTAGCAGATGTTGCCTATCAAAGAACCTGGCTCTTTCGTAAGAGTCACGAACTAGGCGTTTTGGGTAGCCTCTGGATATGAATTTGGTTTTCATATCTTCAGCTCTTTTGTCAAAGTCTGCTACTGTGGAAAGGTTCCTGCGAACTCGTAGGAACTGGCCAAAAGGGATGCTGGATTTTTGAGTCTTCGGGTCTTAACTTGTGTAATGTAGAAGTGTGTTACGGGCTGTTGGTTTAACATACAGATCTACATTTAAACTGAGGTCTTTGCTTATTATGTTGATGTCTAGGAATTCTACTTTAGTTTGGCTGGATGTTGCAGTAAAGTAGATATTCTGGTCACATAAGTTTAGCCATGATACAAAAGTTGAGAGAGCTTCTGTTTCTGAAGTCCAGATGAAGAAAACGTCATCTATGAAGCAAGACCATGATGAGACGGACTCACTAAAAGGGGCGATGTCATTGTAGATGAATTTGGACTCATATTCGGCCATATATATATTGGCCACCGTCGGGGCACAGGAAGCCCCCATGCTGACACCTTTTGTCTGCTGATATAATGAGCCATTAAATTCAAAGGTGTTTTCAGATAACACTATGTTGAGACAGTCCAAAATAAATGCTTTTGAGCAGTCTATCTCAAAGGTATCAATGAACCAAGAGACTGCTTCATAGATTACCACCCGAAGACTTAGAAATCCAGCATCCCTTTTGGCCAGTTCCTACGAGTTCGCAGAAACTGTTCCACAGTAGCAGACTTTAACAAAAGAGCTGAAGATATGAAAACCAAATTCATATCCCGGGGCTACCCAAAACGCCTAGTTTGTGACTCTTACAAAAGAGCCAGGTTCTTTGATAGGCAACATCAGCTCACACAGCTTAATTTGCAGTTTGTTCACTTGCCTGCTGCTTTGCCTGGCGAAAAGGGGAAATCGCCGTAATACGCCAACCATCGCACTTTTGGACACAGCCTCCCCACCAACGCGGACTCGCTGGTGTGAGCGCGTCCTGCAATCGGCAGGACACTCCAACGCTCCCAGCTTGAGTCCCCAGGGTTGAGGCTAGAGGCGAGTTCAACAGCGAGGGCACTGACCGGGGGACTGCGAGGACCAGCATCCCTCACCTAGCTCAGCTGGTTCCTCTTCCCCCGGCGGCCACGCCCTTGGACACGCCCACCGCCCACCGAGACTTAACCTTTCGCGACACCCGCTTCGCAGGTGCCGCTCACACAGCCTAATTTGCAGTTTGTTCACTTGCCTGCTGCTTTGCCTGGCGAAAGGGGGAAATCGCTGTAATACGCCAACCACCGCACTTTTGGACACAGCCTCCCCACCAATGCGGACTCGCTGGTGTGAGCGCGTCCTGCAATCGGCAGGACACTCCAACGCTCCCAGCTTGAGTCCCCAGGGTTGAGGCTAGAGGCGAGTTCAACAGCGAGGGCACTGACCGGGGGACTGCGAGGACCAGCATCCCTCACCTAGCTCAGCTGGTTCCTCTTCCCCCGGTGGCCACGCCCATGGACACGCCCACCGCCTACACGTACTTCACTGAAATAACTCTAACCGCGACGCGGGACGCGCGCGGGAAACAGCTCGGGGCGAAGCCCGGGCCAAGGGCGGGCCCGTTGTTGCCAGTTAGTGCCCGGTAGGGACCGGACCGGGCCACCCCCCCTGATTCTCACCGTCAGTCCTGTTATTTCTCAGCATACAGGATCTTTCATATGTCCATCATGCCTGGTAGAACCAGAAGCAAAACTAAAACCGCACTGACTGTAGCACAAATCACTGGACCTATAGATCAATTTATCTCACAGACCACCGAGGTAATTGATCATAGCATCTCCCTTCTGGAACGCAGAGTCTCTCTAGACCTCATGAACGCTAAACGCTCGTCCTTGGGCCTTCTAGCATCTGCAGTATCCCCCATCCAGCAAACTCTACCTATCCCCTCCCTCCCTTTATCTGTGACCGTTGCTGATATCAATACAGTGCCATGCTCAGTTGATTTATCCGTAACTCAATCAGAGTCTGATTCACTATTAACAGACAACCTAGAGGCCACCCTGGATCTAGAAGCCTGTCAAACACTCGAAAGACTAGAATCAACCATAGATAAACATCTTAGAGGTATAAGGGAAGGAGCTATCCCCAAACAAGGTAACAATAACCCTTCTGAAAACGCAGTAGCATCTGTTACCTCTATGGGACTTCAGATGGAACCCGGGATGGATCAATCCAATCAATCCAAACAGTTAATACAACCTGCACAATTAATATCAATTACTCCAACAGAAAATAACTTCTTATTACCTCCTATTCTTATTGAGGATACAGACAATCCCTGTAAAATATGTAAAACTACATCGCAAACATTAACCTCAATTAAAGACCTACTTTCTCAGCAGCTAAAACCTATACAAATTAGCATAAGGAACCTGGAAGCCCAACTAGCAATCTTATCACAAACACACCCCAGTATAAGCAATCGACACATACCCAAGCAAGGGTCAGGAAATGTTACTCATCCCCCTAAAGCACCTCACCAACCACAATCAGTTGCAGTAACTAAACAACCTGTCCTGACTATTCCACCCCCCAAAAACTAAAACATAATGTCCCATCACAAAAACAACAAGATCCAACGCCTAGTGTACAAAAGGCTTAAACCGCTATGGAGCTGCCCCAACACACGCCCAGCACAGCCCTGGCAATAACAGGAAAGACCGGGAAAATAGCAGTCAATGCAACCATAAACCATCCCACAAATAAATCGACACCTACATCCTCTAAACCAAACGGCTATACAACCCCAGTTGACATCCAAAAAGACAGCAAGATTTAGACGCCCAGTGCACCTCCCACCAGAGGCAACCCCATATACCATTATTCTCACAGGCGTACCCGAATTAACGGAAGGTACGACAGAAAATGCCTGGTCACTTAAAAACAAGGTCATGCAGTGGCTAAGTATAAATAGACCACTAGAACGATACCACTCTGGAGGGATCTCCACAGTACGTAGAGTAATATGGATAGGGGAAGAACCAAAGTCGATCCACGGAGACTGCATTATAGTAACCTGCAGGGATCCATCTACTGTGGACCACATTTGTTCATGGCCCTCATTGGAGAAAAGAGGTGGAATATATGCACAACACCTTTCTTTCTTCTACCCACCGTTGAATACACATCAATTTATTTCCATTCCGAACTGGCAGCACCCCCAAGAAGACCAATGGAAACAGGTGGGAAATAGTTATGGTCACGGAAATAGAAATAGAATTAGAGAATGGCATAAACAGCCTTGGCAAGGTAGACCCTATCATCCACTAGAGGGCTGGCAGGGTATTCCAACAAGAAACCGTTTTGACTGCCTAGAGATGGTGGATTGACCGCTAAGGCCCCAAAAACTTAAGACCAAACGCCCATACCTTGCTTTCTCCACCAAACCCTAGATCCCAGCCATGCCCATCTAAACTCGGAAGTCAACCAAAACAAACTCTGCCCACTAACATAAACTCCCAGCCTGGGACTACTGCAGATACCCGCCACGCCATTTCTAGCGAAGCGATGACCAGAGTCTCGGTTATCCCTATCGATAGTATGGATAGTATAGATTCAAATTCTCACCAGTCAAATGATCCGAGAGATATTATCAACTCTCCCTCGATTTCAATAGAGAGATACCCCAGTGAACCCCCCGTCTTACACGTACCCCCTGTTCCCAATAAACTGAATCTTTCCATAATGTATTGGAATGTCGCAGGACTGTTTTCCAAACTAACGCTAGACTCATGGTTAGAAACAGTAAGGAAGCACCAGATACTTTGTTTCCAGGAAACATGGTCTATCACTGCAAATCATTTAACGGGATACAAAACCTTCTTTACCCCAGCAGTGCAGGGAGCTCTGGGCAGGCCCAAGGGGGGCCTCGTGATTTATGTTGCTAATATTCTCCCCTCTTTATCTATTAAATTGTTAAAAGAATCCCTGACCTACCAAATCATGCAAATAAATTTCACAAATGATTGCACCTATATTTTTATTAATTACTACAATAACTCAACTACATTGGACTGCTTGACAACCCTAGTAGAGATTGCCACCTTTTTAATATCCCTGCAAAATGATATTAACCTAAACACAGTACACCTAATATGGGGCGGCGACTTTAATCTTCCACTTTGTCCCAGCCACAAAAATGGAAACTGTGGACTGCAAAACGAACATGGTAGTCCTATGCTCCATTTTACTCACTCTACCTGTGGAAATAAGTTAAACGAGATTCTATTTTCCTTAGATCTGGACTATGTAAACGAGATAGTAGAGCCACAGATGGATTTCTCTCCAACTTTCCACGGAAGAGGTTTCCTAACTACTATAGACTATATACTGTCTTCCCAATCACTCAAGGGACAACTAACTAACTTTGAAACTGGGACAAATGTCATGAGTGATCACTATCCAATCAGTGTAAGAATCACTCCAAAAACGGCCAAAGCACACCCTATAAAAACGAGTCTCTTAAATCAAAACTCACTAACCATGAACAAACTGAATGGCTACACAGTCAAATGGGCCAAGATTGACCCGGTTAAAGTAACAGAGAAAATTCTTGAAAAATCTAAGCCTTGGATACTTGAATGCTTATCTCTAGATACCACACCTCAGTCTATCGCCAATAGCTTCAAAAACATCTTGGAAGCAATCGACAATGAACTATATGTCAAGTTAAAGAACATTAAGCCCTCGTCCAAGAGATGGTTCGACGCAGCTTGCTGAAAAGCCCTCTCAAGCTTAAAAGAAGCCTTACATAAACCAATAAGAAACCAAGTGGAAATCTCTAACTTAAGAAAACTCTACAACTCAGCCAGACGGGAACGTAAAAAAGAAATTAAGAAAGACCTATGGGCTCAACTCCACGATAGCTGCCAAAGAAAGGATAGTGCTCTATTCTGGCAAGTTATAAGATCCCCTTTTTTGGCCGACAATGCAGAAAGTCAACATCTAGATGTAGCAGTTACGGAGGATGACTGGGTTACGCATTTCTCTAAAATCTTCGGTTCATCCCCGCAAAATGTCACAGAAACAGGAACAGAACCAAGTGAAGCCCAGACATCCAAGAATGACATTTACCCGATAGATATACATTTCCATCACAGTGAAGTTGTTAAAGCAATTAAGGCATCGAAACCACGTAAGGCTCCGGGCCCCGATGGAGTCCCAATGGACATATTTCTCCACAACATAGAACTCTGGTCACCGATAATCACTCAGGTTCTGGCAGCAGTAACATCGGTCGGGCTCTTTCGGTCCTGGTCAACGTCAATTCTGTTACCCATCTTTAAAAAAGGCGATCGTAATGACCCTGCCTGCTACAGGCCAATCTCCCTTCTGGATTCCATGGGTAAAATTGCAGGTCGAGTCCTCCTGGACCGTTTACAATCTTGGGCCCAGGAAAACAACATCATGACTGACTTGCAATATGGTTTCCGGAAGGGGCTTGGGACCGTGGAACAGGCCCTGAACCTTGCCCTCCTGACCGGGAAATATGTTGGCGCCAAAGGAGGTAACATCTTCCTCGTATATGTCGACTTAAGTGCGGCATTTGACTGCGTCCAACATGAAAAACTTTGGAAAATACTCAGTGACCTCGGAGTGGATCCACCTTTAATAATCTTCCTTCGTGAACTTTACTCCAATGCTTCAGGGCGAGTCAGATTTGGTACTAACGGTGAGCTGTCCCGCTCATTCTCAATAACAAAAGGAGTAAGACAGGGTTGTGTACTGGCTCCCTTCCTGTTCAATCTTTACACCAATGGACTAGAGCAGGCTATGCTGGAAGGGAGCCAGGATCTACCCCAGATAAACCACCGACCAATACCAACACTGCTATATGCAGATGATTCAGTCATCCTGGCCCGCACGTTAAATCAACTTCAAAAACAAATCAACAAATATAGCAGTTTTATGGACTCACTTGGCCTGAAAATTAACATAAAAAAGACTTTTGCCATGCACATCGGCCCTAGGGTCAAAAACCCTAAACCAATATTGGTGGAAAACACAAAGTTGGAAAAAACCTCAGTCTACCCTTATTTGGGAATTCTTGTGGATGATGCTTTAAATTGGCGGCAAGCTACGGCCACTAGAAATCTTCTCTTTCGGCGTGCAACTTCGGCCCTGATTTCTTTCTCGAGAAAACTGGGGAAACCTGCCCCACCGGAACTTCTGAAAGTCTACTACGCTAAATGCCACAGTGTGGCTACTTATGGAGCAGGCGTGTGGGGGTACGGCCATATTGATCACTTACAAATAACGGAGAACGGTTTCATCAAATACGTGCTGGCCCTCCCGCAAAGCGCCCCGAATTTTGCTTCCCATAGTAAGCTTGGCATGGAATATATTACAGACACTATCCGTTCACAACCTATTTTATTGTGGCAACGTATATGGTCCAAACCTGAGTGCCACTTAACACGATCCCTGATCACAGACTGCTTAGCTCTAACAAATTGGCATAAGATCCCATGGTTGGTTTATGTACGTAACTTTTTTAATGACCTTGGTCACAAGTCCTATTTCGATGACTCTCCTAGCATCGAAGACATCTCCAGGAAACAGCTAAAATTGATGTTTATGGCTCACCTGAGAGAGCTGCGAAACCAGTTGGAGATCACAAAAACTTCAAATAACCAGATTTGCGCAATACAACCGCTCAAAGGTATGCAACCCTACCTGTCCTATTTTCTGTCGAACCAGGAGAAATTTCTATTAACAAGATTTCGTTACAACATCTTTTTTCGCTTAGTTTCTTTTCCTGAAATTCACAACTGGTCCCGCACGCTTATGAACTGTCCATGTGATGGAACATCTCCGCAAACAACGATGCACAATAATTTCTTTTGCAAATATTACATATCTCCCCGCAAATCTTGGATTCTTCCACTTCTTCGTTCTAGTGGTCATAGAAAGTGTTATTCTGCATTCATGTTCCTGCAATGTTTGGACTCGCCGCATGTAGCTAAATTTATAGCGACTTTTTTAAAAGCCACTATCACAATCCGCCAAAAACTTATAAACTGAACAAAAAAAAAAACAGCTAAGCAATAAGTCTTTTTGTCACGCACCTTTTACATTTTGTTCCTTCTAAACTTATTTTTTTGATGAAATGTTTTGTTTGGTTTTAAACTATGTACTTTTTATGATTATACAAGTGGTAATCGAATAAAAGTTATTGAATAAATGATAGGCAACATCTGCTAACACCGCAAGTAAAAGAATCAAATTCTAAAATGGTATTTGTAACAAGGCATTCAACCATGAATGCCAAACTTCAACAAATAGTCCATACAAATTGGCATATTCTCAATGCCACGAAACCTAAGGAACAACAGCTACCCAAACCAGTATTTGCCTACAGGAAGAATAAAAATCTCAAAGACCTAGTCGTGCGGTCAAGAATGTAAACAAAGAACACTGATCTAACACAAAGATCCCTGACTGAAATGACCCCGGTTATAGGCAACTACAAATGCCTTTCCTGCACTGCATGCAAATTTGCTATTGAAACTAAAAAGTGGTCCTTCAATAACATATCCATACAACCCAAAACTCTGACAAATTGTAAAACCACTAATGTGGTATACCTACTGTTATGCCCATGTAACCTAGGGTATGTAGGCGAAACCGCACGGATGATGTCCACAGGACTGTCCGAACATAGGTCCGCTATTCGAACAGGGAAAATCCAAGCACCACTAGTCAAACACTATGTGGAAGCTAAGCACAATTCCAATGAAATCCGTTGGCTTATTCTTGAGAAAATCCCAAAAACATCAGGCACACTAACCGCCTGATTCATGAAGCTAAATTGCGCCCGCAATCGCTGCGAAAATGCAATTGCGGGCGCAATATCCGTAATCGGGGTTCAACAAGAAAATAGCGACTTCGCAAACCCATAATAGCGAATTCGCAAGTAAATTCGCAGAATCCCGGTAGGAGAGCATTAGCGAATCGTAAAATGCGACAATCCACGGATTCTGCGAAATAAATTGTGAATTCGCAATACTATCGCAATCGGCATTCATGAAAAATCGCAAATTGCGAAAAACCCAAAAATTGCAGTTTGCGCAGCGCAAATTAAGGACAACTCAAAGCAGGTGGTAACCATAAAAGCCATCAAACATTTCCATTTAAACAACCGTTGGCCAATCAGTAAGAGGTACAGGCCTGACCAATCACACATAAGGACAATCAGCAGCAGCATTAGGAGTTCCACAATGCCAGGAATGTACATGGTGGTCAGGCGTCGAAGGCTACAGCGAGCAGCACGGAGGAGACGCAGGATCCAGGACAGGAAATTCCGCCAGCGGGTCACCTTGCTGGGCCAAACCAGAGAGCAGATATATGCAAAATACAGGCTGAATGGGGAAATGATAATGTAGCTAATACAGGACCTTGACCCCCTGATGCAGCACCCAACAAGGCGTACCAATGCGGTGCCTACACATGTGCAGGTATTGTGTAGCCTGCACCTCCTGGCCTCCGGGAGCTTCCAGGGGATAGTCGCGGCTGCTGGGGGGATATCCCAGCCCACCATGTCACGCTGCCTCCAGACTTTTGTTGATGCCATGCTCGCCCAGCTACACCGTCACATCACATTTCCCACCAGCCAACAGGATTTGGACTTGACCAAGCTACAATTCTACAATGTAGCCCATTTTCCACATGTACTCGGATGCATAGACTGTACACACATCGCCATCTGCCCACCAGCTGCCACGGAGTATATGTTCCGCAATCGCAAGTCCTACCACTCCCTCAACATACAGATGGTCTGCAATGCGAAGACATACATCACTGACATTGTGGCCCAGTACCCAGGGAGTAGCCATGACTCCTTCATATTCCGGCACAGCGGCCTCCACACACAACTGGCCAGGGGAGACTTCGGGGAAGGACACCTACTGGGTAAGTACACTTTGTCGACAATGTCACATTGCAATTAGGTAGCAGCGCAGCACAGGCACTCACCCTCTGCTCCTCTCATTCAGGTGACAGTGGCTACGCCCTCCGTGAATACCTCCTCACCCCATACCTCAACCCTGCTACACCCCAGCAACGGCGCTACAATATTGCACACATACGGACAAGGAATTGCATAGAAAGGACATTTGGCCTTCTCAAGAGCATGTTCTGCATACTGCACAAGACAGGTGGGGCCATGTATTACAGTCCTGCAGTGTGCTGCCGCATTGTGGCTGTCTGCGCAATACTACATAATATTGCAACCAAGCGCCGGATACCTGTCGACATATCTGGCAGTGAATCTGAAGGGGAGAACCGGCCACCTGCACATGCGCGCCATGCACACGGGGAGAGCCCAGCTGAAGGCCACAGACGTCGCAACCACATCACAGTGAACAGTTTCTAGTGCACCCTCCTCCCTCACCCCACAAATCACTAATGCATGCAAAATGTAATAATGACACAACGGTAATGTGTGCTGCAAAATAAATATATTTGTTTCAATCACAAAAATGGTACCAGTTCAACTATCTTCTACTAACAGTATTACTGCATACTGCTGTGTCAAAGGACAGGGCAGGCTTATAGTCAGCCTGTGCCTGTAATTGTCATATGTAGTCAATTGCGCCTCCTGCGCCTTCCACCCAAGCGCCTCTGAGGCGCATCCTCTTCCGGGGCACCTGTACCTGCCGTGGGCCTGGTGCTGCGCCTGAGTGGCGGGACTTGTGAGGCAGAGTGGCTGCTGATGCTGGATGCCCCCTCACTGACATCATCACCCCCAACACTGGCAGGTAGAGCAGGAGGGTGTAGTGCTGTAACCGCCGTGGTCAGGTGCTCCAGGACCCTGGTCATATCCTCAGAGCACTGGATGAGTTGGTGCTGCTGTGTTAGGGACCGCCGCGACAACTGTGAAGTTGCATTGGCTGCAACATAATTGGACCGGCTGTAGGCGGCCAGCCGGCTCATGAGCTGATGGTGGCGTCGGCGTGCTGCACTGCGCTGAGTAGTCATCGCTGCAGTGTTGGCCTCCATGGCTGCAGTCATGCGGGCCATTCCCTCCCCCACACCTGCCATGGCTGCAGTCAGGTTGTCCATGCGGTCCCCCACACCTGCCATGGCCGCCGTCATGCTGTCCATGCGGTCACCCACTCCGGCCACATTGCGCCCAATCTTGTGAAGCTGGAGCTGAATGGCACCTTGCTGCCGTGCCTGGCGCTGATGGATACGCAACATGCGTCTTTCGACGCTCATACGCGCCAGCCCCTGTCCATTGCCCCTCCTGCTGATTGCTGCAGTGGTGTGCTGGCGAGACCTGACACGCCTGCTCTGCTGGCCTGACACTGTGGCTGGCCGCTGTGTTCCCGCTGTCGCGGGCCCAGATGTTGTAGCACCAGCTGCTGGTGGTGTCACAGCAGCGTTGCTGGTGCGGCAGGGACTGGAGGCACACTAGTCGCGGGCCTGGCTGTGGCTGAAGGTGGTGCGCCAGACGCAGGAGGCACAATAGTCGCGGGCCTGGCTGTGGCTGAAGGTGGTGCGCCAGACGCAGGGGGCACACTGCTGGTGGACCTGGCTGCTGGTGTTGTTGCAGCGGCAGGGGCTGGTGCCTGTGTTTGTGGTGGCACCTCCTCCTCCTGGGCCTCCTCATCAATTAGCAGCCTTTCGCTGTCGCTGCTTTCAGCGCCACCTGTGAGGGTAAGTGACGATCATTAGTCGCATGTATCTGTCAGACGTGCAGTTGCTACATGCATGCTGGGTGACATTCCCTGAATGGCTGTGGCTTTGCGTACTTTGGAACCTGTCTGGCTGCATTGTGGTACTACTACATTGTGGCCACACTACATCTCCCACAATGCTTCAGGGCATTCCCTGATGTGCAACAATGGCATGACTATGGGACATTATGGGAGCCCATGTGGTCATGGACATTCATAGGGGACAGGGTCGCAGTCGCATGCCACTTACCTTGGGTGTCTTGGGTGGGGCGGGATGAGTCCAGACGTGTGAAGCCAATGCACGCCTCCCTCTCAAGGGTGTCTTCCACCTGGTCCTCCAAGGGTGTGTTAGGAGGGACTGTAGGTCCGCCACCTCCAGTGCCCGATGACTCTCCAAGGCGCTCCGCCACCTTCTCTTTGGCACGACCTCGGAGGTCGTACCATCTTTTTTTCAGTTTGTCTAGTGACCTATCGGCCACACCCACGGAGTTGACGGTGGAGGCTATTCCCTGCCAGATCCTCCTTTTTTCCTGCTCCGGGACCCTCCTGGAGTCTTTGCCAAACAGTTTGGCGTGGTCTGCCACCACCCCTTCATTCAAATGTTCGAGCTCCTGCTCAGAAAATTTGAGCTTCCTCTTCCGCCCTGTGGTGTTGCTGGGGCCAGGAACAGGTTCCTCTGACATGGCAGCAATGTTGTTGCAGAGTACAAATCACCAGTAGAATAGCAGCAGCTCTCCCACTTGCTCCCTCGAGGTCTGCCCCACTGTGGTGAATGGGGGTGGGAACTGGCTGCTTCCTGGTTGTGATGTCATCACTGTGCTCGAAATGCGACTTCCCATTTTCCCGATCTCGTGATTTTGCGATCTCCCAATTAGCGATATCGCAAATACCGATATCGCAAATAGCGATATCGCTATTTGCGAGATCGCAATCCCGACGCGGGTAGCCGGAAATAGCGATTTTTCTGCGATTATCATTAATCGCAAACGGAATTTGCGCCCGCGAATCGCATTTTTTTATCGCTAATCTTCATGAATTCAGATTTGCGATTTCTCAATAGCGATTCGCAATTTTTCGCTATTTGAGAATCGCAAATCCCATTTTTCATGAAGCAGGCTGTAAGTACCCAGGTACGTAAATGCCGAAAAGTCTATTGGATTTTCACTTTGAATACCTATACTACAGGACTGAATAACGAAATACCTTCAGAGCAGGTTTTAAAATATAACTATGGCTAATTAATAGATGCATCATTATTAAGCCATCTCCCCACTATGGTAGTGAAACTCTACACCAAAACTGAAACATACTGACTGTACACTTAAACATCCTGGGATCAGGTCTCAAAATCTTAAAAACTCTTAAATAATAAATATAACTATGGCTAATCATCACATGTCCCTTCATTAACCCATGGTTCCAATACAGCCGCGAGTACCCTCGCTGAAAGTCACACATTCTCACCATTCACCGTATTATTCCCATTCTGGCTACACTTTTTAAACGTCTCGATTATCAAACACATAGCATTAGATTCCATAAAATATTATCCCCAATACTTTTCTGGCATCACATTTACTAGATTATAGTCAAATACCGACGTACCAACCTTGACCAGCAGGCACTCTATAAGATTCCAACTATGATTGTTCTAACCATGTAACTACTGTATCTTACTTTTTTGAAAGGGTAACATCTTCCTGCACTTTACCGCCAACTTACACATCTCAAGATGGCCGCCAGCCATGACCATAGTATCCAGTGATACTTCACGGAGGCTACGAGACTTCCGGGTCATAACATAACCAAATCCGGTTCAACGCGCCTCTAAAACGCGCGCGAGTCCAAAACATAAATAGAGCTCTCGTCCGCTGGCATATCGAGCCACATCCGACACTTGGTCGATGCACCAGAGAACCCGGATCCCCCCCATCGGAGGACGCTACTACGCTCTCTATCAGGTAAATCAGGTAATTACTTACCCCCGCCAGACCAGACAAATACTGTAGGGCACTGTTACTATTCTCCGCACTAAACCGCGCTCTCACACTTCTCTGCTCCTTCGCTTAGCTTTTGCAGAGATGCTTTGTTCCCGCTGACTACCCGCAGTGAGGACTGCCAACTACTGGGACTTTAAGAAACAAGGTAATTCAATATATTAAGGGGCATCTGAGCCATATAATATTCGTTTCCGACATCTCCCGGGTCTCGGCACCATCCGTCCTCACTTGTATTATATCTTTATTGCCCCCTCTGTAGCTTTTAAACAAGATATCCAGCATTCGCTGATACCTCCCGGATCAATCCCGGTTGCCTGCTGTTATTATTTCACCCAGGTACTTCGGATCCTTTTCATCATTCTAATTTGGACAGACACATTAAACCACCGTCCATACCCCTGACCATCAACCCTCCCCCCTGCCGCCCCGCCACCACCTTTCCCTCCCCCCATTAACAACAAGATTTTTTCCCCCTCACTCACTGTGAATAACAACTTCCCATTGTCTTACCTGGCTCGTATCCTTTATAGTTCTCAACACCAGAGACAACCACCAGGTAGAATTGCATTAATCTCTTCATGACCAACAACCCTATAGCAGGTACCCTTTTACCTACTCATGTCATTTTTTCAATAAACATTTTTTCTAACATCATTGCAGTTACTTACCTCTTACCCTTGTTATGTTTCCCCCATAGCGAAGAATTAACTCCTGCTATCTCAAATTGTGTTTCATCATTCACCCCAGCTCTACCCCAAGTGTGCATCTAGAGTCCAACGCCTGTATTGCAGCTATCACTCTGGTAAGAAACCATTTGAGTAGGCCACTAACGCTAACTACCTTCCTTCAATACATCACTTTTAGCTCTCTAAACACTACACTATCAGTTTAACTGACTTCTAGTGATCTATTTTCCCCTTGCACCCCTTTTCTATCTGCTATCCCATGTTCCATTAACCTCTTAACCCTTTAACCTCTTACCATACAGATTAGATATTGACTAGTCAGAGTACCCACATACAGCTACTAAGCAGCATATACTCTGGGTGTTCACTGTTTAAGGAAACAGGAGTTTTTTTGTTAGCCTTCCAATTAACCATAGATTAGAGAAAATGGTAACAATCATCCACTGATATTCATGCACCATTTGTTTATGCTAGTGTATGTAACCGTGTATATATGTATATAGTAAGACTTCTCCTCCCCATGTTTTTAACTATAGTTTTGTAAATAATAAACCTAAAGCACTGAATGCACTTGTAACGTTATTAGTAGGACGCTGCACTGACACTGATATGGATTTCTATGTATTTTGTATTTGTATAGGTACATTTGGAATATACATCATGGCTTCCTGATGAAGGCTAATAGCCGAAACGCGCGTAGCAATTACAATATACCTCTAGCCATGTTTTCAGATTAATATTTTGCTATTTTGTATTTTTGTATCTCTTTGTTTTACTTAAGAATTGTATAATCACATTGAAATGTACTGTGACCCGGAAAAAAATTATAAAGTGCACAGCATGAGATTCCTAGTTGGATCTAAATTAATGAATGTTAAAAAATCTTATTCTCAACAATATTATTAAATAAAGTATCTTTTTTTACCATGTACATTGTTAATCCATAGTCAGTAATTTTTGTCGTCAGTCTATGTCCATTTGAAATCTATGTTCCTAATTTCCTGTTTTTTCAAATAACTTAGAAATCCCGAATTAGGAACCTTAGTCGGGATACCTCCTTTTCTCACACACGCCAGATGCAGTTCTGTCAATTGGTGGAATTGCTTCCGGATTTCCATTGATCTTTGGATTTTCTTTTGGTACATTTGTATATTCAGAGGCTACATCGTTGTAGACAGGTGTTTCTTGACGAACTGTTGCGACGATTTGGGTTTCAAGAGGCACAAGTTCCATGGCTTTGTTGCATAGTCCTTTTTTATTCACTGCAGGTTTATCAAATGTGATTAGTCTCTCAGTTTGAACCTCTTGGATTGTAGCAAGATTTGGTCTTCTGCTATTTCTTGGGAGTCCACTGGGCCTACTACTTATTATTGGCCACATGGTTGTGGTTTCACCAGGTCGATCAATACAACTCGGTTCTCCTTTTTACCAGCTCGGGGCGGTATTACTACTGATCTTGTTCCGCTGACAGCTAAGACAGGTACTGCTTTTCTGTAAGAAGGCCCAAATTCCTTCTTTACTGCGATCTTTTCTCTGACCAGATCCCCAATCTTTGGAATCCAGACAGGTCTTGCTGGGACAGGTGGTTTTTCTTCAGTGGTCGTTGGCTTTAGCTTTTCGTTACTCAGACTTTTTCTTGTTTCATTTAAGTCCTGTAAAACAGCCAAACGATCTTTGATATCAAAGGTTTTTTGTTTCACCACTGAAGTCTGACAATCCAAATCCTGGATGATCATTCTAGTACCAAATAAAAGTTTGTATGGACTGATACCTCCTAGAGAATTTCTTGGCATGTTATTATGACTACGTTGGACACTTGTTAGATGTTTGACCCACCCGTCACCCGAACCTAATACCCTCGCTGTTATAGATTGCTTTATGTCACGTTTTTTTCTCTCCACTACCGCATTTCCCTCGGGATGGAATGGACTAGAATACCGCAATGCAATGCCCATGCTGGCCATGGCCTCCTTGTAAGCCCGAGAGCTAAACGCAGGACCCTGGTCAGAATGTAGCATGCCAATTGCGTATATGGCAATAAAGACTCTCAAATCTTTTATAACAGTTCTGGCGTCAGCCGAGCGCTGGGGCCACATCTAAATGAATATCGTCTAAATAATTATGGGATCGCATTTTCCCGTTTGGATGTTTGCGCATAGATAGCCTGATGCTGTCTAATAGAGGTGTCTGGGCAGGTGTCTGGTCCGCTTCACAACTGCGATCTCTGTTGCAGTCCTGACATTTCATTGCAAAGTTATAAATTTGCACGCTCATTCCCGGCCACCAGTATCGTGATTGTAATTTTATTAGAGATTTCAGGATCCCTTGGTGCCTCAGACCGAATCCCATGTGTGCTTCTTCAATCAAGAAGAATCTCCGGTTCGTGTTTGGAATTACTCTATCCCCCACTCCAGGGATTTGAGCAAACGGAACGGAGTTCGCATCAATTATGTATGTATTGCCGAGTGGATAGTTTAGAGGTAACGCCGCATAATTGCCTTCCATTGAGGCTTTTACTGCAAGCAGCGTTTCGCCATCTATTTGTTTTCTCGTACGCTTTTTTGTGGCTACGGAAGCCGAGTGATCAGCTTCTGCTGTGGCTCTGTCACCCAATGAATTCCCTGCAATGTGAACACCATCACGTTGAAGACTCTGCGTATGTATCACATGAGTCTTTTGTAGTTCTTTCTGCAAAAGAACTACTTGTTCCCATAGTTTTTTATGCTTTATTGTGGCATCTGTCTCATCTTTGTAACCGGTTTTTATCCATGTCTGCATGGAATTATTGTAAGAGCGGACGCAGTAATGCGAATCGCACACTATTAGTGTCGGGAATTCGCGATCAGCATGTTCAAGCGCCATCTTTAGAGATCTTATTTCAGCTCGCTGAGCTGTACATTTTCTGAGTGATTCAGTTTTAGTGACCATCGGTCTGAATTTACCTAAGTGCCAGCGACCTTCAACAATCGTGCACGCAGCATTGTAAATTTGTTTTCCACAACGTAGTGTTGTGCAAATCTGTCCGTGTAGATTACACTGGTGTACTGTTCGAGAGGCAGAAATTCGATTAACAGGGGGCATTCATGTTCGTATTCTAGATCTTCTAGTTTTTTCATTTTCGGAGCAAAAGCGTGTTTCAGGTCTTCTGTAGCAAGAGAATTTTCCCATTGTATCCATTTTGGATCTAGAGCTATAGCATTCGGAATGCCTGGTCTTGTTACTGCCTCGTATTTAGAAGATTTGTAGTAGAGGCACATGAATTTCGGCAGACTGAGGTATTCTATTCGTGGGTAAATTTTCCAGCAGCACATGCTGTAACACATGAGTTCCAATACTACAAAATAGCGGAATCTCCAGAGGAATACTCTCCTTTCAAAGAAGTTGAAATTCCACTAACATACCAAGAGCACCTGCTCTGGTTTAATGGCGCCCTAAACATGAAAATCAGGCTCGGTCCACTAGGTAGACCAGGAGCCACATGGCCGGTTCTAGCCAGCTACACACCACACCCCGACATTGAAACAATGTCAGACAGAGAACTTTTAGGTCAGTTAAAACAACTAATTAAAATACATAGACAATTGGTCCAATATGTCATGCGGACTTCAACAGTCCAACCTACAATTAAAATTCCACAAAACACCCCGCAACAGGGGAACACAAATAAAATTACACCACAGAATATACAATCATGTCTTGGTAAAACACCCGCAAAACGTGTGGCAGACAGAACATTTATGAACATCACTGTCAATAATCTCTCTGCAGGTCCCTTTATAGTATTTCTTATGATCGTAATCCACTTAGCTGATTATTTCATTGGGTTGTCCACTCTGGGATATTTTATTTAAAGTTTTAAGTTCATGGACAGCCATGGTTGGAGGAAGAAATGGTAGAAGATCTGTTTGTTACAATCATCCGATATTTGATTGTCATTTGTGAGATATAAAGAAGTGGTCATAGTAGGGAACTACTTGTGACCTACATTGGTAGACTATATTGGAGTCCTCCAGTTCCTACAAGAAGGGGTTGATAAAGGCTTGTCGCCATCAGCTTTATCCTCACAATGGGCAGTTATTAGAGGGGTGGCGGGGTCTTTCCTGGATTTGTCTGAAATAGTAATTTTGGTTAAGAGGTTGATTAGGGGTTAATATTATTATTATTATATTTAAGCTTATAAAGCGCGCAGCTACCCAGAGGTTTCCCGGCGCTAGGAACCAAATTAAGGAGGAGAGCAAACTGAAAGAAGAAGAGGCAAATTATTGGTTGAATAACCAAGTTTTAACTTCTCTGCGGAACTTGAGGTAACAAGATTCAGTGCGCAGGGAGAGTGGAAGAGAGTTCCAGAGGAAGGGAGCCAGAACGGAAAAAGAACGACCACCCATTCTGGCTCTCCTGACTCTGGGAACTTGAAACCTATACTGATAAGATGAGCGGAGAGTGCAAGCAGGGCAATACCGGTGAACCAAGGTCCTGAGATAGAGTGGGGCCAAACCTGTATTGATTCTGTGCATAAAGCAAAGAGCCTTAAATTTCACACGGCTTTCAATGCGTAGCCAATGTAGAGTCCGAAGGGAATTAGAAGTGGAGGAAGAGTTGGGAAGTTTACAGAGCAGCCGAGCTGCCATGTTTTGAATTGTCTGTAGTTTGCGGGTCACCTCTTTGCATGCCCCCAGGAGAAGGATATTGCTGTAGTCCAGTCTAGAGGTGATTAAGGCCTGGACTACGGTTTTTTGTGTCTCCTGAGGGAGCATCCAAATGATCTTACGGAGCCACTTAATGATGGTAATACAAGTGGAAGAGGTTTTGACCACGTGGTGCTTCATGGAAAGTTGGTCGTCAAAAATGATGCCAAGATTGAGTGCTGTTTTAGAAGGAACGGGGAGGGTACCCATTTGAGAGGGCCAGTGTTGGGGCCCCCACAGATTAGTGTTCTTACCAAACAGAAGAAGCTCTGTTTTCCCCCGTTCAACTTGAGTTTGTTTTCATGCATCCATGTGGCGATGTTACTAAGCCCTACACTGAGGGAAGAGGGAGAGCAGTGAGAACCAGTTGAAAGAGAATAGATGATCCGTGTATCATCGGCGTATGAGTAGATGACTAACCCAGCTTGTTCCACAATTGTAGCCAAAGATCTGACATACAGATTAAAAAGTAAAGGGCTCAAAATAGAGCCCTGGGGGACACCATACGCTGATTTATACATTTGAGAGACAGAAGAGGAGGAGAAGACTTGGAAGGTCCGGTCAGAAAGAAAACTAACCAACCAGTTAAGGGCTGGGCCGGTAATGCCAGATGTTTTAAGAGCGTTGATAAGGATGGGGTGGGAAACCGTATCAAGTGCAGCACTCAGATCAAGCAAGATGAGTGCCAAGGTTTCCCCCCCATCCACTCGGCATCAAATGGTTTCTGATACCCCCAACTGAGTGGATCCGGTCGAGAAACCGGATCTAAAACCTGATTGAGATGGATGAAGGATATTATTGGATTCAACATGCTGGGTGAGTTGTGTATTGATGTGTTGTTCCAGTATTTTTGAGAAAACAGGTAGAAGGGAGATGGGGCGGAAATTGGATGGATTATTGGGGTCGGCGTTAGTCTTTTTTAATAAAGGAACAATCATGGCATGTTTCCATGTGGCAGGTACCGTAACTTCTCTGAGAGATGAATTAAGTAAATCCAAAATAAGATTAAGGGAGGAGGTGTCCAGAATTTTTAGAATTTGAGGGGGGAGTGGATCCAATGGAGAGCCAGACTTAGTGTTGCTAATAATATTAAGAAGTGTAGAGCTATTGAGGAGATCCCAATTACAGATATGCTGAGCAGGTAAAGGGGAGGTTTCCTCTAAGGCTTCAGGTTCCAGGAAGATCACAGGATCAGATCTGATGTTGGAGAGGCTATTCTGTTGTAAAAGTGTGGGGTGCATGCCCACAGAAGCCTCAGGAACACAAGGAGTGACTACATCAAGTAATTTAGGAGAGGGAGAAGGGGAAATAGATTTATCAAAATCGATATAGATGGTGTCAATTTTAGAAATAAAAAATGCAGCCAATGAATTACACTGTGAAACATCTAAACAAGGCGCTTTGGGCTGACAAGCTGCACCCAAAAGTTCTTGTACAACCTTAAAAAGTGCCTGGGGCGATGTTTTGCCTCGAGTATGGTTGTATTGACATATTCCCTTTTGGCAGATTTACAGAGTGAGTGGTAGTTAGTTAAGGCAGTCTTATAAATTTGCTTTGAGCCTAGTTCATAGTGTATGTGCCACTTGCGCTCAAGGTTTTTACATATAGTTTTTTCTTTTTTCAGTGCGTCGGTAAACCAAGGCGCAGGAGGATGGTGTAGATTGTGCTTTTTCTTTTGCTCGGGTAAACATAGGCTAGCAGCTTGAGTGAGCCAGCTATGAATAATGGCCTCCGCTTTAGTGTTGGTGACTACGGTAAGGGGCCTGGTATTCTCAAGACAAGAGTTAAGTTTAATCGGATCCAGATTTTTCCAGTTTCTGGTAGGTCTGAATTCATTGGAGGTAGAAGGGCTGTTGGACAAACATCCAGTAGTAACAGAAAAAGGCAAAATATAATGGTCTGACCATAATATGGGTAAAGATGGTCTGCATATAATAGTTTCTAAATTAGAAAAAATGGGATCAAGAAGGTTCCCAGCCTTGTGGGTGGGGCCAGAATTGTGTAAAGTGATGTTGAGGGCTGCAAGATCCTGAAGAAGTTGGTGCTAATAGAACAAGATGGATCATTAAAATGCAAATTAAGATCCCGATAATTGAAAAATTGGTGGAGTTCTGAAGCAAAGGAGCTATATACTCAGGAAAGACATTGGCCCAGTAACTAGCCGGGAAAGGAGAGTGGTATATGAGCATCCCTGAAAGGGTGAAATTGGGAGATAGCAGAAGTTTAAAATACCTCGCTTCACTGTTAGGTATATCAAGATCCTCCCATTTACAGGAGTAAAGTCTATTAAAAATTATGGCTATACCTCCACCCTCTTTCCCCACTGTGTTTTTTCCTGTGTACGTATAGTTGTCAGGGAGGGCAGATGCAATGTCCGGACCGGAGTAGTCTTTAAGCCAGGTCTCGGTGAGGACTACAGCCGCTGGTTGCGAAGAGGTAAGGAGATCAAAGATGTCTCTCTTATGTTTGACTAGAGACCTACAATTTAGGCTGATGAACGTGTATACTTGGGAAGGGTTAATGGGTGTAGACCGAGTTTGGGAGGGAGGGAAATTACAAATAGCGGTATTCGTTAGGGAAGGGAGGGAGGAAAGTGAAAGATTACAGTTAGAACAGGATATAGGGGCTAGATGACAGTTCAGAGGCGTGCTGTGTAAGCAGTACGATGGTCTGAGGCTGAAGAGAGCATCACTGGAATAGGTAATAGGAGGGTTTGGGGATAAGGTAGAAAGGGACGTGGCCCCTGGTCCCGGCCCGTCACAGATGGGCGCAGACGGGCTGGACTTTGGCGCGACTTCGGCGCGCCATCGTCGCGCCCGCTGCACACGTCCGCTGCGCGTCATCCAGCACATCGGTATAAGAGGGGAGGCGGTGGTAGGAAACTAGACCGCTCCCCCCTTCCACCGGAAGTGAGTGAGAGAAAGCAAGAAACTCCCTCCACAACAACAAGCTAGGCTCGGGGTGGACTGGGGAGTGGGAATAGGTGAGGTGCACGTGAATTTAAAAACGTATGCACTACAGCGCCTAAGATCGTGCCCCCCTGCTCTCTCACAGCAGCAGCGCCAATGCCAGAAGTAGTAATGCGCAAAAGAAACAAAATTAAAACAAATTAAAACAAACACGCAATGCGAGCACCTCAATCGTGCCCCTTGCGATGACTGCTAAAAGTAATGACAGGCAGCGCAGAATGAGCACCAAACTCGTGCCCCCTGCTATTAAAAGTTAAGCACTTAGTGAGCAAAGACAGGTAACAGCGCAGCAGCACTCATACCCTCAAATTGGTAGGTAGGATGAAAGACCCTAGGTGTCCTCAGAAGTTCCTTTCAAGCGATCTGCCGGTGGTTTTGGAAGTGCTTGAGAAACCTCCTTTTGAACCCTTAGAATCAGCCCCTATTCATGGTTAAGCTTGTTTGATTGCTGGCAAATATGTCAGCAAGACATTTGGGAGAGTTGGGGGACCATGTGGCCTCCTATTCCTCTATCAGATTTTTTAAGATAAGGTAGTCTTAAAACTGGATCGAAGTGTTCTCCAAAGATACGCTCAGAATATTGCGGGAGTGAGATTTTAATCAATTATCATATCGCCCTTATCTCACTTATCAATTTGGATCGATTATTGCCTGTCATTGAGTAAAAGACAACCCTTCATCAAATTGAACCAGCCCCAAAGTGACACCACTCTAAAGAACCACTTACCACAGATAAGTTTAAAGGTTTATTATAAAGCCAGGATTAATTGCAAGTACAGACATCTCAATATAAGGTTCAATAGGTATACAGGTAATAAGAGAAACATAAACTCTCTGAAAAATCTTACTCGACAGAAGAAAACTGCCAAAACTAGTTCAAATATCAGTAAGTTGGTTATCATCAACACCAGATGGAGCTTAAGCGTCATTTAAAGGAAAAGGAACAAAACCAGGTTAGACTGACCCTACTCTGGACTAGATGACATCCATACTTAGCAAGTTCTTTACCTAAAAAAAAAGGTGTCAGCCGTGTTGACTTCCAAAGAAGTTCAATCACTCTCTCTTGCCCTTAGGTGAAAACCTATGCATGGCAGCAGTGCCCTTTCTGCCTACCCATCCGCTCTCTACGGGTCCTCAGGCCATCTGCTCTGCCTCCTCCCCGGGGTGCTGTCCCTAATACAAAATCACAGTATAGGTGGAACGCCCCTCTGAGACGCCCACCACGTGTGCATACACGTGGTTCCGATTCTGGCTTTTTCCATGATTTCACTTCTTTGAGCCTCTTTGTTTAAGTTGACCTTGCTTCCCAGGCTCCGTCTCCAGCAGGCTGGTACCCCCATGACATTCCAGTCAACTCCTCCGGACCCGAGCCTATCTCCTCCGACAGAGCTCTATTCATCAAGTTCTTTGATTGGTACCCTCCTTGCACCTGCAGACAGACACTTCGAAGCAGGGCCCCAAAGTCCAGGCTCCCCTTATCAGGTTAGGCCATAAAACTTCGACCAGCATTGGCAATTTATTTTAACGAGGCTCAATTTAAACTAACACGTGCGGATCAAAAGGAAAGGTTTTATCTTTCCAGGCCTACTGAATTACATGCAGCAGCCTGCATCTCGCTGAACTCTTATTTCTTTGACTTAATACAATTTCTAACACACCACACTGATTATGAAACACTTCTATAAAACAAAAACCTCTAACATATAAGCAAATCATTGGTTAAATAACTCCATGTTACATGAAAGATGCAAATATACATTTCGATCTTGCACAGTGCCATGTGGTTTGCACGTTTCTTCATTTTGCACATTACATCTTTCGTCATTTAGCAGCTACATAACATGGAACCTGATTAACACGCTTTAATATTTCTAAACATTTCCACACAATTCTATATTAGCTCACACTCTATATGTACTCTCTATATTTGGTTTAAGTAATTATGAGTGAATACAGATACATTCTTTCACATTTCTTGGTTACCTTGACTAACTTACACCTCTATTCTGTAACTTTGGCGTACTCATATATTTCATTCAAATTGCGCTCTCTCAGTTCCCCCCTTTGATGACCTCTAGGGGTCATCACTAAGTACATCAATTTGAATAGGTCAAACAGCACTTATTGCAAGGTTTCCTCTCTTGATCGTTTCCAGAGCCCTTAGACTCCTGTATTGATTATCTTGCATGGCAGCTAACCTCTGCTCCTGTTCTCTCATTGATCTTTGCAATCTATTTGACCTATACCATTTGTACAGTTTCACTAAACCCCATAATAGGATTATGCAGACTACTATTATGATGATAGGTTTCAGTATATACCAGACAAAACTCTTCCCGAGATTTGCAAACCAACCTCCAACTTTACCCATCCCATGACCTACTTTTTCCCATACATTTATCTTTGTTAGGTCCTCAATTTCTTCGTGTATCTTGGTTATATTCTGTATACCTATCTCAAGAGGTTTTGAATTGTCTGGAATGTAAGTACAGCATTCCTGGACCTTCAAAGCCTTACAGACTCCGCCCTCTTTTGCTAATAGGACGTCTAAGGCAAGGCGGTTCTGAAGAACCATTGCCCTTATCGATTGCATCTCTCCTTCCACTAGCATCAATGATCTTGCAGTACTAGCAGACAACCGGTCTACAACCGTTGCCAGCCTCCTGACTTTAAAGTCGTTCAGAATTATCCCTAAAAGAGGGAACATAGCACCGAACACATCTCCAACTACCTCAGCATCTTCTACATTTCGTTTCGGCCTAGCTGGAGTTTTTCCCTCTATAATCTCTAGATCTTTTGCATGATATATTTTGGGGAAGATAATAGCTAGATAACATGATCCGTACCAATTGTCAGGTAGTCTCACATAGGCATTTCTACCACATACAAAATATACATTTGGAATCACTTGCATCCCCTTTAAGAAATCTTTTGTGTAATATTCCAGTCGGAAAGCATGTTCACAGTCAACTTCCCCCACAAATACAGTTTCGTAGTAAGTTTTGCTCCTGTGTAAACATAACTTCCCTCTTTGTGTTCGATCTAAAGCTATTGGACCATTACTACCCTTCTTCTTGTGTGCCTTTTCTTCCTCGGTCCAATCTGTTTTCCACTGTCATGACATTTTCAAAATCTTTTGTCTCCTGTATCGATCATCCACTTGCCCTATAAACTTCTTCTCAATCTCTGACACTTTGCAAGTTAGGTTATTTCTACGGGCATGTGAAGTATCTAGGGTGTCCCAGGGAATGAAGAATTTGGCCAACCTATCTTCCTTCTTGTAATAGTCCCACTTGTTCATCTGCTTATAGTTCGGGACTTCTGGTAGCACTGAGTCGTAGTTCGAAAAGTAGTACTCAAAACTATCCCTTCCATAAAATATGCTAAGCAATATGCTACATGTGATTCCATAAGTCAGGGGGAGATGATGATATCTAATGCCTTCATCTACAGAAGCAGGCAGCTTCATGCAGACATAGCAATCCTTTGCCTCCATGGCGTCAACATATTCATACAGCAACTTGGCATATGCATTGGATTTAAAATTCCCCTTGCTCTCGTCTTCATGTAACCTACGGACTTCTGCTGATAATAAAGCCTTTTCTCTTACTTCGTTGTATTCCATTTTATCGGCCACTTTAGGTTTCGATGTCACTGCGGCTTTTGCATCTCTTATCTCTGTCACACTTTTATGTCCCACTATATATGATACAGTAACTACTAAGGCTATTAGGAGAATCACTCCTGCTAAAAGTGTGCCTATTATGCATTTTGCTTTGCGGTTCGGGTTGCCAGCATCCATGTTCTCAAATAGTGTAGTTTTCTTTCTCGAATTCAACAAAAATCTCTTTCTTTGTTTCTTCAATCAGTCTTTCTTTGCTTTCTTTGCTTACTCAGTCTTTTTGTACCACACCTGGAAGCTGATAAACCCCGTTGCAAATTCAGTCTCTTGAGTTTCAACAACAGACAACCCTAGCCCTTCTCCGTCCACCAAATGGAATGTCTCTAATTTTCTTCTACTTCCACTTGGCGCTAGGTTATCTCTTTCTGATTTATTCACAAAGTCTCTTTTAGGTATCAACAATTATTCTGGTTCCAGCTGCTCTTATAGCATATTCCAACAATTCCAAACGAAGGGTGGCTTCTTCGTGCTCTGGTACTGGGTGACCCAAGGTTGGAAATTCTAATCTGTTCAGTACCAGGTCTTTGATTCTGCTTAAATACAGAGGGACGGGGAGAGTGAATGTTAACAACCCTTCGGTCTCAATTCCAGGTGTCAACAGTCTTACTTCCACTGTTACGATTGGATCAAGGTTGGTCACTTGCACCTCCCTCACCCTCCCGGATCTGTGCCCCCAAGACATCTGCCGCCAAGTAGGTCCACTCAGGAGTGGCGTATCTTCTGCAGGGCACACGCACTCTTCTTGATCTTCTTGGACCCTCAGAGTCTGAGTCCGCTGCACCGTCTTCTAGGTCTGAGTCTTCAGAAATTGGAACAAGAGTACTCTCTGGATTTGCTCTCAGGCTTGGCCTTCTTTCTGGCCAGCTAGCTTCTCCACTCCTTATCCTCCTATTCCTTGTTCTTGCGCTCGACTCTTGTCCACTTGCAGCTTGATCAGTGTCTGATTCGTACTCCCAGCTACTTTCTCCTTCGGTGGCAACTTCAGTTTTGCTGGTGTATTGACCGTCCTCAGCCTGGTCAGACACGCTTCCAGTTTCTTCTGGCACCTCTACAGCTTGGCTGGTCCCCTCTGTGGACTCTCCGTCTTCAGCTGGATTTTCGTCCGAGAGAGGAGCTGTTTCTTCCGGAGGTGCTGGAACTCTTCGTGTGTGTGAGGCGTGGATCCAGTTTGGCAAGCCTCCACACTTCACTGCAGTGTTCGTCACCAGTATGATCTGGTAGGGCCCACGCCAGCGCACGTCTAAGCAGTTCTTCCTCACGTGCTTTTTCACCACGACCCAATCACCAGGGCACAGGTCGTGGCACAGGTCTTGGGACGATGGAACTTCAGCAGCTTGCACCTGAAGGGACACAGAATGAATGGCGTCAGAGAGTCCCTTACAGTAGTCCAGGATCAAATCATCTGTGATGTTCAACAGTGCTGTAGTTGGTACTGATGGCAGTCTCATAGCCCTCCCCATTAACACCTCATGTGGAGAGAGACCTGTCCTTCTGTCTGGTGTGCTACGTATGCTCATGAGGACCAATGGCAGCACATCAGGCCAACTCAAGGAAGTTGATGAATAAACTTTGGCAAGTCGGGATTTAATCGTACTGTTGATCTGCTCCACAATTCCTGAAGCTTCCGGTCGATAACTACAGTGTAATTTCTGGTCTATATTTAGGGCTGAGCAAAGCATCTTCACAATTCCGCTGTTGAAATGTGTTCCCCTATCTGATTCCAAAGAGGCTGGCACCCCGAAGCGCGGTATCAGTTCCCTAAGCAACAATTTTGCTACTGTGAGTGTGTCGCACCTGCGTGTGGGGTAAGCCTCAACCCATCTGGAAAAAATGCAGACAACCACCAGTACATATCTGAGGCGGTTACACCTTGGCATTTTGATAAAATCCAGTTGCATTCTATTGAATGGCCCTCCAGACCTCCCTATGTGACTCAATGTGACAGGTGTTCTCTTTCCCACATTCAGCTGTTGGCAGATCACACAACGTTGACATACTGCTTCTGCCGCTATTCTAAACTTGGGGTTGTACCAGGTCTGCCTGAATACCCTCACCATAGCATCTCTACCTATGTGTGCTGGTCCATGTATTCTCCTTGCCATTGGACTAATCAGTTCGTTTGGTAATACTGCCCTCCCATCTGCGGAGACCCAGAAGACCATCTCACTCTTGGTGCAACCTGCAGTTTCCCATGCTTTCTTCTCAAAGTCAGGTGCATTCTCTTGTATACATTTCAACTCATCCCAGGTATCTACAGTTTCCAATAACATGCTTAACTCGGTCCTCTCCTGAATCCCACTCACTTCTACATCTGTAAAGGAATATCCTTGTTCCGCACAATAGCGTGCGACCTCATCAGCATATCTGTTGCCTTGTGACACAAAATCAGTGTTTCTAGTGTGAGCTGTACATTTTACAACGGCAATGGCTGCCGGGCCTTGCAGTGCTTCCAACAATAGTCGAACAATTCTCCATTTCGAATAGGTGAACCTGACGAGGTCATGTAACCTCTCTGAGACCATAATTGCCCATAGTCATGAACTACCCCGAAACCATACTGGCTATCAGTGTAAATGGTGACTCGAATTTTGCTACCCGCTAAGCAGGCGCGTGTCAATGCAATAATCTCAGCTACCTGAGCGGAGTGTACTCCTTCCAGGCAAGCGGCTTCCACAACTCCAGTAATGGTGCAAACGGCATAAGCTGCTCTCAGCTGACCAATATCGTCCCTTACACATGAGCCATCAACAAAGAATATTTCATCGGGGTCAGTCAATGGCTCATCTACGATATCTGGTCTTGGTTTGGTGCATAGTTCAGTCACATCAAGGCAATCATGATCTGTACATACATCATCATCAATGTCATTTGGAAGTGGCATCAAAGTGGCAGGATTCAAGACAGAGCATCTCTTAAGGGTCACGTTCTCCGCAGCAAGAATGACTTGCTCATAGCGCGTGAGCCTACTATTCGTCAGATGCTGTGTCTTGGTCCTGGTCATTAACAGTTCCACAGAATGCGGTACATACACCACTAACTGGTGTCCCATTACTATGTTTTCACAACGCTCAATGCTGACACCCGTTGCAGCAACGGATTTGAGACATCCGGGCAACGCTGCGGCTACTGGGTCTAATGTAGCCGAGAAGTATGCAACTGGTCTACGGGCAATACCGTGGATTTGGGCCAAGACTGACAAAGCACAACCTTCTCTTTCACAGCAGTACAGTAAGAATGGCTTTTCGTAATCTGGCATTCCCAAAGCCGGAGCACGGCACAAGTCCTCTCGCAGCTGTAGGAACGCCATCAAACAATCTTTGTCCCATGGTACCGGATCACTCACCTCCTTGTGCATCAGTTTTTGTAATGGTTTTGCTTTCAGTGAGAAATTAGCTATCCACTGTCGGCAATAACCAACCATTCCTAGAAACATCCTGACTTCTCTCTGTGTCGTTGGCGAATTCATTTTCATGATCGCCTCTATCCTATCTGGTGACACCTTTCGTTTTCCCTTCTCAATTCTGTGACCCAAGTACTGTACTTCGGTCAAACAGTACAGTAGTTTGCTTGGGGACACCTTGTGTCCGTTCTCAGCTAGATGATTCAGTAAGGTGATGGTGTCTATTTTGCAAGCTTCCTCCGTTTCTGACGCTACAAGTAGGTCGTCTATGTACTGGACCAGAACTGAGTTCTGCGGCAGTACTAGACTTTCAAGATTTTTCTTCAGCAGCTGGTTAAAGATCGATGGGCTCTCTGTATACCCCTGTGGGATACGACACCATGTTAATACGCGATTTTCCAGTTTAAAAGCGAAAAGATACTGGCTCTCCTCATCTAAAGGAATTGAAAAGAAGGCTTGGCAAAGGTCTATCACTGTGAACCACTCAGCTTGGAATGGTATCTGAAACAATATCACTGATGGATTCGGTACCACTGGACAACATGAAACAACAATGTTATTAATCTTTCGAAGGTCCTGCACTATTCGGTACTTCCCACTAGGCTTCTGCAAACCCATGATCGGGGAGTTGCATGGGCTTCCCACGATTTCCTTCAGTATTCCCTGCTTAATCATGGATTCAATCACGGGCTTTATTCCTGCAATTGTCTCTGGGGTCAGCTTGTATTGGGGTGTTCTTGGATACTCAACATTCTGTTTTACCATAATCTTCACTGGTTCTACCCCCTTGATCAGACCTATCTCTTCCCCAGTGAAATCCCATACTTCAGATGACACTGCACCTCTCAAATCCCAGGGAAGCTCCTCCACCGTCAAGGTAGGGTACAGCTCCACACACATTTGAGAGTTTGCAACCTTGAAGTCGGCATCATCATCATTTGTCAGTACCTCCACTCCCTGCGGCGTGCAATATATCGTGCAATTCAGTTTGCACAATAAATCTCTTCCCAACAGACACACAGGGCTAGAATCACAAACCACAAACTGGTGCTCATCACTGTATTTCCCTATTTTCACCGACACTGGTTCTGTCAATGGGTTTGCCATTCTCCTTTTCGCAACTCCTACCACCTGGATTGTTTCTCCCGACATTGGCAGACCCGGAACTACCGCTGATCTCAAAGTGGATCGAGTGGCCCCTGTGTCCACCAAGAATGTTGTGGGACACCCTGCCACTTCAGCCTCCACGTATGGTCCCCTCTGGTCCACCTCTAGGGCTGCCCCGAGGGTACAGTCTTCCTCTCTATTCACTCGCTGCCCAGTTAAGGGATCAACACAGTAACACTCTTCTCCTCCTACAAAAAGAGGCATCTGCTTATAATTTTTTCCTCCTGTCGAAATTCTAGGTGGTTGAGGGAACTGGGCTCGCGGAGTCGGGGTCCCCCCTTTGACCACCCCTCCCCTGGGTATGGTTGACCCCTTCACCAGACTTTTTCGGACTTCTTTCTCCTCTGGTTCTAGTTCTCCTGTCTCAACATTGTAGGGGCACTCGCGTTTCCAATGCCCCACCTCGTTACACTGGTGACATCTGGTTGTCTTTTTCAATGTTGCAATAGCTAGCCTAGGTCTCTGCTTTTCCTCATCGTCTTTGTTCTGGTTGTTTTGCTTCCTTCCTAATGTCCCTGTTCCCTGCTGCCGCTGTCCACCCTTTCCAGCCGACTGCATCTGCACCATCATCAGTTTCTCCTTGAGTTTCTTTGCTTTGGAGTCTATCTCATCACTGCAGTACCTTGCATATCTCAAGATTTCATCTAATGGTTTGTTTTGCCAACAAATTAGGTGTTGCTGGATCATCAGACTAATATCAGGTCTTAATCCCAGAACGAACTTCGACACGAACTGTCCTATGTCTTTAGGATCCATTACATCTAACCCACTGTACTGTTTAAATGCTTTCAGCAGTCTCTTGTAATACTCATGGACAGTCTCTTTGGGTTCTTGGGTGGTCCGATCTATCTTAACCCAGTCTATGTCTTGCAACGGCACCTTATCCTTCAGCCATGTCATTACCCTTTCGTACTTCTCCATGACCTTTTCTGACGGCCCGTTTGTCTGGGCATCCCTATCTGGTTCAGATGTTGGCCATTCTACGCTAACCTTGCATGCTGTCCACAAGTCTCCCGGTACTACAATGTCGAACAGGGTGTTCAGATCTACCCACAGTACTTTGGATATCTTTACAAACCTTTCTACCTGCTTATACCACTCCACGGGATTCTCTCTTAGCTTAGGAAAAGAGTTGGTAAAAGCTGCTTGGTCCCCCCTACTCCAAGGCACATGCACATAGCTCCCATTCGCGATTTCTCGCAAAGGATATGCTTCCATTCTCTGTGGTACTCCCTCTGGGGACATCCCAATTGTGCTCCTCCTGACGGTCCCTCTCTTGGACCATCTTTCCTCCCATTTATCCAGATCTCTCCACGTTCTTATGCCCAAGATCAGTTCCTTAATGTGTGTCTTCAACCCAATCGTCCTCCTCTCATCTAAATCCTGGTCCGTGCAGTGCAATCTATGGTTACCCTGCAATGCTTTGGTCCTCGATAGGTCTACCATGTACCTGCTTGCTAATTCAGTTAATCTTTCATGTACTGCCCTCGCTTTCCGAGTAATATCCTTCGCTATAAACAGTACCTCATCCTGTTCGTACAGGTCGATCCTCTCCATTGGCAATGTGCCGTCTATTATTTCATCTAGGTCCGACTTCAGACTGGTTACATCGAGTCTCTTTGCCTTTATCTCAGCTCTAATTGCCTCATTCTTAGATGGTCCATTTACAGTCCTCCCGTCCCAACTTGGAGTCCTACGCCTAGGCTCGGGTGAGTTATGAGGAGTCCTCCCTTGTTCCCATCTTTCTAAATCCCATGCTCTTCCATCTTCCCTGGGCGTGTGATGGAACACTGCTCGATCTCTCACCATTTCATTCTGTCTGTTTTGTCTGGTTTCCTTAGACACATGGTATGGTTCACCGCCATTTCCCATGCTGTCACTGTTCCCTTGCTGTCTGGTGTCGCTCAGCACCTGATAGCGTCCCTCACAGCTCTCCATGTTCCCACGATCCCGTCTGGGGTCACTGGATGCATGATGAGACCCCTCGCGACTCTCCATACTCCCGCGGCTCCAATGTCGTACATCTTCGCCAGGTGTATGGTGAGTGCACCTAAAGCTGTTCCTGTACTCCTGCATTCTCCGATCTCCCTCACTGAGAATGGGGCGAGGCACCTCTCCACATCCTGCACTCCTGTCTTCATGCATTTGTCTATTTCCACTAGTGTTATGGCGGGTATTTCCGTTACTTTCCTGACTCTTCCCATCCCACTCTG
The DNA here is from genome assembly GCF_964263255.1 of Lissotriton vulgaris. Lineage (NCBI taxonomy): Eukaryota > Metazoa > Chordata > Amphibia > Caudata > Salamandridae > Lissotriton > Lissotriton vulgaris. Next base: position 224,891 of record NW_028244609.1, read on the forward strand.
GCCCGCTTTCACCCGCTCCACAGTGAGACAGGGTTCCACTTTCTCGATTTCCCCATTCTGCTTCCGCTCCTATCTTGTTGTTTTGAGCTTCTACTGCAGCATCCCATTCTCTCAAATACTCCCTTAATTCCCTAAAGGATTTTGGCCGTGGTCCTCTCAGATCCATCAGCTCTCTCTGATCCCCCTGATCTATTACGGGATCCACTGCTGAATTCAATGGGGTGCTCTGACCTCTTGGTCCTAGCGACTGCCTTTGTGAATTAATCGTATTGTTCCTGCTTTCCATCTCTGCTCTTTCCCTGTCCAATCGTGCCTGTTCCCCCTCCCGTGTCTTCGCTGGATCATAAATCGAAACTACAGGACCTATGGTAACCGGTACTTGAAGAGCGTCCGGGAGTTGGTACGACCTTGCACACTCTGTTTCTGGCATCTTCTGTACCACAAATCTCCCGACCACTGTCTGTACTGGACTAGGTTGAGGTATTTTCTCGCCTTTGTTGGGTTCCCAATCTGTTATGGGGAGTGGTCCATATTCCCCTTTACCAGTCCCGTCCCCCCTCTGAAGCCCGGGACGTTCTATCTCTCTATTGTACGGAGGTGGTCTGTCCATCAGTAACCTGTCGATCAAGCTGTCATCTGTTTCACTCTCGTCATCCTCTATTAGTGGTTTCTTTTCTCCTGTAACTTCTATTACTGGATACAGTTTATCTACTTCTATTCTCTGCACTCTCCACTTTTTAGCTTCCTCATCCCATTTGGCATCCTGTACTGCTCTTACCGATCGTTTCACTCTTTCTTGACGCCTATTCAAACTCCGGTCGTATGCCGCCCTAAACCATGCATTAAGGGCTTCGAACTGTGTTGGTCTGGGTAGAGGTCTCGTTGCGAGCAATACTGCTTTCAGCTGGTTCAATGCTTCTAACCTAAACGTTCCGAATCTCGGGAACGCCAGTTCCTCATTTCCCTTAGTTATCTTGCTCCACTCAGAGATCCACAGTATAGTATGTAACCCAACATTCACAGCCATATAATGAGCCGGTGTACCCTCCGGCGGGGCCTCTTCCCCGTCTACCGCTTCACTATTATCTCTCTTAAAGATCGCTCTTAAACATTTAAAACACTTCATGTTCAAAATCTATAAATTTCCTTAATTCCTTTCCTTCGTTTACTTCCTGATGACAACCTACCAATCCCTGCGCGGCTCTCGCTACCTGTCCTATCACAGCGCGGCTCTACACCAACCGGCCTATCACAGCGCGGCTCTACACCAACCGGCCTATCACAGCGCAGCTTGCGTCAGCCAGCCTATCCCAGCAAGGCTCGCTCTGACGTCACTCGTCCCCTTTTCGCAGCAGTTCCCCTCCTTTCTCAGCTCGACTCCCGGTCATGCATGCGCCCCATTCATACACCGAAAAATGACTACTTCCGACCAAGCGATCACTTTTCTTGACTGTACGTCCACAGTCTAACTGTAATTGTCACCTCAACTGACGAAACGTCTTCCGCAAACATTCAAATGGTCGTCTTAACTGACAGGTTACTTACACACAGTAAACGTCCGACCAGCGTCCGTTACTCATACACTCACTCTTACGTTCCCCCTGTCACGGTCCTACGGGCGATCAATGGTACCTCATGACCCCCTTCACAATGGTAGACAATTACTCTGGATGTCCGATACACCCGAACCACTTAAGCTCTCCTTTGAACATAAGATTTTCACCAGGTTGCGCGCGCTCACAACCGTCTCATTCACACTACAGGCATTCAACTCCGCTTGACATTACGACACATGTACAACACAAAACACCGCAATCTGACAACGCATGAGCCTTTATACTCACTCTCGACCGACACTGCTGCTTTTCTTTCTCGCGCCGTCAACACCTTCTTCGGCAGGTGATTCTTCTTCTGGTCATCAATCTCTTGGGGCCTTGGGGTAATCTTAACCTAATCTAGGTCGCCTTCCTCAAGAAGACAACCATCCTCTGCTACCAACTGCGGGAGTGAGATTTTAATCAATTATCATATCGCCCTTATCTCACTTATCAATTTGGATCGATTATTGCCTGTCATTGAGTAAAAGACAACCCTTCATCAAATTGAACCAGCCCCAAAGTGACACCACTCTAAAGAACCACTTACCACAGATAAGTTTAAAGGTTTATTATAAAGCCAGGATTAATTGCAAGTACAGACATCTCAATATAAGGTTCAATAGGTATACAGGTAATAAGAGAAACATAAACTCTCTGAAAAATCTTACTCGACAGAAGAAAACTACCAAAACTAGTTCAAATATCAGTAAGTTGGTTATCATCGACACCAGATGGAGCTTAAGCGTCATTTAAAGGAAAAGGAACAAAACCAGGTTAGACTGACCCTACTCTGGACTAGATGACATCCCTACTTAGCAAGTTCTTTACCTAAAAAAAAAGGTGTCAGCCGTGTTGACTTCCAAAGAAGTTCAATCACTCTCTCTTGCCCTTAGGTGAAAACCTATGCATGGCAGCAGTGCCCTTTCTGCCTACCCATCCGCTCTCTACGGGTCCTCAGGCCATCTGCTCTGCCTCCTCCCCGGGGTGCTGTCCCTAATACAAAATCACAGTATAGGTGGAACGCCCCTCTGAGACGCCCACCACGTATGCATACACGTGGTTCCGATTCTGGCTTTTTCCATGATTTCACTTCTTTGAGCCTCTTTGTTTAAGTTGACCTTGCTTCCCAGGCTCCGTCTCCAGCAGGCTGGTACCCCCATGACATTCCAGTCAACTCCTCCGGACCCGAGCCTATCTCCTCGGACAGAGCTCTATTCATCAAGTTCTTTGATTGGTACCCTCCTTGCACCCGCAGACAGACACTTCAAAGCAGGGCCCCAAATTCCAGGCTCCCCTTATCAGGTTAGGCCATAAAACTTCGACCAGCATTGGCAATTTATTTTAACGAGGCTCAATTTAAACTAACACGTGCGGATCAAAAGGAAAGGTTTTATCTTTCCAGGCCTACTGAATTACATGCAGCAGCCTGCATCTTGCTGAACTCTTATTTCTTTGACTTAATACAATTTCTAACACACCACACTGATTATGAAACACTTCTATAAAACAAAAACCTCTAACATATAAGCAAATCATTGGTTAAATAACTCCATGTTACATGAAAGATGCAAATATACATTTCGATCTTGCACAGTGCCATGTGGTTTGCACGTTTCTTCATTTTGCACATTACATCTTTCGTCATTTAGCAGCTACATAACATGGAACCTGATTAACACGCTTTAATATTTCTAAACATTTCCACACAATTCTATATTAGCTCACACTCTATATGTACTCTCTATATTTGGTTTAAGTAATTATGAGTGAATACAGATACATTCTTTCACATTTCTTGGTTACCTTGACTAACTTACACCTCTATTCTGTAACTTTGGCGTACTCATATATTTCATTCAAATTGCGCTCTCTCAATATCATAAGTATAAGGAAGTATTCCTTCCAGTGTTTTCCTCGGAGGATCACATTTAATTTAGTTTGGAAGCTTGTATACCTAGACAAAACAAAGTACATACAGATGTCTGACTTTCTTTTGGTAGGCTTAGGTCGAGCTAACAAAGGGAAAAGGGCATCTATTCCTACTATTAGTAGATGGGTTAAGCAAGTGATTACTAAGGCTTGTGATATCATGCACTTACATCTTCTGAATAGGATTAAGTGAAGATCTACCAGAAAGATTGCAGCATCATGTGAAGAGATGAATGGCGTCTACTTAATGGAATTTTGCAGAGCGGTGATTTGTAAAACGTTACAAGTTGAGCCTTGGTGAGACCATGAATTTTGGTTTGGGAGTATGGAAGTCTGTTATGAAGGAATAGTGATCTTCTTTACAAAAAATTTTAATCATTTGTTTTCACTTACATTGTCAATTTGGTTCTTTTACCAAAATTGAGGAATGACATATGCCTGTGTATTTACTCAAAGAGTAAAGATTGGAACAGGAAGGATGGGTTTTAGAATAATGAAAAATATACTTAAGTAATATCCAGAACGCATCCTTAAACCCTTGCTCCTCATTCCTTAACGTGACTTGATAGGGGAGGGCTGTTATAGGGGTGGCAGGTATTCTACAATAAGCATTGTAGAAACACTTACAAACCGGTGTGTCTGAGGAGGCACGCCTCCTCGTGGAGTAAGGACTGGGAGGACTGTGGTTTTAGATAATGCAGATTATCGGTAAACAATATTTTGGAATATAAAGAGCCCAAATATTGCCAATTTACACAAACTAAAGCAGCTGCTCCCATCAAGATGCTCACACTGCAGAAAAGGGAAGGCAGGCAAAGATGAAGAATATTAACCATCTGATGATGTAACCAGCTAATGAAATATCACATAAACCATTTAAAAAAGGGAAATGAAACATAGATTTCCAGTGCGCGCTTTAGGTGGATTTACAAAGGCGTAAGTTGTGTACTCTAGATTTGTAACAAGGAAAGAATGCAGAACATCTGCTGTTATTGCCGTGATCCAACGGAGGAGAAAAGTGGGGCAGGGAAGGTACTGAGACCAATAAGAGCAAGCAGAGGAGGAGAGGAGGAGAGTGGAAAAGGAGCTGCCGTGACTGCCAGGGATATTAGAGAGAAGTTGGGAGCAGCAAGCACAGAGGCCCGATGGTCTGGGCGGCAGAGCGCGGTCTCAGGAGCAGCGTCCTGCAAGGTGAGTGCCCCCAAACACTTTTACAGCTTCCCCGCTGTACCGGCGCTCACAGCTGTATTTGAGTGCCACCGAGTGCTTCAGCGTCGTAGGAGGCGTCCTGGCCGCGAGTCCTGGCGGGTAATGTAGTCCCTGGGTGGGCGATAGGGGTCGGGAGCAGCAAGCACAGAGGCCCAATGGTCCAGGCGGCAGAGCGTGGTCTCAGTAGCAGTGTCCTGCTAGGTGAGTGCCCCCAAACACTTTTACAGCTTTGGGGCAGCTTTGGAGAAGTTGGGGCAGTCGATTCAGGATAATAACAAAATAAAAAATATGGAGAATCAAAGAAATCAGAGGGCCTTTTGAAAACATAAAATAAGAAAGGGAACCGCTTGTAAAGCAGATGTGAATATTACATTGTGCACAAGCAAATTGCAATCATTCAAAGTGAAGGAAATTACAAATCGTTTGATACAACAACAGGCCAATAGATGATGAGGTTTGGTTGAAAGCTCATCTATGTATGCATAGTTATGTATATATTTACTTGAAAAACAATAGTCGGGTGAGACATCTAAAGCTGTCTCAAAGTCCTGACCTAACAAGGAAAAAATGAATATTAAAGATTTTTTCCAAAAACAAGTATCACTTCCGGAACCAGGGTAGTTCCTTCCGGAGAAAAAGCTGAAAGCATACTAGGACTTTCTACTCAGGTCTTTTGCCGACCCACAGTTGTGGGTGGGAAGGGAAAGAGAACATTCTCTTATTATAACCCGCATTCACTCAAATAGTGACATGCTTCATTAACGGGATCACCCCAACTCCTAAAGTTCTGGCGGGTTCAACCATAACGCAGGAAGCACTTATGAAGATTTTTTGTATGGGGGCGTAACGTTTAAAGATAAAATTACTCACTGATTCCTAAAGTATCCTTTACAATTGGAGTGGGAGGGAAGGTTAAAAATACTATAGTAGGGCTAGACTCTAGCCCTACTAGCCGCTAGAGGATGTAATGGTCCTATGACCCTAAGCTAGATATCAACATGTTTCAGCCTTTTCTTTTGGGCTAAAGATCATCCTGGGCATTAGTAAGGGTGGGCTGCAATTAAGTCACTTCCCTCAAGGGCGTGAGTGTAAAGTGGGCATGCAATTTAAAGATGTCGCATTGCAGGATTTTTTGGAACAAGTCTAATACTTGCTGCTGTTTTTTAAGAGGAATTACCCTACATTGACAGGGCATCAGCTCCCAATGGGGCCATGAGGGGGAGGTCCATCCCTGTTTGAGACCTATCGTGTGCTCTGCTCCCCTGTTTGTCCTGCTTGTCCTTGGTCTCTAACTGGTATGGACCTTTGACAAATGTGTGATGCATTCCACCCTGACGAAAGCCTAGGACTGTCTTTAGGCCAATAGAAAGGGCTGAAACATGTTGGTGTCTAGCTTAGGGTCATAGGACCATTACATCCTCTAGCCCTACAATAGTATTTTTTAACCTTCCCTCCCACTCCACTAATAAAGGATAATTTAGGAGTGGTTGAAACAGTTTCTTTAAAGCTTAATCCCCCATACACAAAATCTTTATAAGTGCTCCCTGAAATATGGTTGACATGGAATATGGTTGAGCCCACCCCGACCTTTAGGTGCTGGGGTGAGCCCGATAATGAAGCATGTCGCTATTAGTGAGTGAGGGCTATAATAAGAAAAGGGTCTCTTTCTTTTCCCACGCACAACAGTGGGTTGGCAAAAGACTGGTGTAGAAACTAGTAAGAAAGTACAGTGTCATCTCAAAAAAGAATCCCCCCTTTCCTCTTTTTCTCTGGAAGGAAGCACCCTGGATCCAGAGTGATACTTAGTTGTTTTTGGATATTCAATTCAATTCAATTCAATGTTTCTTTATTCGGCATTTAAAAAATACCATAAAAGTACAAAAAAACTGTTAAAAATCTTTAAAATACCATTCATTAGCCCATGATTAAACAATTGGCGAACAATACATTCAGCACCGCCCTCTTGAGTTCCTTATCCTTTTTTTTCTTTTTTTATATTTTATTTGAGCAAGTTCAAAGGGTACATAAACAAAAAAAGCAAAATATCGCTTCTTACATAAAACATAAAACATGCAAAAGTTTTACAAAAGTAAGATCAAATAGCAAATGAGAAATGATTAGGAAAACAGAGATAAAAGCTTATAATACATTATTTGTTCTAAACAGATATATTAATCTAAATAAGTAATGCTAAATTACCTGGTTAATTTCACAGTCATTTCATATAGACTCTCAAGTATCTAGAGGATTTTAGGGAAGGAATATCTACAGAGAACGCTTTTATATAGTGATTTCCAGTTAGGAGAGTAAATAATTCCTATGACTCTCCTACCAGGTGGCAATTGGGGCCCATATCTGTTCGCCTAGTGATCTCGATTTTTTGCCTCTGGTTCTATAGATTGCTGTCTCTTGTTTGTATATACCTAACAATCTGTTCAGCCATCCCTGAAAAGTAGGGGCGTCTGGGTCTTTCCACCGTGCTGCCAGAATAATTCTATAAACAGCCGTACCTACATAAACAGCCATGGTTTCTTTATTGTTATGGCCTAGGGAGTCGTCATAACCTAGGATAAAAAGAGTTGATGACGCTTTTACTTCATGTCTGAAGATTTCTGCCCAATACTTAACAATGCGTTTTTTAATTTCATCTAGCTTTGGGGATTCCGCGAACATGTGAATAAGATTAGCTGGTCCTAATGAGCATCTTGGGCATTGATCATGTACCCTTTAACCCCAGGTGAATAATTTAGAAGGGGTAAAGTATAGATCATATATTGTTTTGTAGGTTTGAGCTTTTAAGTTAGAGGCCAGCAAAACTTTAGATGATAGGTGTAGAGACATATCTATATCGATATTTACATTATACAGCTTGTTAACCCAGTTTGTGTCGATATATTCGAGATCATCAGGATGATTCCTTATAAATAATTCATAGATATTGCCTATTCTAGTTGTCTGTTTGCCTATGAGATCTAGAAGTGGTATGGTTTTTAAGTCTATGTTTAATACCGACTGTCTGAGGGATGTAGAGATTTGTATAAATTTCAAGTAATCCATGCGGGGGATTTGATATTTAAGACAGAGCTCTTCAAAAGTAGTTTTACGTTCTCTGCCTAGGAAATCTCCAACTGTTACAAGGCTTAGTCTCTCCCACCGCCCTGATGTATTATCGTTAAGATAGAGTGGAATTATTGGGCTCTGCCATAAGGGTGTATATTTGGTATATCTTGGTATTGTCAGTGTTTTGGTCGTTCTTTTCCAAATTTTTAAAGCATCTGTAAGGATCTTAAATTTAATCTTTTTAAAGTAGGATGGTTCAATTTGCCTTAACAACAGGCCCCTGGCTTTGCTTCCTAAAGTTAATTCGTAGATTGATGGTATGACCTGGTCCCGACTGGTATCCGTAGAAACACGAGCTGTAAACAGGATGGTCATTTGTTGTAGGAGGGTTGCCCATAGGTAATATGTTAAGTTTGGAATTGCTAAACCACCTCTAGAATATGGTAATGTTCGCTTAGGGAGCGCTCTCCTGATTTTGCCATAATTCCAGACGAATCTAGAAATCGCTGATTCTAACGTTTTGATTGTATCGCTGTTAACTAAGAGGGGAATTGCCCGAAACATATATAATATCTTTGGAAATACGCTCATTTTAATGTAGTTTCCTCTGCCAATTATAGAGAGGTGAAGATTATTAACTCTAAGTAATTCTTTTTTAATTTTTTTGATAAGTGGGTCATAGTTTAGTTGATTGATTTCATTAATTTTTGACGAAATATTCACCCCCAAATATTTTGCAGTATTGACTCTATATTGGCTGTCAAAAGACATGTTCTCAGTACAAATGACCATCGTTTTATCCCTATTCAGGGAGTATCCTGAATATGAGCCAAAGGATTGTGTGATTTCGTCAATCTCAACAATTGCCTCTGTAGGATTTGATGTTACTACCGCCACGTCATCGGCGTAGGCGAGTACTTTAGTACTATGTAGGCCTACTTTGATTGGTTCAATTATAGATGAAGCTATGAGTTTAAGGATTAGTGGGTTGATATAGAGGGCAAAGAGTAGTGGGGAGCACGGGCATCCTTGCCGCCTCTCTGGATGTTGATAAACTCAGATTCGCACCCGCCTACCATGATTTTTGCCTTAGGGTTGACATAAAGGGCCTTAATAGATTTTATAAAGACCGGGCCAATATTGTTTACAGCTAATATCTCCCAGAGGAACTGCCATGAGACCCGGTCAAAGGCCTTCTCTGCGTCTAATAGGATCATCGACATCTGGCCACCCTCTACTCCCATGATGTCAAAGAGGGAGATGACTCTACGAGTATGGTCTGTCGTACTCTTGCCAGGTATGAAGCCGTGCTGCCAGGGGGAGACCAAATGTTCGATGATCCGACTTAGACGATTGGCGAAGATCTTGGAGTAAGTCTTTGAGTCTGAGTTGATGAGTGATATTGGTCGGTATGAAGAGGTTTGTTCCGGTGGTTTATCTTTTTTGGGGAAAATGGCTATGTTGGTTTGTTTCCATGATTCCGGGGGTTTACCATGCCATTGTATCCCGAGAAAAAGATCATGAAGAAATGGGGTGATTAGATTACCGAGTATTTTATAAAGATCTAATGGAATTTTTTCTGGCCCTGCTGCTTTTCCTGTAGCTAGTTCTGATAAAGCTAGTTCTACCTCCGTTCTAGATATTTCTTTTTCGAGGTCTTCTCTTGTAGCTTCATCTATGGTTCTACCTAGATTTGTCTCTATGAGCCAGTTATTCAAAAACTCTTTAGTATCAGATGTTGACTGTCGGTCTTCATTTTGGTATAATTTCTGATAGTAATCTTGAAATGATGCTGCTATACCTTCCTGGGTGGTGTGTTTCTGTCCCCCATATTCAATAGTTTGGATGTAATTATGTGATTGCTTCTGACGAGTTCTAAGAGCCAGATAGTTAGTTATCCTAACAGAGATCTTAATAAAATTCATCATACAGAACAGGGTGTAGGGATCATTAGCCTTTTGCAAAAACAGTAATGCTACCTGGCGTGTTTAAACTTTGCATTTTTTTAAAGTTCCCACTAAAAACTTGCGCCTGGGTAGAGTATAAAATGAGCATAAAATACAAAATGAAGGGTATCCTGCGGAGACCTATTGTTGCAGCTGCAGGTACCCTGCTGCTCAACCGTTAAAGTAAAACCTGGAGGATCAGACAGTATATGATGTAGAAGGTTGAGCCTAAAATGAGTCATGTAAAATCTGTCCTGTGCATGGTTCCATTCCTCCCTCTATTTTCAATATTTTATAAGCACCAACTGTTGGTTTTTGTTCTTCTGAGGCAGCCCTATATGCAGCTGCCCGTACCCCCAAAATTTGTTTGACTCTCAAATTATCATGGGCGGTGATATCTTCAGGATTGGTAAAAAGGTTCTTACAGCCAATGCCCTCAAATGTGCCCTTTACATATTTTAACCAGGGAATACTCATTCCTTTATCCATTTTCAGGCAATCTGTGATGATTTGTCTGCTTAGATCTGCCTCAGAGTTGGTCCAGATGGTCAGCCAGGCTATGAGAGGTCTGACCTTTATTTGGTCTTCAATATATGCCCCTCCTAATTCTTCGTGTATGATATGGGCAGGGATGCTTTGTGGGGTTTGAAGTACCTTTCTAATATATTTTTTTCCTCTGCCTGTAGCTGTTGAATATTTGTGAAACCCCATACCTCTGACCCATAAATCACTCTAGAACAGCAGATCGATCTGTACAAGTTCATAACTTGTTCAGGCGACCACCTTCCCAGCCTACGGCCATAATTCATTATTGCCCCGGTAGAGGCCACCAATTTTGAGCATTGTTTTTCCACTAGAAGTTTGAAGCTTAATAACCCGTCAAATAACAAGCCTAAATAAGAGAAGGACTGAACCTGCCCTAGTTATGGGTACCTATCTTATAGGAGAACTTCTTGCAAGGTTTGACCCCTGTTAGCATGACATAAGACTTATCCAGGTTTGCAGATAGGTCTAGTGTATTCATAAAGCTGACAAACCCATCAATCAGCCTATGAAGACCCTTAGGGGTGCGGGCTAACAGCACCGCGTCATCCGCGTAAAGCAGGACAGGGACAGAACGAGAACCTACTTGGGGGAATCCACTCAGAGTTTACCTAATTCCGTGTCTAAGTTGTTAATGTAAAGGGAGAACAGAAAAGGAGCAAAAATACAGCCCTGCCTGACCCCACTATAACATGGAAAAGGTGATGTGGTACCTCCTTCTGAGTTAAAACGCACTGAAGCAGAGGTATTCCAGTGCAATGCTTTAAGTATGTTAACTAGGTCAGGTGCGACCCCTAGGCTCATCATCAGTGACAATAGCTTCATACAACAGTGGTCCAGCACACTTGAACAGAGAATAACCATTTTTTTTATAAACACATATTACTCATTCGAAGGCAGAATCAGTGGTCTTTGTGGAAGTTCATTCTTTAATAAATCTTCATTTAAAAGTCTGTAGCATTAGCCAACGCGTTTTGTCTTCACGGACTTCTTCAGGCCTACAAATAACACATATATACAAAATAGTACCCAAAATAATGATACAATATTTACAATTAAAACAATTTGCAAATTTCATACATTTTTACAATACTATTCTCAATATGTACAATATATTTTACAGACCTATTCTCCATTTTAGGAATAGTCATGTGATCTGAGACAAACAATTTTATGGATTCCTTTGCAGTTTGCAGAGTATTACCAATATTCATATAATATACGGCACACGATTTCTAGAATTCCTTCACAGATTCTGCAACATTTGCCTTCATACATTTGTACCTTTTTGTAGGTAAAAAAGAGAGAGCTTCAAGAATGCACTAGGGCCTATTTTATATGTAATTGTTTCTTTCTTTTCTTTCCTTTTAGTTAATTTCTCTTTTTTCTTCATTCCACATACATTTAGGATCTTAATGGGTTACTCTTTTTTCTTCATTCCACATACTTTTGAGATCTTAAAGGGTTACTCTTTGGAGTTAGGTTACCAAATAAACTCTGTATCATAGAGTGGTCGTTAGTCACTTTCAATATGTCCTCTATCACAGACAATTGTACATCATAAATCTACAATGAAAATAGAAATTATCACCCTTAATTTTATCCATATTATTTTCCACAATATGCACAACACGGGCATATGATCACATACAAGTGTCATATTTACATCCCCCATACTAGAGTCATACCTCATAAAAGGTTTTTGATCCTTCTAGTGATAACACTTCCTCTAAGTCGGTGGTGTCTTGCTTTCACGTTTGGCAAATAGCTTCAAAATCAGTAGTTCCTTTAGTGCGTCACTTTTAGAGGGAGAAGGGAAATAGGGATGGTTTTAAGTGTGTCCTATTTACTCAGGTACATTTTTTACCTAATGAATTATTTTCTTATATTTATTTATATCATTACTGCCACATTTATAGTGGTTATTCTTATTTAAAAATTTCAAGATTTCCTTAAGAAGAGATTTTATTTGCAGGGCAACATCATGTTGTGTGTTTTACATATTTGTCAGCCCAAACAAAATACTACCGTTACCCTAAATACCTTAATAGCGAAGCGGTGTTACAAAAATTGACGCCATATTGGGCACAATGTAAATATGCTCCACAATGTAAATATGCTTAACAATAAGTGAACATGTATGAAGCTCTAGAGGGGAGCACTCGGAGAGAATAAGTACCCTGGTGATGTATATAACCCTAGAGAAAGGTTAGATACATTGAGAGTGATGTGTCTTCTAAGTAAGGAATATCAGGGATATCCTTGTCATTATAATTTACTGTTCTCTGTCAATCTTATGATAATTTGTTTGTGCTGATTTAATGGTGTAAATTTTGTATTTAGTCATGTGAACAAATGTTTTGTGATACTTCTAAATAACACTCGAGGCAATGCAATTATTAGATGTGCTTTATAGGATGTTCATTGTATATATACATTTTTTAAAACAAAAATCTTTTTAAATTACAGAATTAACTGGGAAGACATTATATGTATGCCTGATAAAGGTGGCTTTATTAGAAGGTCAGCCGAAACGCGTCGATGCAAAAGAGAAAGGAGGATTATGTTCTATACTAATTGAAGACAATTCTGACGCTTTGCTGAATTGATTTTCTGTTTGGTACCTCCTTTTTACCAATAGGAATTTGAGTGTTTCCTTATTTTAATTGTCTGTTCCCCCTTTTAAATTATTTTGTAATATATTGTAATATGAATAAACTGTTCAGTATATTCTCATAATTTTGTCTGATTTTACATTCTGCTTCGCTAGTACAGTATCACGTCAGTATTGTTGTTCTTGTTCATGTGTCCTGAGAATATATGTTCCAACAGTAAGGTGTCCCAAAGGGAATATTTGTTTGACGAAAGTCCATTGTGGTACTCCATCCCTTTGGTTGTGGGGTCCCTCTCTCTTTTACTAGAGATATTTGTGTACAGTCTTTTTTGGCTGGAGAGTTTTGCTTTGTTATTGAAGTGTCAATAATTGCAAATGGCTCTGGATCAGATTAGGACCTTTGGGTTCAGTGAGGACCAGCTAAATTGCATAATTAATACAAAAAGCGGAAATAAAATTACTGTGGTTTCAGGCAAAGGAGAAAATTGGGGCAAATTGCTAAATCTAAAAAAAAGCTTATCAGTACTGAAGCCCATGCAGACTTTTTGGTTGAATATGTCAAATCTGGTACTATTCCTATTGGCCTACAGTTACGCAACAAACCTGGTCTATTTATTGATAATAAGAAGTTTCTTGAGACATGGGCACTGATCGCTAACCGATGTAGTAGAGATTGGATGCTCTTAATAATTGACACTGCTCAACATCTTATTATTATAGAGAAAGATGCAATACACCAATTAGAGACTGAATTTAAGAACTGCCCTGCATTAGAAGAGGCGAAAAGATTACTTGAGGATATGAATAGAGATGTGGGAGGGTACAGTGACTATCTACTTAACAAAAAACAAATAAACTGAAGAAAGATATTGAGCATTTCTCTGAGGAAAGAGAATATCCCTACTTAAAAGAGAACTATTACCAAATTAGAAACAATGGAAACTGGCAGAGACCACAAAATAAACAAGTTTACTCCAGAGGAGGTAAAAGGCAAGTCACCTTCTCTGAGTCATCTGGCTCTAGAAGCGAAGATGAGGGTGGTCAGGGTAGCGAGAACTCCGGGAGAAATTTGCGTGATCAGGGTCATTTTTTAGAGTCATGCCCGAGGAGAGCCCAAAGATTCAATGGGTATCAATGGAGGGGCCAATACAATCGTGGTCACCAGCAACAGTACAACCGGGCACCTCCTCAACAGGAATTCATCAGCACCCGGAGCAAACGCTATTGGCGTCCAGCCGATTACCAGTGATTAACTTATCTACAAAAGATCTTAGTGAGGTAGAACTTGGGATCCTTAGTAGAGGCTTTAGTTTTGTCCCGTCCACTAATTTAGATAAATTTCAACTGGAGAAAGACCTTCGGTCTTTCTTTAGGAAAGTAAGACTCAGAAGATTTTTTGAAAATAGAGAGAGCAGGGATCGTGAGAACATTTCAGAATTTAGGCCAAAGTCAACGTTTACCCCAACCTTAGGTATGGTGGGTAAAAATGTGGAAGCATTTGAAGTATCAGTGGAGAGCGGGATTCACAAACTCTTAGACAATGACAAGAAACCATATAGTTCTAACATTAGTAAGGATGAGAGAGTAGCACTTAACAAACTGAGTAATGACACCACCTTAACAATAAAGCCTGCAGATAAAGGTGGTGGTGTTGTTGTTTTTGACACCATAGACTATGAGGACAGGATGTTCAAATTACTAAATGTTGAAGAACACTATGTGCGTGTGAATGCCACCTGTATAACCGAAATAGCACGTGAATGCTTAAATCTTTTAACAGATGCAAGAGAGGCCGGGTATATCTGCGAGGAAGAGTTTAGATTTATGAACAACCTAGAACCCAAGACTCCGGCTATTTTCGGCCTACCTAAACTGCCCAAACATAAATTGGTTCCCCCCCATGAGGCCCATTGTCAGCAGCATAGACTCTTTATTGGAGCCGGTCAGTAAATACGTGGACCATTTTCTTAGACCCCTAGTCTGTAGCTTGAAATCTTATGTGAGAGATTCTGCGCATATCATCTCGCTGGTAGAGGGCTCACCGTTCTGTGAAGAGACTCAGTGTCTGGTCACCCTTGACATTGAGTCTCTTTATACAAACATACCTCAGTCGGACACAGTAGATGTCATTGATGCTCTCTTGACCAACCAGGACTTGGGTGGTGCTAATAAAGATTTTATTGTTGACTGTGTTAGGTTAATTCTTACAAACAATGTTTTCTTATTCAAAACTGAGGCAGCTGAAGGGGACCAGCATGGGGGCCACATGTGCCCCTAGTCTGGCTTGCCTTTATGTAGGTTACTTTGAAGCCAAACATATACATAATGAAATGGCTCCTTTTTTCGAAAATGTAGCGGGCTGGTACACCTACATCAACGATATTTTCTTTATTTGGGAAGGAACCATTGAGCTTCTTGAAGAATTCTTGAGTTGGATTAATTTAGGGGACCCAAACCTTAGGTTTACATCTTCTTACAGCACTAATAAGGTTGACTTTTTAGATATCTCTATTCGAAATTCCAACAGCGCTCTATCAGTTGAGCTATTCACTAAACCTATGGCCAAGAATACTCTTCTTCACTTTTCGAGTTTCCATCCAAAGTCCCTGAAGGAGAGTATTCCCTTCAGCCAATTTCTTCGGCTTCGAAGAAATTGTTCTGATGTTATGGATTTTTATAAGCATGCAGAAGTGCTAAAAAATAAATTCAAAGATCGGGGGTACCCAAGAAAACTGCTATCTCACTCACTTAAGAGGGAGTAGGTTCTATGACCACGAAGCATTAAATCAGAAAACAAAAAAAGAAAGAGGCCAAATGAACAAAATTGTTTTTGTGAGCAAGTTCTCTGGTCTGAGCAATAAGATAAAAAATGTGGTCAACAAGAACTGGCATATCCTTAATCATGACGAGGAGGTTACCCTAGAGAGACCACTGTATGCATTCAAGAAAAATAAAAACTTGCGTGACTTGTTGGTCCACACATAAAGGGATAATGTTGTGGATCAACAAAGAACGATAGATAATACTAGAGTGGTAGGCAACTCTAGATGATGAACTTGCAATGTATGCCCCCAATGTATAGTTGCTTCTGAGTTTACCAACAATGGAATGACCGTGAAATGTAGAACACACAAAAATTGTAGAAGTAAGAACATCATTTATCTTCTTATTTGTCCGTGTGGACTCTGTTATATTGGAGAGACAGGGAGAGAAGCCCCTATCAGGTTTCAAGAGCACAGATCTGCTATAAAAACTAAAAAGATCACAGCTCCCATTGTCACACACTTCCTGGAGAAAAGGCATGGGGAGAGTGACTTCAAATGGTTCATCCTGGAGAAGGTCAAAATTGGCAAGAGGGGTGGTAACATCACCACCATGCGTAAACATAGAGAACAATGGTACATTTCCTATTTCAATACCGTGAGAAAGGGGTTGAACTCCAGGGAAGAATGGGAAAGGAACATTGGAGCGGTCTTGCTTAGACAAGGATAGCTGTGTTCGTTCTGTAACATTAGTAGAGTGTATTCGTTTTTTCCTCCTACTAGATGGCATAGTGTAGATAAGATGCAGTTGAATTTCACTTAGTTTTTAAGGAAACCTGTTTGATGGAGGCAATTTAACCTGACCATCACTTGTGTTGCGCCTGGTGAGGTGTGGGCTCACATTACACTAACGTTCATAGCTTGATGCGGCTATAGTGGTGTGTTTTTTGTGATATCCTGACAGTGGGCATTAATTCTATTGATAGATAATCTCTGTGGACGTGTTTGGTATATATAACACAAACGTGTAATATTGGGCCGCATAATGAGTGTCTAAGCTTGTGCTTTTACTTAATACTTCCTACACAAATGGATATCTTACTGCATATGAGTTTGTCGTATGGCCTATGCTTAGGGCATTTACACATGCATTGTATCTGAATGCGATCACTATATGACGCGTTTGTAGATGGATAAGCGTATTCGGCTTGCAATATCTAGTTTTAGCATTGCGCGATGTATAATTTAGAAGCGGCATCCGTTATCATGGTGGAATTGTAAATTCGATGAGTACTCGATTTCTATCTATCATATAAACTACATATTTTAATAAATTAGAAACTTGCTGGAGTTTGATATATGGAACTTGGATAGTCCTATTTCTACTCCGATGACTTGACTAGAAACAGGAAGCATGAGATCGAGAGAGATCTGGATATTCACAGTTGCGACGGGCTACCGCGGTTTATATGAGTATTTAAAGGATGGCCGGTCTGTCTTTTGGTTTCCAAGTCTGCAAGCTGGAGTCTGATTACACACGGGATGCCGGCGATTCGACAATTACGGTAATAATAGCTGCGGTGTTGCTTTATGCCGGTCGTGTTGTAGGCATGGATTTGACTCCTAAGTGTGTCCGTCTCTTGGCGTTTCAGGTGGTATTCTATCAAGAAATAGGACATACGAAGGAACCGCCATCACGTAGCTGCCATTTGCCACCGCCTGTATGTGTCGTATTGTTTTACGGGATTCGCGATAAGGTAGATGGATAAAATAGGAGATCCATAGAGTGATTATCTCTACTTATGTTTTTAGGTGGCTGATTAAAAAGAAACCTAACGGAGGTCTATTATGTTTACAGCGTGTCTAGGAGATAGTTTATTTTAAAGATGTGAGTATATGCTTACTTCTATTAAGGAATGACTGTGCCAAAGGAGGCATGTATGCACCCTCGACTCATGGGTTACTGTTCTTATCTTGCAGTATATACTGGAATCGTCATTAGCTCAGTGCTGTATGACCAGAGATATCAATCCTGGATCTTAATCATATTGCAAAAATAAGCACCGTGCAAGGTGGGTCTACTTTTGCATGTGTTGGTGTTCGTATAGCGTTTTAATAACTTTAACGCGTTTGGGCTGTATATACATTACATGCCTTTATGCATCTATCTTTGAAATCATAGATTGCCGGTTTTGAGGCGTTCCTTCTCGCAGGACGAGAGGCACTTGAAGGACATAGGAGGTATCTACCCAAAAGAATCAATTTTGAGAACTAGTACGTGAGGTATGTGACTGCAGAAAATATGGTATAAGTTCTTTTATCGATAGGGTGGTCCTGTTTGTTCCCCTCAGTGAATGACCTACCAGGATGAACTCATTTATATTCCTCTTAGAATGTGAAAGAGAAAGTTCTGCCTCTGTTATCAGATTTTATCAGTGGGCCCTTATGACAAGTATTAGGCTCATGTTTAAAAATGAAATGGGGTACAATGTAAATATGCTCCACAATGTAAATATGCTTAACAATAAGTGAACATGTATGATGCTCTAGAGGGGAGCACTCGGAGAGAATAAGTACCCTGGTGATGTATATAACCCTAGAGAAAGGTTAGATACATTGAGAGTGATGTGTCCTCTAAGTAAGGAATATCAGGGATATCCTTGTCATTATAATGTACTGTTCTCTGTCAATGTTATGATAATTTGTTTGTGCTGATTTAATGCTGTAAATGTTGTATTTTGTCATGTGAATAAATGTTTTGTGATACTTCTAAATAACACTCGAGGCAATGCAATTATGAGATGTGCTTTATAGGATGTTCATTGTATATATACATTTTTTTAAACAAAAATCTTTTTAAATTACAGAATTAACTGGGAAGACATTATATGTATGCCTGATGAAGGTGGCTTTATTAGAAGGTCCGTCGAAACGCGTCGATGCCAAAGAGAAAGGAGGATTGTGTTCTATACTAATTGAAGACAATTCTGACACTTTGCTGAATTGATTTTCTGTTTGGTACCTCCTTTTTACCAATAGTTCAGTTCAACAGCTTTATTTCGATTGTTACATCATAAAAGCAAGACATAGAAAATACAGCGTGGATGCATTTAGAGACTATTTACATACATTAAACATTTTATCCAAAGAGGGTTAAGAACAAATACAGATTAAAAATGACCTAATTCAATAGGATAAAAACAAGGTCTTAACAATCTTTAAAAGGAATAACCATTTATCAATCAGTCACAATATTTAAAACTCAAACAATTAAACAACAGTTAATAGCCGTTTAGTCCTGATGGACCATGCCCATGAAAAAATTTTTTGCAAGGCCAAAAACATACATGGGCTGAGTATCTGATATTAAAATTCGAAGTGCCATGGAAGAGTGCCTAGTACCCTAGCCAAATTTGCCTTGGACGTACATAAGCCGGGCAAACAAACATAAAGTGTTCTATTGACTCCATGGTGGTACCGCAGAAGGGACAGAATGCTGTTGACTGGTACGGTGGTTTCCAGTGGGCTGTTAGGGCACGTACAGGAAGAGACCCCGCTCTGAATCTAAAATATAGGGCCCTATCATAATGTTTCCAGACCATATCCAAATAGAGCTCTTGGTAAGGTACATCCTTGTGTGTTAGAAATTCCTCTGAGAGCCTACCAAGAGATGGGTCTGTGGTGATTCTTCTACTGACCCAGTTCCAATACATAGTTTTTAGCACAGCCTTCGGGGGGGAGGACCGACTTTCCCAGGCTTCACTGAGTCCCAATTTACCAAGCAAATCCTTAACATCAGTTAGCCATCTCATCCTATGCCACCCTGCCAATGACATCACCTCCGTTAGGCCTTTGGCGTATTTGGCAAGTTCAGGAACACTCCACAGCCTGGCCCATAAAAGTAATGGCCGTAGTCTTGCCACATCGCTAATTTGTTGACATCCAAGGTCCAGCAGGAGGGGTAGCGTAGGTGTGCTCTGTGGGAGGGACATAATACCTTTTAAAAACTTGTTCTCAGACCTAGTTAGAAGATCGGTGTTAAAAGTGCCCCAAAGTTCTGCGCCATACAAGGCGGAGCCAACACCCTTTGCCTTGTAAATATCCAAGACAGGGGCAATGGGTTTAGTTGAAGAAGATCGCTGTTCTTTAGCGAGTGCCCCTGTAACCCTTTTATGATTAAGTAGCATTTTCAGCAGATGGGGGGTCCACTGCATAGTATCCGTAATCCAGATACCTAGATAGTCAAAAACAGTGACCCTTTCCAGAGGCGTTTTATTAAGTACAGGGGGACGACCTCGTTTTTTTGGGGGATTTAAAACCAAATACTTTGTTTTATCTGTATTTATTACTAGGCCCCGATAGTCACAAAAGGTCTGGAAGTTGACTAAGAGGCCCTGGAGGCCGGCCGGGGTTTTTGAAATTAATAGCGTATCATCGTCAAAGAGAAGAGTCGGGATTTTCTCCCCTGCCAGGGATGGTGCATCTGAGGGATGTTTAAGCAAGTGCTCCACAACCCCATTCACATAAAGTGAGAAAAGGGTTGGAGCAAGAACACATCCCTGGCGTACCCCTTTCCCCACCAGTATCCTGCTAGTTTTCTGCCCATCAGTGCCCCATCGAACCTGAGCAAAATTACCATCATGCAATCGCACTAAGATTGACAGAATATTTAGGGGAATCCCCATATCCGCCAGCACGCCCCATAGTTGATCTCTGGGCACAAGGTCAAAGGCAGTCTTCAGGTCAATAAATGCCAAGAAAAGACTGCCTCTGCCTATAACCACCACCTTCCAATATAGTAATAAGAGCCTAAAGGCCTGCTCTATCGTGCCAGTGCCAGTCCTAAAGCCAGCCTGATAGTCTGAGAGGATCTCTTTGTCATTTGCCCATTGGAGAATTCTCTCCAGCACCACCTTACCCATGACCTTCTGGGTTGAATCTAGTAAACTTATTGGTCGATAGTTGGCAGGGTCTTCCCTTCGGCCTTTTTTAAAAATAGGGACGACCTTTGCCCCCTTCCAAGAGTCGGGGATGGCTCCACCATTGTCAATCGCAGTAAGTAAAATGTGGATAAGCTTCCCCCATTTCTGCAAATTGGAACGAAGCAGATCCCCCGGAATTCCGTCGGGACCTGCTGCCTTCTGGGGCACAATACAGCTAGTAGCATATTCTACCTCCTTGATTGTAAATGGGAAGATCGTTTCGTCTCCCGTGGGTACTGGAGAGCTATAGGGCATAAGGGAGGTTGGAGCCCTTGGTTGATATGAGTACAGGTTAGAGAAATACTCAAACCAAGCCTGCTCAGTTATATTACAAGTTATAAGTTCACTGTCAGGCCTGTTCCTAGCCCTAATGGTGCTCCAAAAGCGGGCTGCATCCCGCCCAGTGCTTGCCTCTCTTAAAGTTTGCCAGTAGGCATCCTCCCATTCCTTTTTAGCACATTCGATCACTCGTTTATATTCTGCTCTGGCTTGCAGAACAAGGGGCTGTCATTTTGCCTTAACAGCTTTAATGAGGCATGCTTTCTTCTCTCTACATTTAGATGTATACCACCCCTGTTTTGCTTTTGGTTTCTGGTGTCCGGCTGGCCTACCTCCTTGCGTTTGTGCCATAAACAGGTTACCTATTGAGTTTATGGTCTCCTGGAATAATGGTGTGATTCTGGATATACCAGGATGTTCTAAGGAAAATGTTCCCATCTTACTCAGTGAGACTTCCAGGAGTTGGTCTATAGCCTGAAGTTTTGATTCATCTAGGGCCACTTTTCGCCATTTAAGTCGCCTACCACAGTTAGACAGGGTAGTACTCAATGTTGTCATGTTAGCAATCTATAAAGTTGGGGTGCTTAGCCATAGATGCTTTAAGGGCAGTGAGAGGAAGTTTTGGTCACTATCTGTGGTGGGTGTTACAACCATGTCCATGACATGCTGCCAGAGATTTAGATCGAGGAGGATATAATCAATCCTGGAGGTGTGATTTACCCTGTTATATGTATGGGTGCCCAAGGGGTCAGAGGTGGTTCTTCCATTTACGGCTCGCAGGCCATATTCCAGTGTCAAGGCGTTTATTTGGATCACCCTCTGAGACCATCTCTTTATTGGCTCAAAAGCCAGAATTGGTATACCCCTCCTCAGGTCATCCTCAAAAACACCCAGAATATCCTCTGTCGCAAGGGGTTCAAACGTGCAGTTAAAATCCCCTGCAATCATAACTTGTGCACCCACACCACAGTCATCCAAGGCTCTCTCAAGCAGGGCTACAGTGGGGGAGAGGGAGCTACCTCTAGTGCCTCTAGCATATACATTCAGTATCTCAAGCGGCCACCTGCTACCTGGGCCTTTCAGTGAGATTCTGAGGATATCCATTGAATCACTATGTTTCTGGGTAATGCTACACCCCAGTGAAATGTCCACCTATATAAGGAGTCCCCCCGAGGGCCGGCCCCTCCCCGAGGGTGACAGCAGAGCGGGCAAGAAATATGTAGAATAACCTGGCTTATAAGTGGGTTCAAGACTCCAAGTTTCCTGGAAGATGCAAATGGAATGCTGTTCTACTTGCAAGTGCCATTCTGGAAGACCTAAATTCCTAGCTATGCCCGCTAAGTTCCAACTCATGACCCCCAGAACAGGCTCATTGTTCACAGCTGTGTTCCCGGTTTGAATAAGATAGTTTGTGCAATGTGGTGGATAGGATACCTGCTCCGTATCTGTTGTTGGAGATGTTATGATCGGGACATGTGTGGAAGGGAGCAAACAAACCTGGGCTGGTGGGATCACCGGGAAAGTGGCAGCCCTGGGTGGAATATTTGGCATAATGTTACAGGGAAGAGATCCTTCTCCAGATTGACAGATCGTGCCACATTCTTCCTTGTCTTCAACAAATGGAAAATGAACTGGTGGCTTTCTTGCCTTTTTATTTAGAGCGGCTACCACCGGAATTTTAAGCTTTGGTGCCGTTCTTAACGCAGTATTTGCAGCTCTGGAAGTACCTTGGTTGTCTCCCTTATTCAGGGGTGGAGATTTAGTATGCTTAGCGGGAGATGCAGATGATATCTCTTTCTTGGAAACTACTCCAGGGCTAATCTTTAATTGTGTCTTTATAAGAGTCTTCACAGAAAAGAAGTTATCCAGAGTTCCCTGCTCAAAACAATCCAGCCTTGCTGATAGCTCTTTGAGCCTCTCTATTACTGGTAGAATGAGGGACTTTAGAATATGCTCGATGCTATTAGTTAAGAGCATATCACCTTCAAGGCTGGGGGGAGTCGGTATTCTTGGATCAGAGTTATAGGCTGGATTTACATCTTCACTGCCAGGATCGTTAATGTCCTGAATAGCAGAAGCTTCAGCTGGCAAGGACCCTTGCCTCTCTAGGGAGCGTAGATCTAGGGGTAGAGCCAAATCCTCGTTAATGATCTGGGCCTACATCCATCGTTTTTTTGCACTCCACACCACCCCAGTTCAGACATGGCCATATGCAAATGTTTCCGGTCCAGGGAAGACATGGCTAGGCAGTTCGGGCTGGACTGTTCCCATGAGGCACAGGGTCTGACTGATTTGCATATGGCCATGTCTGAACTGGGGTGGCTGAGTGGGCTAAAGAATGGTGATGGATTAAACCCAGATCAGTTAACAGGGGGTGAGTGTTTGATTTGCTCAAACGCTCCGTCCATCATCCCCTTTTGTATCGCTTTGTTCACCCTAAGTTGGCAGGGTATGCTCAGATGTGAGTCCCTTGCTCACTTGGCCACTGGATTCAAGATAGCCTGGCTGATGAGGATTATGAATCCGAAACCGGTCACAGGATGCTTGTTTCCGGTCCAGGGAAGACATGGCTTGGCAGTTCGGGCTGGACTGTTCCCATGAGGCACAGGGTCAGACTGATTTGCATATGGCCATGTCTGAACTGGGGTGGCTGAGTGGGCTAAAGAATGGTGATGGATTAAACCCAGATCAGTTGACAGGGGGTGAGTGTTTGATTTGCTCAAAGGCTCCGTCCATCATCCCCTTTGTATTGCTTTGTTCACCCTAAGTTGGCAGTGTATGTTCAGATGTGAGTCCCTTGCTCACTTGGCCACTGGATTCAAGATAGCCTGGCTGATGAGGATTATGAATCCGAAACCGGTCCCAGGATGCTTGTTTCCGGTCCGGGAAGACATGGCTTGGCAGTTCGGGCTGGACTGTTCCCACGAGGCACAGGGTCAGACTGATTTGCATATGGCCATGTCTGAACTGGGGTGGCTGAGTGGGCTAAAGAATGGTGAGGGATTAAACCCAGATCAGTTGACTGGGGGTGAGTGTTTGATTTGCTCAAACGCTCCATCCATCATCCCCTTTTGTATCGCTTTGTTCGCCCTAAGTTGGCAGGGTATGCTCAGACGTGAGTCCCTTGCTCACTTGGCCACTGGATTCAAGATAGCCTGGCTGATGAGGATTATGAATCCGAAACCGGTCCCAGGATGCTTGTTTCCGGTCCAGGGAAGACATGGCTTGGCAGTTCGGGCTGGACTGTTCCCATGAGGCACAGGGTCAGACTGATTTGCATATGGCCATGTCTGAACTGGGGTGGCTGAGTGGGCTAAAGAATGGTGATGGATTAAACCCAGATCAGTTGACTGGGGGTGAGTGTTTGATTTGCTCAAACGCTCCGTCCATCATCCCCTGTTGTATCGCTTTGTTCGCCCTTAGTTGGCAGGGTATGCTCAGACGTGAGTCCCTTGCTCACTTGGCCACCGGATTCAAGATAGCCTGGCTGATGAGGATTATGAATCCGAAACTGGTCCCAGGATGCTTGTTTCCAGTCTAGGGAAGATATGGCTTGGCAGTTCGGGCCGGACTGTTCCCATGAGGCACAGGGTCAGACTGATTTGCATATCGCCATGTCTGAACTGGGGTAGCTGAGTGGGCTAAAGAATGGTGATGGATTAAACCCAGATCAGTTGACTGGGGGTGAGTGTTTAATTTTCTCAAACGCTCTGTCCATCATTCCCTTCTGTATCACTTTGTTCACCCTAAATTGGCAGGGTATGCTCAGACGTGAGTCCCTTGCTCACTTGGCCACTGGATTCAAGATAGCCTGGCTGATGAGGATTATGAATCCGAAACCGGTCCCAGGATGCTTGTTTCCGGTCCAGGGAAGACATGGCTTGGCAGTTCGGGCTGGACTGTTCCCATGAGGCACAGGGTCAGACTGATTTGCATATGGCCATGTCTGAACTGGGGTGGCTGAGTGGGCTAAACAATGGTGATGGATTAAACCCAGATCAGTTGACTGGGGGTGAGTGTTTGATTTGCTCAAACGCTCCGTCCATCATCCCCTTTTGTATCGCATCCCAATACATAGACTGTATAGGTGGTGTTGCAGTTAATAAAAGTCCTGATGAAATATTCTCTTTCAGTATTGTACTTGAATTAAATTTTTTTGTTCACACCAACTTGGCATGTCACACATGAACCGCAAACATAAAAACCAGCCGGTTTTTTAGTTAACCATGATATTCCACGTATCTCTTTTTTTTCTTTTTTCTGTTCCCTGACGTAGCTTGGACAAAGAATTCTTTTGAGGTTTTCTCCCCTCCTATACACAACCCTAGGTTTCTCAGATACCGTACCTAATGGCATTTGGCCAGAAGCAATCAGATACCAATTTTTTCGTAAGATATTATATACATGGTTGCTATGTACATTATATTCCGTTATAAACAGAACCTCATCTTTCTTGTTGTTAATATTCCTGCTATGTTTGTCAGGGTGAATCTGTAATGTGAATTTTCGATCCACTTTCATTGCCCTCGATTCCGCTTTCTCTAAACATTCTTTGGTGTAGCTTTTTTTTTTAAAATCATTTTTCATGGATTTGATATGTTTTTGAAAATGTGGCTCTTCGCTACAATTGCGACGGGCTCTTACATTCTCCCCGTATGGTATAGCGTTTATTGTGCCCTTGGGATGTGCACTTTCAGCATGTAAGACACTGTTACATGCTGTTACTTTTTTGAAGATGTCACTGTGGATCTTATTATTCATCACATATAATTTTAGATCCAAAAAGTCAATGGTTTCACCTGAGTAATTCATAGTCATCTTTACATTAAATCTATTTTGATTTAAGTACTCATGGTAGGAGGGTAGTTCAGTTACTCCTCCATTCCAAATCATTAGGACATCATCTATGTATTTACGATAGAAAATGATGTTGTTAGTCCAATGTTGGGACCCACGCCCCCAAGCATGCTCCGTCTCGTACACACCCATGAACAGGTTTGCATAAGACGGAGAAAACCTGGATCCCATGGCTGTCCCTTGTCTTTGCAGAAACCAGTCTCCATTGTGCAGAAAAGCATTCATTTCAAGCATCATTCTTGTAATTTCTAACAGCATAAGCGTGTTTTCAAGATTGCTAGCATCACGCTTATATAAAAAGTATTTTAATGCATCTAGCCCACAATCAGTTTTTAGACATGTATAAAGGCTATCCACATCTAATGTTACGAAGAGCAAGTTAGAGCTGTCCCAGGCAAAGTCCTCCAATTTGCACAACACGTCTCTACTATCTCTAAGATAGGAGGGTAAGTTCTTAACAAAAGGCTGGAGGTATCCATCCACAAATTGTGAGAGACGTTCAGTTGGTCCCTCATTACCAGATATTATTGGCCTACCTGGTGGAAAGCCCTCCCCCCCTTATGGATTTTCGGGAGGATATATATACATGGGTAGCGGGAATCCTCCACTTTTAGAAACTTATACTCCGTATCAGAAAGAAGACAAGATTCATGCCAATCTCTCAAGCACGAGTTGATATTGCGCTCAATCTGTTTTGTCGGGTTTTCTTTTAACTTAGCGTAACATTCAGTATTACCTAATTGCCTATCGATTTCTCCTAGATAGTCTGATCGGTTCATTATTACAATATTTCCCCCTTTGTCAGCCTCTCGAATAACTATTTCAGGGTCATCTCGTAAACGACCTAATGTTTCTCTATCTTTCCTAGAGATGTTGTGATTATGCCTGCAGTGAGAATTTCGCATATGTTTATCTTCTAGATGGTGTAATTGCTGTGTTACTTTATCATAAAACTCATCAATGAAAGCATCTTGGGGTCTGAGTGGAATGAACTTGGATGGCATTCTTAGACCACTATCTGCTGATGTATCCTCAATAATATCCAATGATCTAGCAGTATCAGTGATATCAACAATTCCATCTTCCTCATCCAATGTACAAAGTAGGTGGGCTACATTTAGATCAGCAATAGACATTTCAGATGTTTTGGGCTGGCTCAAGTGAACATTCCGTACAACAGTATGATTTCCCCAAAAAGTTTTTAATCTCAATTTTCTGGAAAACTTGAAAAGATTGATATGTAACACATAAATTCAACCCTTTTCGTAACAAGGTTTCTTCTTGAACAGTCAAATTTTTATCAGAAAAATTCACAATATTTAATGCATTGTCAGTACGGTCATCATCAATATCATCAATTATTTTCTCATTTGTGTCTTGCTCTGTAATCTGGTTTGGACGCCTGGCTTTATGTTTCTTCCCTCCCCTCCCCTTCTGATTCAGAATTTTGATTTTTCCTTTTGTTGCCCAGCCTGTAGCATTGAACCTCTTTTTTAAAAAAGGGAAGATGTTGATGTTTGTAATTGGCTGGTGCCCTCGCCTGGATCGCTTTCAATTGAAGAAAGTGAGTGCCACTGGAGGATACACTTATCGGTTTCTCAAATTTTCCCTGGCCAGGCACCTGTTTAGGGGTTACATCATCGTATTTTTTGGAGAAGGTAAAGATGCGTCCATTAGCATAGTCCTTTTCGTCTCTTAATATTTTCTTTATTTTTTTATTTTTTAAATACACTTGATAGGCAGCTAATTCATTCTTTAAGATCTCATAATTCTTTAGGGTTGCATCTTTTAAATTCATCTCAGCAATCTCTTTCTCAAGTTTCAAAATTTCCTCTTTTACCTGCTAACTTTTATCTCAGAGTTTGTAATTAGGATCCGTATCATACGATGCAATGCATCATAAAGACCCTCCTCCCAATCCTCTAGTAGGTCCTGTTCTAAGTCCTCATAGTTGGGAAATATTAAAATTCGTAACCCACGTGGGATCTTTTTATTTTCAATGTATTTGCGCAGTGTTGCCCCGTCCCACCATTTGGCGAGCTCCTGTTTTTTCAATTTCTCAAGTTTGTAAAACTTTTCTTTTAGGCCCTCATTTTTCGGAGTTACATTTTTTGAAATATTGGGGTTGGTGCCTTTAGATTTAAATAGATCCCCCAACATTTCCTCATGTTTATCATCAAAGTCCATCGCTGTTATTAGAGTAATAGGAGCTAGTGCTAATCAAACTCAAAATTACAATTTGGATAAGCACTTCAGGGGAGTGGGGTTAAAGATGATTGCACCAATCTTACGTCCTGTGTTGTACACATTTTTTGGTGACACGGACCAGGAATTCACAATCCCCTAAATTTCCCAGGGCAGAAAACTGTCCTTATATACAAGCTCAATACAACAGTGGCCAGCACAATTGAACAGAGAATAACCAATTTTTTTTAAAACACATATTAATCATTCAAAGGCAGAATCAGTGGTCTTTGTTGAGTTCATTCTTTATTAAATCTTCATTTAAAAGTCTGTAGCCATAGCCAACACGTTTCGTCCTTCACAGACTTCTTCAGGGCTACAAATAACACATATATAAAAAATTATTACCCAAAATAATGATACAATATTTACAATTAAAAAATTTGCAAATGTCATACATTTTTACAATCCTATTGTCAATATGTACAATATATTTTACAGACCTATTCTCCATTTTAGCAATAGTCATGTGATCTGAGACAAACAATTTTATGGATTCCTTTGCAGTTTACAGAGTATTACCAATAATCATATAATATACGCCACACAATTTTATGAATTTCTTCACAGATTCTGCAACATTTGCCTTCATACATTTGTAACTTTTTGTAGGTAAAAAAGAGAGAGCTTCAAGAACGCACTAGGGCCTATTTTATATTTAATCATTTCTTTCTTTTCTTTCCCTTTAGTTAATTTCTCTTTTTTCTTCATTCCACATACATTTAGGATCTTAATGGGTTACTCTTTGGAGTTAGCTTACCAAATAAACTGTGTATCATAGAGTGGTCGTTAGTCACTTACATAGAGTGGTCGCTAGTCACTTTCAATATGTACTCTATCAAAGACAATTGTACATCATAAATCTACAATGAAAATAGAAATGATCTCTCATAGCTTCTCTCTGTTAACATGATCGAAAGCAGCAGAGAGATCCATGAACCCTAAATAAACTGCCTCGTTGCTGGCAATGGTGTATATGGCAACCAGGAGATAGAGGTTCAAACAATGATCCGTTGTTGACCTTCCCTCCCTAAATCCGCATTGCGTGTCAGTAATAATCGGGTGTGTATCAGCCCATTCCGTGAGGCGGTTGAGGACCACTCGACTCAACACTTTCGCCATAACATCAATCAGGGATATCAGGTAGTAACATTGGGGATTGTCCCTTTTCCCTTTTTTGAAAATTGGGACTATTGTTGCTGTGGACGAGGAGAGCGGGAGGCCAGTTTCGGCCGCCGCATTTGAAACCCTTGTCAGGATAGGGGCCCATAGCTCCATCTTGCTTAGGTAGAGATCAGATGGTATACCATCTGGCCAGGCGCTTTGTTTTTAGATAAACCTTGAATGGCCCCTACTACTTCTTTCAGGGTGAACTCAAGACTATCAACCCACTGGGGGCCCAGACCATCACCCTCGTTATTTTCACCAGTAAGGTTGTATAAGTTTTTTAAATGGTTATGCCATTGTTCTGGGAGAATTGTGTTACAAATTTCTGGGACATTTGCGTCCTGAAAACATGGTTTATTTTTGATTTTCCAGATCTCTGTCAAATCCCTTCTGTCCGCTGTCTCCCTTAGGTCCTCCCAGGCTTGCGATTGAAGACAGTATTTCCTGCCTTTTTATATACAAGCCTGCATTGGGCGATTTGTAACTTATCCCGGGGTAAGGTTTTGAGGCTAGAGTTCAGATCTTTATGTGCCCACGAGCAGTCTTTATCGAACCATCTGGGGGTGGTATTTGTTCTCTCATTCTTAGTGGTCTTTAGTAATCCATCAATCAGGTGCGCCATGTCCTCAAATGCATTTACAACAGCTACACCCAAAAGGGAAAGATCGAAACACACCTTCAAAGCATCTCCACCTTTCACGATTAAAGATTTATAAAAGTGTCCCCATCTACTTTAGACCATCTGAGTCGCCTCCTCTGGTCCGTTGCCCTCTCTATGTTACGAACCCCTCGAGTGATATTTTTGGTGGGCGGACCTTTTAGTTCCAACAGTAGGGGATTGTGGTCACTATATATGCTCCATTCCATATCTGCCCCTTTAACCAAAACTTTAAATATACTAGAGACCACAATGTAGTCAATATAGGAGCGACAGCCTCTACCCTTAAATGTGGGATTCATCTCCCCTCCACTTCCCAATGCCACGAGATCAATGGTATGAACCAAATCGTGGCTTTTCAACACCCTATCCAATTCCATCCCCTCAGGGGAATGCAGAAAGTGTGGGCCATCCTCCTCCATGCAACAGGACCAATCCTTGTTGACAGGTCTCAAGATCGGGCAAAGGTGGGTATTAAAGTCGTCAGCTAAGACCAGAAGGTGGCGCCACCGCCCTTTTCCCTGCGGCTAACTCAGCATTAAGGCGCGTGTCCAATTCTTTTATTTTGGGACCCTTCCCATTGGCTCCCACAGCATTATACCAGAAAATCAAGGTGATATTTAACCCTTTTGAGTGTAACCCCAGGGCTTGCATGTTATGTGATGGCCAGTTCAGGTTAGTCCACACTCCTTCTACATGAAAATCCACGTATATGGCCAGCCCCCGCATGGCTCTCCCCGATGCTGACTTCTGGGCAGGTACTGAAAAACACTTGAACCCCGAAAGAAAGAAAGAAAGGGTTGCAATCAATCACCCAGGTTTCCTGCAAACATATTACATGGAACCTGGTGATATATTGCTTCCAGTCCTGATCATCAAATTTGAAATTTCGCTGCGAGTCCTGCTATGTTCCAGGATAGCAGCTTTAACCCCTCCTGCTTTTGAGTTATCGTTACTAAAGGTGTGATAAGATTGTTGTTTTCTATCCTATCACTAATCAGGGCTTCCTTGGGCTCAAGTAGGGAGTGTGATTTCAGTTGCTGGTGGCGTGACCAGGTACTATCCAACCCCATTTTTTCCATGTCAGCTGCAGGCCTGACTTGTGGACCCTCTATGATTCCGTCCATTGACTCAACAACTACACCTAATAAATCGGTCTGGGCTATAATTGTAGACTGTGCCATGTCTTTATCAGGGCTTTTTTCCCTACTGTATCTCTTCTGGGGGTTCTGTCCTTCCCTAGTCAATCCAACTCTTCCAGGGACATCAAGGGATCAAATCTATTCTGCAGGTATGTCACTCCTTGGTTCATAAGGGGCCCATATAAAGGTCTGCGACGACACCCAACCACGTTCCATTCACTTCTACTTTGGCTGACCTGATCCAACCCCGGGTTATGAATTCCCCTTGGGTAGAAAGAAATTAAGGGCATAGATCTAATGTTGCTAGAGTTAGTAGTCGGTCCCCACCTTACTATTTGATCAACGACGCGCTGATTCCTAAAGTTTACCACCACAGAATCCCCAATGGTATCCTTAGGCCTATTCCCCACCCAATTCACCCTACGTACCAACAAAATTTCCCCCTATTTGTTACCTACTAGAGGCCTATGCTTGTTCCGCCAGAACGTAGTTTTGTTTTTAAGCTCATCATGGGCCTCTGTCTGGTCTGACCTCAGCTCCGGGAACCCTGTTAGAATAATTACATATGGGGCTGCTACGTGGGGTAAGTTACATGGTAGAGGGTTAGTGGGTACCCTGGGGGGTGGTCCTTCTACTTGGCACCGAATCAGGGGTACTGGTGAAGGCTGTCTATGAACAATTATTTAATCACAATTGACACAACAAAATCAATGATTATCAAGCAACAGTTCATCAAGAAAACAATATAATTCTTGTGTTCTTAGCATATTTCTTTATACTGCCAACAGCCAACGCGTTTCGTCCTGGAGATAAGAAGTCATCAGGGCTGTAAATGTAAACACAAAATGTATATGTATAAGTCAAGTTACACATCTTATTGTATTTGTGAACAAAAACGAAAATTTACATGTGTTGTTACAACACCGTACAACCTGGTACCAATAAGGTAACAATATTACAAAACATTTTTATGACATTTGCTCAAGAACCAAGAGATTTTGCGGGAGTTTTTATATACAAAGACACCTGTACCTTATAAATACCAAACATTTATTTTGTTACATGTGTTTGACATACCGGGATAGTATGGGCAACCTGTTCGAGATTTAACTCTAGTGGCAAATATGATGCCATATGGGTTACATTCAATTATATTCAACACTATAGGGCTCACCTTAAAAATATTACTATTTTGATGCTTCCAAATCTGCAATGTTTCAATTCCTTAAATGTAGGAGGCTCCCAAGGTCAATCATACACCTTTATCAATCTAAAAGTATAATACCAGACTTTATTAGTAATAGAAAAGGTTCAGTCAATCGGAGTCTGCCATCTTCCTGACTCCTAGTAACTGTAGAGCGTGACCTTTCAAAGAGAGCTTATCCTCTCTAAAACCCCTTTAAAATGCATTCGACAATTTCTGGTACTCTATGCACAAGTATTTTATATAGGCACACATAGCCCATGGCAAGTTTATTCTAATCACTCCCAATACATCGCTGTTGCTAAATTCTATCTCAACATGAATAAATGTACCTGTGAGCAAATAAGCTAATATTGTCCACATCGGATATGCCCCTTCTTGAAATGTTTCAATTCTTCGGGTAGAATTCTCCAATCATCTCACCTATTGTGATCAAACAGTTCATCCTTTAGAGCCTCATTCATTAAGCTTAGTAAATCTAAAATCCTTGCACCTCCTACTATATAAAAATGTATCGCCAACAGTCACTCACCCAAATATCTAAAAAATGAATATCTTGACAATTCCTGTTTCAGACCTTGTTTCTTCACTGCAAAAACCATAATCTACAGGAGCAGAAGAGGACAAACACGTCACACTCTTAGTATTACTCTTTCTACTCTTGTACTTATTACTCCTTTCCTCGTTTGCTGGACACTTACCGATACATTGGAAGCCTCATTTTCTTCAACTCCGCCCGGGTTCGATAAATCCCGATAGCAATCATTCCGTGAAATCCCGCACAATATAAGGAACCCCATGTCCAATCAAGACCCGCTAAAATTCCCGGGCAAAATCCAACGAGATACACCTGTGTAATCTAACCTGTTCTCACCAAGGTCCAACACCTCCATTACATCTGGTCTGTTCCCGATGACTTCCGTTTATGCGTCCAACTTTCCTTCTATACCAAATCCTGCTTTCAATGTGGTCCGTCCTACGAATAACATCCGGTATACGCCCATCCATTTCCGTCTTTGTCAACAAACCGAGATCGCGTCAATTCTACAAACCCAATTCTGTGAGCAGCGATCTCATTCGCTGTTCCAATATGTATGTCCCTAACATATTGGGCCCTGGCCCTACCACCATTCATGTTTACCTTTCCTTGTTCCTAAAGATAAACAACGACGTGAGATACGAAAATCCTACAGTATATGTATTGAATAGCACATATTACGCTAGCCAAATGGAATGGGTTTCGTTTAGCTAAATCGATCTATTGATATTAAAATAGATGCGACCTTTGGTAATGATTCGGCTTTTGCGGGTCCACAAATTGTTAATACCTACTCAATAAATATGCTTTGGTTGTGAAACCGGTTGCCTTCATATTTATCCCAGTATGTGTACAGAGCATTATGCATGTTATGTATACATTATGTTATGTTATGTTATGTTATGTTATTTATTCTTTTGTATAGCGCAACGGTTACTCAAAAAGAGTGTCCCGGCGCTTTTAGGTAAGGAGAACAGATTTCGGAATAACACAACACAGCTAAAAGAGATTACAAAGAAAAACAAAAAGAAAGCGAAACTACTGGCAGACCTATTGGGAAAACAGCCAGGTTTTGAGACCTCTTCTAAAATCAAGGAGAGTAGACGCCCCCCGCAAAGGGAGCGGTAATGCATTCCACATCTGTGGGGCCAACAGACTGAAAGAGCGGCCCCCGAGACGAGCCCTCTTCACGCGCGGAACAGCCGCCAGAAGTAGAGATTCTGACCTCAACGAGCGAGTCGGATGGTAAAAGGTCAGTCTCTTTTGGAGATGTTTAGCTCCCACAGCATGGAGCGCTTTGTAGGCCAAGGTCAGAGCCTTAAAGGCGATCCGTTTGCGAATGGGTAGCCAGTGTAACGTCACCAACAACCCAGCGGCGCTGGCGCGTCTACTTAGGCCAAAGATGGCCCTGGCCGCCGCGTTCTGTGCAACTTGAAGCCTTTGTAGCAGATACTCTGGCAGGCCCAGGTAAAGAATGTTGGCATAATCCAACCTGGAGCCTATCAAAGCCTGCACCGTCAGCCTCCTGTGCTCCTCGGACAAGAGAGGCAAAAACCTCCGCAGCATTTTTAACAGGCCGAAGCAAGTGCCGGTAACCCCCAAGATCTGGGCTTTCATCGTCAGCCCCTTGTCCATCTTAACCCCCAAGTTTTTAGCCATGGGAGAAGAGCCGGAGGGAGGGAACATGTCGATGGGCCACCAGGCCTGCCAGCTAGGCTCCGTATCGCACCCGAAGAAGAGTACCTCCGATTTGTCGGAATTGCACTTGAGGCTGTTCAGTTGGAACCATGCGAACACAGCCCCAAGGCAATTCTGGATACTCTCCCCGTCAAAGTCAGCCCCTCTCTCGCAAGAGAAGAGGAGCTGGGTGTCGTCGGCATACGACACGATCCGGGCACCAAATGACTCCGCCACCGCCGCCAATGGGGTCATAAAGATGTTGAAAAGGGTCGGGCTCAATATAGAGCCCTGAGGGACCCCGACTCCCAGAGGCGGCATTACGGCGGTGTCAGATGATGTCCAGATCGTTTGCCGGCGGCCGGCCAAAAAGGAAGAAAACCATTTGAGCACCGTCCCCCGCAGATTATGTAAATATTTCGCCAGTATTTACATTGAGACTCAAACCACTTATATCATCTATTTTAGTATTTTGCAGAATCTTATCAAGTACCCAATTTTGACCTTAATATTACATTTTAAGTCATACATTATGCCAAAAAATGATGTAACTCTGAGTCAATATTGAGACCATGTTTCATAGTTCGACATTTAATTATCCATTGTGCTTCTGTCTGTCGGATTCGTAACTCCCAATCACCACCTCTAACATGTTGTGGTACCTTCTGAATCCCATGAAATTTAAAGTTTCTATTGGGACTATGTTCCCTCTCCATATGTACATATAGTGGGGATTTTACATCACCATTAATAATTGCCCGCCTATGTTCCTATATCCTGGTTTTAAGGGGCCTCTTAGTACTCCCTATGTATACTTTCGTACAACTGCATATAATGGCATATATAACCCCCGTACTGTTACAATTTATAAATTAATTGATCCAGAATTGTCTGTTACTATTGTACTTAAAGGTTTTAGTCT
Source organism: Lissotriton vulgaris (assembly GCF_964263255.1). Lineage (NCBI taxonomy): Eukaryota > Metazoa > Chordata > Amphibia > Caudata > Salamandridae > Lissotriton > Lissotriton vulgaris. The sequence continues at coordinate 260,222 of NW_028244609.1, forward strand.
TATTCATGCCATGTGCACATATTATGCACGAACCATAGACGTAAAAACCTTTAGGCTGTGTTGGAAGCCAATCCTGTGTCATTGCGGTCATCGGACGGATATAGTTGGCTGAAATCCTGTCCCTAATCGTTGGGCATTTTTTAAAAATCAGTCGTGGTTTGTCATCTAACTCAGTCGCCAAACCTGGCATACCCTTAAGTAAAGCCCAATTTCTGCCTAAGGCTTGTCTAATTTTGTCTTTTTGTATACAAAATGTAGTAACAAAAGATGGTCCCCGTTTAATCGCGTGTTTCCCTTTGGAAATTAAAGTAGTTTCTCTGTTCATTTTTGACACCTTGTCTCTAGCCCGTGTTAAATCTTTATTGGCATAACCTCTCCTGCCCAGTCTTTCTTGCAGTTTGTTCAGTTCACTGGTGTAGTCTTCCTCACGACTACAATTCCTTCTACCCCGAACCATTTCTCCACAAGGTATACCTGAGATAACAGCCTCTGGGTAGAAACTGTCTGCCCTTAGGGTAGAGTTGGTGGCCGTTTACTTTCTGAACAATTTACTTTTTATGTTTTCCCCTTCTACCATTAATGTCACGTCCAAATATTCTATGCTTGATGAGCTCTGGTTCATCGTTAGTCTTACATTAAATCATTATCATTTAGATAATTCAAGAAGCCTTTCAATTCATCGGAAGTGCCTCTCCATATTAATAAAATGTCATCGATGAATCTGGCCCAAAATACCACCAGATCCATCCATTCACCTGCTCTGCGGCTCCAGGCATGCTCCCTCTCATACCAACCCATAAATAGGTTGGCATACGAGGGAGCAAACCTGGAACCCATCGCAGTGCCCCATATTTGATGAAACCATTAATCTTCAAAAAGAAAATAATTATTGTTTAGAATCAATCGACTCATTTCTACAAGTATTCTTGAGTGGTGTCTTAGACTCGCACTTCTACTGCTAAGAAAATGTTCCAACGCTTCTATTCCTTTGTCTGTATGAATACAGGTGTATAGACCAACCAGGTCTAACGTGGCTAAAATCATACCGTCTTCCCACTTGAAATCATTTAATTTGTTCAAAATGTCAGTTGTATCTCTCACATAGGAGGGTAAATTTACCACTAAAGGTTTTAAAAAGCCATCTACAAATTCTGAGAGATGTTCAGTGGCACTGCCAATGCTGGAGACTATCGGTCTTCCCTGGGGATTCTCCCTGCATTTATGAATTTTAGGTAATGTGTATAGAAATGGAAAGGGGGGGTGAACAACATTAAGATACTTGTACTCTAGCGCATCTATCAGACCCTCTTCCGTCCAAACATAAAGATGTCCTGATATATTCTTTGTGACCTCTTTCATTGGATTGCCTCTTATTTTCTCATAACAATAAGGGTCACTCAATTGTTCACGTATTTCAGATACATAGTTTGATTTATTCATAATCACAATGTTTCGCCCCTTATCGGCTTCCCTAATTATGATTGATGTATCCTGTCTAAGGTCTGATAGAGCTATTCTTTCCAACTGGGGCAGATTGTCTTTGTTATTGCCTTTCCGAAACGGTTTATCTTGTAATCTATGAAACTCCTCTAGGGTTCTTTCCATGAATAGATCTATGGCTACGAACTGGCTACCATGGGGGATAAACTTAGATTTACTACGTAACTCATTAGTGCAATGATAATCTGTTTCTATGTCACAGAGACTGGCTACATCATCCAAATTCAAATCCAACTCCCCTGATACGGTCATCAATAAATGAATATTCTGTAATTCTGCTGTTGTCATTTCTGAATTTTTATTTAATATTTTTCTCTTTACATTTACATCCAAAAGTGAAAAGAAACTTTTAAGTTTTAAATTTCTGCAAAACTTGAACAAATCAATTTCAAGATTAGTGCAATCACAGTTGTTAACAGGACAGTACTTCAAGCCTTTTTTTAATACAGATACTTCATATTCATTCAAATGTCTATCTGACAGATTGATGACTTCTAGTTCTCCCCTGGTAGTCTGATCTTGGTCTAATTATTGGTTCTGTTTTGACTCCTGGTGCCCATCCTGGTATTTGTGGGATTTCCTCCTCCCCCTTCTGACACTCCTGTAAACTTTCTCCGACCTTTCTTTATCATTTTTAACTCGTGGCAAAAAGACAAATTGGTTTTGGGGGTACCTCCTACAGCCCCCGCTGCAGTATCATCAATAGAAGAAATGCTAGAACTGCTATAATTTGTGGATGTACTCAAATCACCTGATTGAGCTGTCCCAGATGCCTGATTTAATTTAGTTTTGGGTCTGGCCACCTCATCATAACCGCGGGCAAACGTGAAAATCCTTCCTTCATTATAGTCCCGCTCATCCCTTAGTTTACTCAATTTTTTATCTTTGATTTGTAATTGATGTCTGTTAATGACATCCCTTAAGATTAAGTAATTTTTGTCTGTTAGCTCTGGTAGATTCATATCCTTGATTTCTTTCTCTAAATCACTTATTTGTTGCCTTAGTTTTTCTACCTTTCTCTCCGAGTTCTTTATAAGAATGTTCATCATAGTAAAAGATGATGCATGCAGATTTTCTTCCCATTCCTTTAAATGGTCCTCCTCTAAGTCATCAAATGTGGGGAATATAAGTATGCATAACCCTTGAGGTATTCTCTTTTGCTCCAAGTCATTTTTTAGAGTTACGCTATCCCACCACTTGCTTAATTCAGACTTACGCAGTCTCTCCAATTTTAGAAATTTATCTCTAAGACTTACTTTTGTCTCATTTTTTTTACCTATGGCACCATTAGGTTGTTTCGTCTGGAAAACCTCCGCTGCTAACTTATCTCTATCGTCATCCATAGTTAACCTGGCCCTCGTACTACCTCTACCCTTATATAATGCTTTGACAAAAGAAATGGACGACGTAGAGTATGCTTTGGTGCACTCTGAGGGATAATTTTATCGATTAGTCCCCTTTGTCTTGCACTTCTACCAGCTACTAGGGCACCGTCCAACCCCAAACTATCCAAGTAGGTACTCAAAGAATGAGCTGGGAGTGCTAAATTTTTTTAGAAAGTACGATTATTTAATCACAATTGACACAACAAAATCAATGATTATCAAGCAACAGTTCATCAAGAAAACAATATAATTCTTGTGTTCTTAGTATATTTCTTTGTACTGCCAACAGCTGACGCGTTTCGTCCTGGAGATAGGACGTCGTCAGGGCTGTAAATGTAAACACAAAATGTATATGTATAAGTCAAGTTACACATCTTATTGTATTTGTGAACAAAAACGAAAATGTACATGTGTTGTTACAACACCGTACAACCTGGTACCAATAAGGTAACAATATTACAAAACATTTTTATGACATTTGCTCAAGAACCAAGATATTTTGCGTGAGTTTTTATATACAAAGACACCTGTACCGTATAAATACCAAACATTTATTTTGTTACATGTGTTTGACATACTGGGATAGTATGGGCAACCTGTTCGAGATTTAACTCTAGTGGCAAATATGATGCCATATGGGTTACATTCAATTATAATCAACACGATAGGGCTCACCTTAAAAATAATACTATTTCGATGCTTCCAAATCTGCAATGTTTCAATTCCTTAAATGTAGGACGCTCCCAAGGTCAATCATACACCTTCATCAATCTAAAAGTATAATACCATACTTTATTAGTAATAGAAAAGGTTCAGTCAATCGGAGTCTGCCATCTTCCTGACTCCAAGTAACTGTAGAGCATGACCTTTCAAAGAGAGCTTATCCTCTCTAAAACCCCTTTAAAATGCATTCGACAATTTCTGTTACTCTATGCCCAAGTATTTTATATAGGTGCACATAGCCCATGGCAAGTTTATTCTAATCACTCCCAATACATCGCTGTTGCTAAATTCTATCTCAACATGAATAAATGTACCTGTGAGCAAATAAGCTAATATTGTCCACATCGGATATGCCCCTTCTTGAAATGTTTCAATTCTTCGGGTAGACTTCTCCAATCATCTCACCTATTGTGATCAAACAGTTCATCCTTTAGAGCCTCATTCATTAAGCATAGTAAATCTAAAACCCTTGCATCTCCTACTATATAAAAATGTATCGCCAACGGTCACACACCAAAATATCTAAAAAATGAATATCTTGACAATTCCTGTTCCAGACCTTATTTCTTCACTGCAAAAACCAAAATCTACATGGGCAGAAGAAGACAAACACGTTGCACTCTTAATATTACTCTAACTTCTCTCGTACTTATTACTTCATTCCTCGTTTGCTAGACACTTACCAATACATTGGAAGCCTCATTTTCTTCAACTCCGCCCGGGTTCGATAAATCCCGATAGCAATCATTCCGTGAAATCCCGCACAATATAAGGAACCCCATGTCCAATCAAGACCCGCTAAAATTCCCGGGCAAAATCCAACGAGATACACCTGTGTAATCTAACCTGTTCTCACCAAGGTCCGACACCTCCATTACATCCGGTCTGTTCCCGATGACTTCCGTTTATGCGTCCAACTTTCCTTCTATACCAAATCCTGCTTTCAATGTGGTCCGTCCTATGAATAACATCCGGTATACGCCCATCCATTTCCGTCTTTGTCAACAAACCGAGATCGCGTCAATTCTACAAACCCAATTCTGTGAGCAGCGATCTCATTCGCTGTTCCAATATGTATGTCCCTAACTGATTAACAGTTCATTTTTCACGGAGACACCTTCAGCAAGGACAGGAGTACAGCGGTGTTCCCTGCATCAGCCCAGCCTACACCTCGCCGCACCCGCTTCGCGGGTGCCGCATCGCCTTGTTAGGTGCAGGGCAATATTACCTACGGAGTGACGAGGAAAGGCGGCACCGGGTGGTAGGCATCAGCGGGGCTGGGAGCGTGCGGGGACTCCAACAACCAGGAGTCCCTGCGAGACCGTCAGCCAGCTTCCGGTCCGCTCTCCCTGCTGGCCCGCCCCCTCCACCTGAGGATTTCAAAAGCGTCCTCACCTTTCTCCCTGTGGGTTACCAATTCATTTTTCACGGAGACACCTTCAGCAAGGACAGGAGTACAGCGGTGTTCCCTGCATCAGCCCAGCCTACACCTCGCCGCACCCGCTTCGCGGGTGCCGCATCGCCTTGTTAGGTGCAGGGCAATATTACCTACGGAGTGACGAGGAAAGGCGGCACCGGGTGAGAGGCATCAGCGGGGCTGTGAGCGTGCGGGTACTCCAACAACCAGGAGTCCCTGCGAGACCGTCAGCCAGCTTCCGGTCCGCTCTCCCTGCTGGCCCGCCCCCCACCCACCTGAGGATTTCAAAAGCATCCTCACCTTTCTCCCTGTGGGTTACCAGTTCATTTTTCACGGAGACACCTTCAGCAAGGACAGGAGTACAGCGGTGTTCCCTGCATCAGCCCAGCCTACACCTCACCGCACCCGCTTCGCGGGTGCCGCATCGCCTTGTTAGTTGCAGGGCAATATTACCTACGGAGTGACGAGGAAAGGCGGCACCGGGTGAGAGGCATCAGCGGGGCTGCGAGCGTGCGGGGACTCCAACAACCAGGAGTCCCTGCGAGACCGTCAGCCAGCTTCCGGTCCGCTCTCCCTGCTGGCCCGCCCCCCGCCCACCTGAGGATTTCAAAAGCGTCCTCACCTTTCTCCCTGTGGGTCACCAGTTCATTTTTCACGGAGACACCTTCAGCAAGGACAGGAGTACAGCGGTGTTCCCTGCATCAGCCCAGCCTACACCTCGCCGCACCCGCTTCGCGGGTGCCGCATCGCCTTGTTAGGTGCAGGGCAATATTACCTACGGAGTGACGAGGAAAGGCGGCACCGGGTGAGAGGCATCAGCGGGGCTGCGAGCGTGCGGGGACTGCAACAACCAGGAGTCCCTGCAAGACCGTCAGCCAGCTTCCGGTCCGCTCTCCCTGCTGGCCCGCCCCCCGCCCATCACGCCCCCTATATCTTAGCCCTAGACTCCCGCAGCGCGGGACGCAGCATGGGGCGAAGACCGGTCAAAGAGCGGGCCGTTTGAGGCCGTTCGAGGCTGGGAGAGACTGGACTGGGCCATTTTCTTTGGCCCTACTCCGCCGTAACACTTGCATTTTCAGCTGAATACCCATCCAGCCACTATGTCAACTCGTGAGTACAGGGACAGGGCAGCTAAGACAAAACTTAAACACGGCACACTAGACGATTTTATCACCAGGACCCATACAGCCATTGACACAGAGATTGCCAAAATGCAGCTCAGAGTGTCCATTGAACTAGATGCTGCAAGAAGGCTATCGCAGGAGTTAGCAGCAGCTAAAAAATCCTCTCTAGGGTCCATAGCCTTTGCCAAAACACCGGACCGCCCAATTGGTCCTGCTCCCACCCTAATTGTAACCCAGGCAGATATCCATCAGCCTCTAGTACCCACTACATCCATATCTAAGGAGGGGTCTTCATTGGCATCCATTAATTCTCCAAGATGCTCATTGGGCGGGTCAGCCAGGCAAGAGAAGGAGAGCAAGGGGAGCCCGCCGGGAACGGCGTTGACATCCAAACACATGGAACCAGGTGGGGGGAATACTTGTATTTTACGAAAAGGGCCCCACAAAAAAAGGAAGCGCAATAATATAACAGCATATACAAGGAAAAAAGCTAAGTTTGCGAAGGCTCTGCTATCCACCAAGGCACCACTCTTGCCACCTCCAGATTCAATTCCAGTGAGTAATATACAGCCATCTGAACCAAGATTAGAATCTAGTCCTGAACAAATGGCAGTAAATCATGAACCAGATAATTTCGTCATAGAGAGCGAAACTAGTGGGGTTCCACTTTGCACTATTGAAGGGAAAGATGTAGAATTTCTAACTGTCGTGTGGGAAACACTTAAAAAATTATTAACCCCCCTTGAAGTGAGACTCTCACACATAGAAACACAGCTCCTGGAGACGGAAAAAAGTATTCTGAACCTAGCAACCATTAGCATGCACGACAAAAATTCAACCTGTACACAGGAACCCAAAAACATCACACCATCATCTGTTGTTGACACACCAGCTGCTACTATCCTCTCGGGTGCATCGAGATCTAATTGCCCGGGAAGCACCAATACCAGACCAATACCTGTTGCTATAACACAGGCTGCTGCTACGCCCAAGGTTGCTCCGAAGGTTAAACCAACTCCAAAACCTCGGCATATGGTTACTGCACATACTTCTGCCAATATGGCAACGGTGGTCATAAACCAACCTGCGGCTGTTAACTTACCATCGCCGATAACCAGGGTTGGCCAACCTGAACCTTTCCCGATAGAAACCGTTGTCTCAAGGGCTACTGGAAATAACAACACCTATCCCATTACTCAGAGATCATACACTCAGGTTAATCGCCACAGGGGTTATGTCGATTTACCCCCCGACATGAGACCCTATGTAGTTGTGCTGACAGGGGTAACGGAACTGACCCAGCACCAGCAGGAAGACTTTGCTTCACTAAAAAACAAAGTAATCCACTGGCTCAATGTCAACAGGCCAATACCCAATCATTTAAGGAGCAAAATCCTTATGGTGCGTAGGGTACCCTTGGTAGGCACCACACACAAGTCCATCTGTGGCGACTGTGTAATCGTCTCTTTTGAGAATCCCAACACCGCACATGCTATACACTCCTGGAATTACAACAGTGCAAACTCACCCATAGCATCTAGACCCCTCACATATTTCTATCCACCCTATCCCTATTCGAATTTGGTAGGGAACTGGAGCTGGCTTCCGGAGAGAAAAGGTGGTCGGGGAGGGATACCTAATCACTGGTCAGATACACATGGCGGGTGGATCGGGGCACCGATCTCAAATAGATATGGGTGCCTCGAGGAAGTGGACTGACTTCTAGACAGTCACACCACCGTCCCGCCAGTACTTGATCTGACCAGTCCCCCAATTCATCCCATGGGCCAGGTGACTACCGCCACATTAAAAACCCAGATGAACAGACTCGCCTCTCTCCCATCACAAGATCAACTGGGTTATTCCAACCAAATTGCTAGGGAAGGTAGGCATAAGGACAGGGCATACATAACACCTAGGCCTATCGGTGATATAATTAATCTCCCTGCTGAGCCCACAATGGACCTGAGTGACAGGGACAGCTACTCTTCTGAGGTTTGCATGAAAATAACGTCAGTGCCTACAGTCACACTCCCCACCACCATGCAAGATGAATCCGGCCCACGTAAGTGTTCTTTGACACTAGCTACCACCGCCGTGCCGGAGGCCCAAGGAGTAGTATCCATAATCTCCTGGAATGTCGCCGGATTGGCTAACAAACTAGATTCCCCTGAATGGGGGGAACTTATAGAAGGGCACGATATATGCCTCTTTCAGGAAACGTGGGCCAGAGAAAAATATCCTCGCGTAGGATATGCCACCTTCGAGATCCTGGCAAAATGGGGTGGAAAGGGTCGACCATCAGGGGGCCTCTCGATTTGGGTGGGTTCCCATCTAGGTTGCAGGGCTACACAGCTGGAAACTAATTCAGCAGATTTCCAGTGCGTATCTCTGGATTGGCCATGCGGTGCAAAGGTAACATTGATCAATGTTTATTCGAGAGCGGTTGGGATAGGAGCCACCTCGGGGACAATTGAGTGTTTAGCACTGTTCCTTGACTCCATCACGCTTTCCTCTCCTCTAATTGTTGGTGGAGATTTTAATACCCAGTATGAACCCCTCCCGGACCATCTGCTAGGTATAACAAGCGAAGAGGATGAACTCTGGAACATTCCCACCTTGGCGGGCCTACAGACAAAGGCTTGGACACCACTAGCCACTCAAATAATGGCTTTTTCGCTCTCTTATTCGCTGAGGGCCTGTAATGGGCGATTTAAAGGGGACATCCCACCAAAACACACTTTTAACAAACCTGGATATGAGTCACGTATTGACTATATCCTGGTCTCAACAAGGGATTGGGGTAAAGCGAAGGACTTCGAAATAACTTCCAGGTTAGATAGCGACCACAATCTGCTTTCCCTTAAATTTGAGATCCAGGGGTCACATATGGCCCGGGTGAAGAAAATCTAATAAACCAGACAGATTTAGCACTATCCAGTGACAGGCGAAGAATAAAATGGGCAAAATTTCAGGAAAATCCGTCCAATATTCAAAGGCTGTACGCCCTAGTTGTCCCTGTCCTTGAAGAGGTTGCGGCTTGCTCGCACCACCTAGTCAATGACATGGAGCCCTCTGCTCTTGGAAGGGCCGAGGAATCTATGACACCTTCACTAGATCCCGCTCAATTCACTGTGCTTGATGCTACTCATACTGACCTATGTACCCACCTGGCAGAGGTGCTGAACCCTGTGGCCAGGCTGAAAAAGCCTAAGCAGAAAAGAGTTACATGGTTCAACGCTTCCTGCAGGTTAGCAAAAGCCACACTACTAGAATCCCTTAAAATGCGAGATACCCCAAGCAAGATCAGGGAAAAGAGATTGGCCTACAAGTCAATCCTACGTAATGCCAAATTAGAATGGGATGAGGGAAACTGGACAGAAATGACAACTGCCCTTGCAACACGAGATGCTCGAACCTTCTGGCAAATCGTCAAGCATGGTTCAGCTGAACCCCTTGCCGCAGTAGAGGCTAACATAGCTCCCTCCGTCTGGGAGGAACATTTAAAAAATCTATACAAACCACATCACAGCGATCAACTAGCGACCCTGTCGGAAGAAATAAAGCACCAATCCACCGAAAGTGTAGCTTCCATTGCTGGATTCACTGTGGTGGAAGTGTCTACGGCAATCAAGTCCCTGGCTGCTGGAAAAGCGCCAGGCCTTGATAGGCTGCCTGGGGACCTATATAAACACGAGCCACAAATCTGGGCACCGTACCTCAGGGTGTTGTTCAACGCAATCCTGATTGGTATGCCAATCTCTACAACATGGTTGGGGGCAGAGATAGTCCCAATCTATAAGAAGGGATCACCTCTGCTCCCAGTCAATTACAGGCCTATCAGCCTGATAGACGTGTCACAAAAACTGTTTGCCAGGCTGTTGTTGAACCGCCTGCTGGACTGGACGAGGGAAAGCAATATCCTGAGCCCTTTCCAAGCCGGCTTTAGGGAGAAGGTCTCAACCATAGACCAGGTCTTTCGGCTTGTCCTTATTGTCTGGAAGACGGTGCAGTTGGAGGGTGGCAGCCTCTACACTGTATGGACCTAAGGGTGGCCTTTGACCTGGTCCCTCGGAAAAAACTTTGGGAGGTGCTGGCCAAATTGGGTGTCCCTGAGGGCCTGTTGAGAATGATTGTTCGTCTTCACAGTGCCAATTTTGCACAGGTGAGGTGTGGCAAGATAGGGACACTATCTAATAGGTTTCCCGTTGGCAGGGGGGTAAGACAGGGTTGTGTGCTTGCACCGACCCTGTTCTGCCTCTACGTCAACGGGGTTATCTCTCACCTAAACGAGGTTGATAACGCTGACGCCCCTAAACTAGCTGGCGAGAGGGTGCCGGCTGTCATGTTCGCCGATGACACCCTACTGCTTTCAAAGTCTGCATCGGGCATACAGAGGGTCCTTGATGGTTTTGTGGATTTCTGCGAGGACCATGGTCTTGAAATTAATACCTTAAAGACCAAATTTATGGTCTTCAACCCGCCACCTAAATTCCACTTTAGCCCCAAAATCGGACAAAGCAGGCTTGAGAGGGTGAAAACATTTGAGTATCTCGGCGTCATGCTAAATGATAGGCAGTCTTGGGACACTCATAAGGAGAAAGCTCTCCTTAAACTGACTCAATACTCGGGGGGCATTATGAATCTCCTGGCGAACAATAAATCACCGATTAGGCCCATAGCTCCACCGATACAGATTTATAAGATACAGGCCAGGGGGGCTGCCATGTATGGGTGCGAACTCTGGGGCCATGCAGGTACACTAGATTTGCAGAAAGAGGAGAATAAATTCATTCGAAGGGTTGTAGGACTCCCCCCCAGTACGCCCCTAGTCCCTCTTAGGCTGGATCTGGGGCTACGACCGCTAGACGAAGAACTGGCTTTTCGCCCTCTGGCTTACTGGCGCAGGCTATGGGTAACGCCAGATTTGGCCTCCTACAGACTGGGATTACAGGAGGTCCTCAACATGCCCAATGCGGGGAAAATCAAGTGGATTAAATTTGTTAAAACCGAACTGGAGAACTTGGGACTTTTGAAGATGTGGTCTGACCCACTGGCCACCTGTCCACTCATTCCCAAAAAGGAATTGGCTAAGGCATACCACGATAGAAAATTAAGGGATCTAAAAAACCATCGAAAAGTTGGCTCTTTGACTGAATCATTCATATGCTTCAAGGACACCTTCACCTTCGAACCAACTCTGGATAAACTGTACCCTCCTGTGCTCCGGAAATTATATGTACAGTGGAGACATGGGTCTCTCCCCATTCGAACACTTACTAGCAAGTGGAGGGAACAATCAACCAGTATCTGTCCAGCATGTAGAATGTTTGACGAATCTGAACTCCACATTCTCTTTTTCTGCCCGGCTTACCGAGAGGTCCGTAAGAAATGGATAGTTCCGTTATGCAGAAATCTGTGTTTTGTGGAGTGTCAAGTTGCTTATAGAGTACTGAAATCCGATCTGTCTGACCACATTGTGTTTGCGGTGGCCAAATATCTGGGTGCAATCTGGTGTCTCAGAAGGAAATGGATTAGGGCTGGTAACTGACCCTAATGCTTAAGGATTGGACAGCGTAATAAGGACTTCTTTCTTAAATGTCATGTCCGTCCTTAGACTGTATAAACCTTAATTTTTAATTGGAGCTTTTAAATGAATGTTTTAAATCTCTTTTATGGTAAAAAAACTTACCGAAATAAAGATTTTCTGAACTGATTGGGCCCTGGACCTACCACCATTCATGTTTACCTTTCCTTGTTCCTAAAGATAAACAACAACGTGAGATATGAAAATCCTACAGTATATGTAGTGAATAGCACATATTACGCTAGCCAATTGGAATGGGTTTCGTTTAGCTAAATCGATCTATTGATATTAAAATAGATGCGACCTTTGGTAATGATTTGGCTTTTGCGGGTCCACAAATTGTTAATACCTACTCAATATATATGCTTTGTTTGTGAAACCGGTTGCCTTCATATTTATCCCAGTATGTGTACACATCATTATGCATGTTATGTATACAGTGGAGTGGTGTGGCTCACTGGTTAGAGGTGGCAGACCCGGAAGCAGAGAATGGCCCGGGACCAGGGTTCAATTCCCGACGCAGCAGGGTTGTGGACCAGGGTCAGCGGACTCGATAATTCTCACCTCGGTGCCTACTCTAACCAGGGATCACACTCGGCAACTCTGGGCATTAGCTTGCCTCATCTCTACAACGGCCCCCCACATTCGCCGGGGATGCCTGGTTTCACCTTGGAGATACCCAGTAGGGACCATCTCACAGGGATAGCCAGGACGGGTTCCCCAGCGGTCTACAGCGCCACGACACCTCAGGGCAGCAGTGCGCTTTACAAGACCACATACATTACATTACATTACATTACATTATGTAAATATTTCGCCAGTATTTACATTGAGACTCCAACCATTTACATCATCTATTTTGGTATTTTGCAGAATCTTATCAAGTACCCAATTTTGACCTTAAAATTACATTTTAAGTCATACATTATGCCAAAAAATGATGTAACTCCGAGTCAATATTGAGGCCATGTTTCATAGTCCGACATTTAATTTAATTATCCATCGTGCTTCTGTCTGTCGGATTCGTAACTCCCAATCACCACCTCTAACATGTTGTGGTACCTTCTGAATCCATTGGAACTATGTTCCCTCTCCATATGTACATATAGTGGGGATTTTACATCGCCATTAATAATTGCCCGACTATGTTCCTGTATCCTGGTTTTAGGGGCCTCTTAGTACTCCCTATGTATACTTTCGTACAACTGCATATCATGGCATATATAACCCCCGTACTGTTACAATTTATAAATTCATTGATCCAGAATTGTCTGTTACTATTGTACTTGAAGGTTTTAGTCTTATTCATGCCATGTGCACATATTTTGCACGAACCACAGATGTAAAAAGCTTTAGGCTGTGGTGGAAGCCAATCCTGTGTCATTGCGGTCATCGAACGAATGTAATTGGCTGAAATCTTGTCCCTAATCGTTGGGCATTTTTTAAAAATCAGTCATGGTTTGTCATCTAACTCAGTCGCCAAACCTGGCACACCCTTAAGTAAAGCCCAATTTCTGCCTAAGGCTTGTCTTATTTTGTCTTTTTGTATACAATATGTAGTAACAAAAGATGGTCCCCGTTTAATCACTTGTTTCCTTTTGGAAATTAAAGTAGTTTCTCTGTTAATTTTTGACACCTTGTCTCTAGCCCGTGTTAAATCTTTATTGGCATAACCTCTCCTGCCCAGTCTTTCTTGCAGTTTGTTCAGTTCACTGGTGTAGTCTTCCTCACGACTACAATTCCTTCTAACCCAAACCATTTCTCCATAAGGTATACCTGAGATAACAGCCTCTGGGTGGAAACTGTCTAACCTTAGGATAGAGTTGGTGGCCGTTTCCTTTCTGAACAATTTACTTTTTATGTTTTCCCCTTCTACCATTAATGTCAGGTCCAAATATTCTATACTTGATGAGCTCTGGTTCATCGTTAGTCTTACATTAAAATCATTATCATTTAGATAATTCAAGTAGTCTTTCAATTCATCAGAAGTGCCTCTCCATATTAATAAAATGTCATCGATGAATCTGGCCCAAAATACCACCAGATCCATCCATTCACCTGCTCTGCGGCTCCAGGCTTGGTCCCTCTCATACCAACCCATAAATAGGTTGGCATACAAGGAAGCAAACCTGGAACCCATCGCAGTGCCCCTGATTTGATGAAACCATCTTCAAAAAGAAAATAATTATTGTTCGGGTCATAGGACCATTACATCCTCTAGCCCTACAATAGTATTTTTTAACCTTCCCTCCCACTCCACTAATAAAGGATACTTTAGGAGAGGGTGAGACAGTTTCTTTAAAGCTTAAGCCCCCATACACAAAATCTTTACAAGTGCCCCCCCGAAAAATGGTTGACATGGAATATGGTTGAGCCCACCCCGACCTTTAGGAGCTGGGGTGAGCCCTATGATGAAGCATGTCACTATTAGAGAGTGAGGGCTATAATAAGAAAAAGGTCTCTTTCCCTTCCCACCCACAACAGTGGGTTGGTAAAAGACTGGTGTAGAAACTAATAAGAAAGTACAGTGTCATCTCAAAAAAGAATCCCCCCTTTCCTCTTTTTCTCTGGAAGGAAGCACCCTGGTTCCAGAGAGATACTTAGTTGTTTTTGGATATTCAATTCAATTCAATCCAATGTTTTTGTATTCAGCATTTAAAAAATACCATAAAAGTACATAAAAACTGTTAAAAATCCTTAAAATACAATTCATTAGCCCATGATTAAACAATTGGCGAACAATACATTTTAGCACCGCCCTCTTGAGTTCTTTATCCTAACAGAGATATTAATAAAATTCATTATACAGAACTGGGTGTTGGGATCATTAGCCTTATGCAAAAACAGTAATGCTACCTTGGCGTGTTTAAACTTTGCTTTTTTAAAAGTTCCAACTAAAAACTTGCGCCTGGGTAGAGTATAAAATGAGCATAACAATACAAAATGAAGGGTATCCTGCGGAGACCTAATGTCGCAGCCGTAGGTACCCTTCTGCTCAACCGTTAAATTAAAACCTGGAGGATCAGCCAGTATATCATGTAGAAGGTTGAGCCTAAAACGAGTCATGTAAAATCTGTCCTGTGCATTGTATGTGAATGCAAGATAGGGTTCCATTCCTACCTCTGTTTTCAATAATCCATAAGCACCAACTGTTGGTTTTCGTTCTTCTGAGGCAGCCCTATATGCGGCTGCCCGTTCCCCCAAAATTGTTTTGACTCTCAATTTATCATGGGCGGTGATATCTTCAGGATTGGTAAAAAGCTTCTTACAGCCAATGCCCTTAAATGTGCCCTTTACATATTTTAACCAGGGAATACTCATTCCTTTATCCCTTTTCAGGAAATCTGTGATGATTTGTCTGCTTAGATCTGCCTCAGAGTTGGTCCAGATCGTCAGCCAGGCTATGAGAGGTCTGACCTTTATTTGGTCTTCAATATATGCCCCTCCTAATTCTTCGTGTATGATATGGGCAGGGATGCTTTGTGGGGTTTGAAGTACCTTTCTAATATATTTTTTTCCTCTGCCTGTAGCTGTTGAATATTTGTGAAACCCCATACCTCTGACCCATAAATCACTCTAGAACAGCAGATCGATCTGTACAAGTTCATAACTTGTTCAGGCGACCACCTTCCCAGCCTACGGCCATAATTCATTATTGCCCCGGTAGAGGCCACCAATTTTGAGCATTGTTTTTCCACTAGAAGTTTGAAGCTTAATAACCCGATCTGCCTCAGAGTTGGTCCAGATGGTCAGCCAGGCTATGAGAGGTCTGACCTTTATTTGGTCTTCAATGTATGCCCCTCCTAATTCTTCGTGTTTGATATCGGCAGGGATGCTTTGTGGGGTTTTAAGTACCTTTCTAAAATATTTATTTTCCTCTGCCTGTAGCTGTTGAATATTTGCGAAACCCCATACTTCCGACCCATAAATCACTTTAGAACAGCAGACCGATCTGTACAAGTTCATAACTTATTCAGGTGACCACCTTCCTAGCCTACGGCCATAATTCAGTATTTCCCTGGTAGATGCCACCAATTTTGAGCGTTGTTTTTCCACTAGAAGTTTGAAGCTTAATAACCCGTCAAATAACAAGCCTAAATAAGAGAAGGACTGAACCTGCCCTAGTTTATGGGTACCTATCTTATAGGAGAACTTCTTGCAAGGTTTGAACCCTGTTAGCATGACATAAGACTTATCCAGGTTTGCAGATAGGTCTAGTGTATTTATAAAGCTGACAAACCCATCAATCAGCCTCTGAAGACCCTTAGGGGTGCGGGCTAACAGCACTGCGTCATCCGCGTAAAGCAGGACAGGGACAGAACGGGAAAATACTTGGGGGGAATCGACTCCTTGTTTACCTAATTTCGTGTCTAAGTTGTTAATGTATAGGGAGAACAGAAAAGGAGCAAAAATACAGCCCTGCCTGACTCCACTATTACATGGAAAAGGTGATGTGGTACCTCCTTCTGAGTTAAAACGCACTGACGCAGAGGTATTCCAGTGCAACGCTTAAATTATGTTAACTAGGTCAGGTGCGACCCCTAGGCTCATCATCAGTGCCCATAGCTTCTCTCTGTTAACATGATCGAAAGCAGCAGAGAGATCCATGAACCCTAAATAAACTGCCCCGTTGCTGGCAATGGTGTATTTGGCAACCAGGAGATAGAGGTTCAAACATTGATCCGTTGTTGACCTTCCCTCCCTTAATCCGTATTGCATGTCAATAATAATCTGGTGTGTCAAAACACAAAGAGGGAGGTACCCTCGGAACCAATGTGGGACAGGGTAAACAAGGTTAAAAGAGAAAAAGTACCTGAGCCTAAGGATATTCCTTATGTCGTAATATAGTCAGCTTGAGATGTTTGGGGGAGGCTATATCCGACCTAAAGACTAACCTTACAATCTAGTTAGAACTATAATTTTTCACTCAATAGTGGCTAAACGTCAGTTTGGGAACTCTGTGTGAAATATAACAGAATCATGCAACATCTGAAAACACTCTAATATACACCAGCAGTTAAAATCATCAGTTTATTTCTAAAAGTCAATGGCATATTAAAACTTCACAGTACATGATAATACAACAAAATACAAAATAAAAAACCAAGAGTCGACGCAGCGTTTTGTTGTCTTTTGTAGATAGGTACACCTTCTTCAGGATTTAAAAAAAAAAAAAATATCTAAAAAGAAAATGCCACAATTAAAATTCACTTCTAACAGAGGCCTAATATGTACTGACGTTTAGCAAATGAAAATAAACGATATTCTCCTTTAAGAACACATTTAGCAATGATTATCGCATAAAAATATTGAGGATTACCCCAAAAACGGATTATATCCAATAGTAGTCCCTGATTTCTTATGGGAGACCCTTTTTCCACCAGGGGGAGCATCACTTTTTGTATGCCCAATTCACAGAATATTTTCAATAGTAGTCCCTGATTTATGTGAGAGTCCCACTTTTCACAAGATGAGCATCATTTATTTCATTCATTTCACCCATGATTTATTTGCCCATTCACATATATAGTAGGTAGCTGTCACATTTGTGCAAAAGAATATATCGCAACATACCTCGAAGTGTAAATAATTCGAGGTCATAAATGATATCGGTGTCTAACAACCTCATATTTCTTAAGCTTTATTCATATATATTTTTTTCTTCTTATAACTTCCAACCCTTAGCTGTAGGTCCTCTATACCGCTGTTTTGTAGATCATTATATCTATAATTTTGCAACAGCATCACGAATATTAAGTCAAATTGTTTCTACTTCATATATTGTTAGTTTAATATTATCCTTCTCCATAGAGCCGGCCAATATTCTCTTTCGTTTAGTTTGAATTTTGACCCCTTAGGGTATGTCCCCGTAATGTATCAATTTTATCTGTGTTTAGTTGGACAATACTATGTCCTTCTACGACCCGCAGAGTGAGTGATATAAAACTATGCTACTTCTCACTCACTCGGTGGTTAGCCTTCATAACAAATTGACTCTCCTTAGGTGTATTGAAAGCAGCGTTATGATTATAATGACAAACATTCTGCAGACTCTAAGGTTCGTTGCTAAAACAGATCCCCCGGGTTTGACCCTTACATCTTATTAGGAGTATTTAGAGTTTACCCGTAAACAGATTGCTACAGCGGCTCTATTGCTACGGCGGCTCTCGCGGATCTACTACGCATACCTTCTTAAAAAACAGCGGCCTCCCTGTCACCGGGTCCTGGTACAGCTTCTGTCTGTTACTTTCTAATGCTGCCGTTTATATCCCGCCATCGCGGTCAGAGGTCACGGGTTGCGTTAGATTACCCGATCACGTGACACGGGTCGGCCATCTTAAAACATGTTTTGTTGTGAAAACTAATGATTTCACGTATTTACCGAATTATCTACAAACTTGTTAGATGTTTACTTTAATTTAAACCGTATATTATATTACAGGTATACTCCGAAATTTGTGACCTATTAACGTAAATAATGTATTGTCTGCTATGTTCGGCAGTGAATAACAATCTAATCCGCCATCTTGGAATGGGTTCGGATCTCTGGGGTTGGTTACATATTATACGTCGATCGGTCATTAATTCCTCCAGTATACTAAAACTCGATCACTAAATCATACAGTTAGGTTGGACATTGTGTATATGGTGTTTTGCTAGGTGGTGGCTGGCAGTGTTTTCCTGCCACTTAAATTGGGTTACTGAAAATTATTCATGCGGAATATTGCCTTCTAAATTACATTTTAGTCTATAATCTTGCCAATGACTCCGTGTTAAGACCTTTCTGTATATGCTTGATAATCTTAATTCTTAGCTCGATATTCAATGTATCACAATTCTATTAAGGGGACTATTTGGTAGAATTGTTCAGAGAGTACAGTATAAATGAGCCAATTTAGTGGCAAAACTCATTTCAATAATAACTAAGGTAGTAAAGTTTATTTATATTATCTTTTCCCAATCCTCTTTGTTGTTTAAGCCTTGCGGACAGAATTAAATTTAGACATATAAAATTGTTCTCTCTTTTTTTCGTTTTGTGGTTATATCTCCTCCTCTCATGTTCATTTTAATGGACTCTAATACACACCAATTCAGATCTTGGTTGGTGTGTTTGGCAGTTGTCCAATGTTCCACTAAGGGTGCTGTGCTCCTGTGGGTTCTGATTGCAGACCTATGAAGTGTCAGAGCTCCGCAGGCAGACGCCGGGAGACTCGTTTTTAAAAATTGTGTGAAATTGATTTTACCTGTGTGTAACCTACAAGTAGCCTGTTGCCTACGCTACCTTAATCCCTAAAACCCAAACAGCGTCCTTGGACGACTGCAACGACCCCCGTGATCGCCTCCCCGGCGACGCTCAGGCCACGCCCACTTTCGAGGCCACGCCCACTCCGTGACAGTATTTAGAGCGCGCGCTTTGGAAAGCGGCCGCCTGAAGTGTCAGAGCTCCGCAGGCAGACGCCGGGAGACTCGTTTTTAAAAATTGTGTGAAATTGATTTTACCTGTGTGTAACCTACAAGTAGCCTGTTGCCTACGCTACCTTAATCCCTAAAACCCAAACAGCGTCCTTGGACGACTGCAACGACCCCCGTGATCGCCTCCCCGGCGACGCTCAGGCCACGCCCACTTTCGAGGCCACGCCCACTCCGTGACAGTATTTAGAGCGCGCGCTTTGGAAAGCGGCCGCCTGAAGTGTCAGAGCTCCGCAGGCAGACGCCGGGAGACTCGTTTTTAAAAATTGTGTGAAATTGATTTTACCTGTGTGTAACCTACAAGTAGCCTGTTGCCTACGCTACCTTAATCCCTAAAACCCAAACAGCGTCCTTGGACGACTGCAACGACCCCCGTGATCGCCTCCCCGGCGACGCTCAGGCCACGCCCACTTTCGAGGCCACGCCCACTCCGTGACAGTATTTAGAGCGCGCGCTTTGGAAAGCGGCCGCCTGAAGTGTCAGAGCTCCGCAGGCAGACGCCGGGAGACTCGTTTTTAAAAATTGTGTGAAATTGATTTTACCTGTGTGTAACCTACAAGTAGCCTGTTGCCTACGCTACCTTAATCCCTAAAACCCAAACAGCGTCCTTGGACGACTGCAACGACCCCCGTGTACGCCTCCCCGGCGACGCTCAGGCCACGCCCACTTTCGAGGCCACGCCCACTCCGTGACAGTATTTAGAGCGCGCGCTTTGGAAAGCGGCCGCCTGAAGTGTCAGAGCTCCGCAGGCAGACGCCGGGAGACTCGTTTTTAAAAATTGTGTGAAATTGATTTTACCTGTGTGTAACCTACAAGTAGCCTGTTGCCTACGCTACCTTAATCCCTAAAACCCAAACAGCGTCCTTGGACGACTGCAACGACCCCCGTGATCGCCTCCCCGGCGACGCTCAGGCCACGCCCACTTTCGAGGCCACGCCCACTCCGTGACAGTATTTAGAGCGCGCGCTTTGGAAAGCGGCCGCCTGAAGTGTCAGAGCTCCGCAGGCAGACGCCGGGAGACTCGTTTTTAAAAATTGTGTGAAATTGATTTTACCTGTGTGTAACCTACAAGTAGCCTGTTGCCTACGCTACCTTAATCCCTAAAACCCAAACAGCGTCCTTGGACGACTGCAACGACCCCCGTGATCGCCTCCCCGGCGACGCTCAGGCCACGCCCACCTTCGAGGCCACGCCCACTCCGTGACAGTATTTAGAGCGCGCGCTTTGGAAAGCGGCCGCCTGAAGTGTCAGAGCTCCGCAGGCAGACGCCGGGAGACTCGTTTTTAAAAATTGTGTGAAATTGATTTTACCTGTGCGTAACCTACAAGTAGCCTGTTGCCTACGCTACCTTAATCCCTAAAACCCAAACAGCGTCCTTGGACGACTGCAACGACCCCCGTGATCGCCTCCCCAGCGACGCTCAGGCCACGCCCACTTTCGAGGCCACGCCCCCCCCCGCCTATATTATGTGTTGCCAGCGGAAGCGCAGCGGACGAGCGCAGCGGGAGCGCCGCTTGCGCGCCGAAGGCGCGCCTAAGGCAAGCCCGTCTGCGCCCGTCCGCGCCACGACCGGGCCTAGGGCACGCCACGCTGCCCAATCTAAGGTATGTACCAACCCAATACCTACACTAACGAGAGAAACAATCCTCTCCCTAAACAACAACTATAAAAACTGTCATAATGTGATCAATGTCGAAAACTGGTTAGGGCCTCTAAGCTGCCACTCATGTAAAACCACTCTCACCCCAGAGAAATGGTCACCCGCTACGGAAGACTTGACCCCGATCCGAGGAGCCCTAATCAACGCTAGGTCAATATGTAAAAATGGAGCTCATATCTATGACCTCATCACAGAAAACGACTTTGACCTACTATTTGTAACTGAAACCTGGCTAAAAGCATGGTGCAACCCTGTTATAGCCCAGGCTGTTCCACATGGATACCTCATCCAACGTGCTGACAGACAGGAACAAAGAGGTGGTGGCCTTGCCATTATCCACCGGGACTCCATAAAATGCTCCACGTTCGAGATATCGGAAATTAAGGGAGCAGAAAGCATAGGTTTTCGCATCCAGATAAATGATGAAAACACCTTTGCCGGTGCCCTCATCTACCGCCCACCAGGACCACAGAACGGTTTTTCACTTAGTTTTGAAGAGGCACTCAGCACTCTCGCCATGAAATACGCCAACTTCACCGTTTTGGGCGACCTAAATTTCCACCTGGACAAAGTCAATGACCCTAACACAATATGGCTCAATGAACTCACCGATATTTTGGGACTGGAAATACGGACCAAGAAGCCCACGCATAAAGCAGGCCACATCCTGGACTGCATTTGCACCAATCTCACTACCCTTACTACAGCAACTCCTCTGCCGCAAACGTGGACTGACCACTGGCTAATCCCCTTTAACCTCGCTCTTAAAAAAAGGACAAATATTCCCAAACCAAGAATTGATACTCAGGCACAGACAGACTGGAAAAAACTAGCAAACTCCCCCAATCTGCACCTCGTTGCCGAGAAATTAAAACCCCTCCCCACTGGTTGCACTGAAACAGATTACAGCAATTTCTGCACATGGATCACAAATCTCGGAAAACCCCCCAATCCGCAAATAGTGAGAAAAAAGCATAACAAAAAATGTGCCCCATGGTTCTCCCCCCACCTCAAAGACAAGCGCTCAGAGGTTAGAACCCTCGAAAAGAAATGGCGTCGCACCTATAGCGACTCTGAACTCCTACATTACAAAACTGCTAGGAAACATTATCACGAAATGATAAAAATCGCCAAAAAAGAACATTTCCTTGAAGCCATCACTAAGTCTAACAACAATCAAAAGCAAATCTTCAAAATAGTCGATGACTTCATGAATCCCAGAATTCTTAGGCAAGAGATCCCACCCTCTCTCGCCCTGTGCAACTCAATTGCAGACTATTTCGAACAAAAAATTCAAAACCTAATTAAAGATTTTCCAGACCCCCCCGAATCCCTTTTACATGAAAACCTACCAACAACCAACAAAAACCCGCAGCTAAGCAATTTTGCCCCGGTCAACATGGAGGAAACTCGCCAAGCTATCCTCTCTACCAAGTCAGGCTCCCCGTTTGATCCGTGTCCCCCTTTGCTACTCCAAACCATAGTGGACACTGTGAATCCCACTATAAACAATATTATTAATTCCTCCCTTGCTACCGCTGCCATTCCCTCTGAATGGAAACTCGCTGCCGTGAAACCCCTTCAAAAGAAAACCCTTGCCGACCCCACCACACTTTCCAACCTCCGCCCTATATCGCTGCTCCCCCTACTGTTTAAACTCACAGAGTCAGCTGTAAACAAACAGTTGACTGCATTTCTGGAGGAAAACAATCTACTACATCCTAACCAAGCAGGCTTCAGAGCAAAACACTCCACGGAGTCAGCCCTCCTACATACAGTAGAGACCCTCAAGACAGCAATGGACCAAGGCAAGAAAGCCGTCATGATCTTGCTCGACCTGTCGGCGGCCTTTGATACGGTTTCCCATCCCGTATTAATTGGCCGCCTGGCAAACCTGGGAATTGCAGGAACTGCCCTAAACTGGCTAAAAAACTTCCTTAGCCATAGAAAGCAAGTCACCCTATTGGGAAACTATCGGTCAGGCGAGAAGGCACTAAACACAGGGGTGCCACAGGGCTCTAGCCTAAGCCCAATTCTTTTTAACTTATATATGACCCCCCTGATAGAACTCATCAGCTCCTTCAACATCAGCACAATATCTTATGCTGATGACACGCAGCTCATCCTGGTCCAAGACAACACTACCTCAGCTGAAGAAAATCTGAAAGCCTGTCTTACCGCCACTTTTGAATGGATGAGAACCCACCACCTCAAGTGTAACTCAGGAAAAACGGAAATCCTCCCTTTCGGTCAAGATAATTTCTTCTGCCCGAAACAGTGGTGGCCCCAAGATGCTGAGGTCCCGCCAAACACAATCAAATCAGCCCGCAACCTCGGGATTAGGTTTGATGAAGCCCTCTCTTTCAAGCAACAAGCAGGTACCGTGGCAGGGTCCTGCTTTAACATCATCAAGGGCTTAAGAAGGTTTTTCGACCTCCTTCCCCTGGCGGCCAGGAAGACAATCGCTGTGGCCCTCATCACATCCCGCCTGGATTACTGCAATAGCATCTATGCAGGTTCCAATAAAAGCGTCCTGCACAAACTGCAGATGGTGCAGAATACCGCAGCCCGCTTAGTACTAAGGCTGCCCAGGAGGTCATCTGCCTCAGCTGCACTTAGAACCCTACACTGGCTGCCCATTCATAAGAGAGTACTATTTAAAATCCTGCTCATCACCTTCAGAGCCTACCACCAGTCGGGCCCCTCCTACCTGTCCCAAAGGTTTGGAAAATACACCCCCTCTCGTTCACTCAGGTCTTCCAACCTGAACCTACTGGTGGTCCCTAGATTCAGGCTCGCAACCAAAGGTGGCAAATCGCTAGGTTTTCTGGGAGCTAGAGCCTGGAACAAACTCCCCTCCCAGATGCGTCAGATCCCCTCTGAAATCCTATTTCGCAAGGCCCTCAAAACCTGGATTTTTAATGCGCCTGACACGTTAGTCCTAAAACTAATCTAACCTAACTCTCCTTAGTTCTTTCTGTCAGCACTTCCCCTTTTCTTTCTCCAATGACACTCTCACCACTAGCGCCAAGATGCTCCTTGGAGTGTAAGCCGCGCTTTACAAAAACCACATCATATCATATCATATCATGTTCGTTCAATCTTATCCTTATTTCTCTTGGTGTCTCCCCTATATATATTAAGTTGCAGGGGCACTTAATCAAATAGATTACGTTTTTGGACCTGCAGTTGTGGAACTCGGGGAATCTGTGAATCTTATCGTTTATTGTTATTTCTGTACCCTTAATAATATCCTTACAGTTGCCACATCCACTGCAGGGAAAGGTACCTTTGGGTAGTGGGTTTTTGTCTAAAGTGAGTTGATTTACAGGAATGATTTCCCTATATGTTTTCACCAGGCTGTACCCTCGGAACCAATGTGGACAGGGTAAACAAGGTTAAAAGATAAAAAGTCCCTGAGCCTAAGGATATTCCTTATGTCGTAATATAGTCAGCCTGAGATGTTTGGGGGAGGCTATATCCGACCTAAAGACTAACCTTACAATCTAGTTAGAACTATAATTTTTCACTCAATAGTGGCTAAACGTCAGTTTGGGAACTCTGTGTGAAATATAACAGAATCATGCAACATCTGAAAACACTCTAATATACACCAGCAGTTAAAATCATCAGTTTATTTCTAAAAGTCAATGGCATATTAAAACTTCACAATACATGATAATACAACAAAATAGAAAATAAAAAACCAAGAGTCGACGCGGCGTTTCGGTGTCTTTTGTAGATAGGTACACCTTCTTCAGGACGTTTAAAAAAAAAATTATCTAAAAAGAAAATGCCACTATTAAAATTCACTTCTAACAGAGGCCTAATATGTACTGACGTTTAGCAAATGAAAATAAACTATATTCTCCTTTAAGTCAAGTCAAGTCAAGTCATAGAATTTGTATAGCGCACTACATACCCAGAGGGTTTCAAGGCGCTTAGGAAGGGGAGGAGGATTATTTGTCGAATATCCACGTTTTAAGCTGCTTTCTGAACGCTAGGTGATTCTGGGTGAGGCGAAGGTAAGCGGGCAGTGAGTTCCATGTTTTGGCAGCCAGGTATGAGAAGGATCTGCCTCCCATGGTGGTCTTGTTGATGCGAGGTACAGTGGCGAAGGCTTGGCTGGAAGAGCGAAGTTGGCGGGAGGGGGTGTAGAAGGACAGTCGAGAGTTGAGGCAGTCTGGTCCGATGTCGTAGAGTGATTTGTGTGCGTGGGTAAGCAGTCGGAAAGTAATTCTCTTTTTGACGGGTAGCCAGTGGAGGTCTTTAAGGTGACCAGAGATGTGTTCGTTGCGTGGGATGTCTAATATGAGCCTGGCTGAGGCGTTTTGGATTCGTTGTAGTTTCTTCTGGAGTTTAGCGGTGGTACCTGCGTAGAGGGTGTTTCCGTAGTCCAGTCGGCTCGTGACTAGAGCGTGGGTGACTGTTTTCCTTGTTTCGGTGGGGATCCAGCGAAATGTTTTTCTGAGCATGCGAAGAATGTTAAAGCAGGAAGAGGATACGGCGCTGACTTGTCTGTTCATTGAGAGTGAAGCATCCAGGATGACGCCAAGGTTCCGTGCGTGGTCTGTCGGGATGGGTGCATTTCCGAGGGCTTCCGGCCACCAGGAGTCGTCCCATGCAGAGGGGGAATTACCTAAGATGAGAACTTCTGTTTTGTCTGAGTTCAGTTTCAGACGGCTTTGTTTCATCCATTTGGCGACTTCTTTCATTCCTTCGTGTAGGTTAGTTTTAGCAGTGCTGGGGTCCTTGGTGAGAGATAGGATTAGTTGAGTGTCATCCGCGTAAGAGATGATGTTGAGGTTGTGTTGGCGGGCGATGGCCGCGAGGGGGCTCATGTATACGTTGAAGAGGGTGGGACTGAGTGAGGATCCTTGTGGTACGCCGCAGATGATTTCAGAGGCCTCAGACTTGAATGGTGGGAGGCGGACTCTCTGGGTTCTTCCGGTGAGGAACGAGGAATGATTATCGCATACAAATATTGAGGATTACCCCAATAACGGATTATATCCAATAGTAGTCCCTGATTTCTTATGGGAGACCCTTTTTCCACCAGGGGGAGCATCACTTTTTGTTTGCCCAATTCACAGAATATTTTCAATAGTAGTCCCTGATTTCTTGTGAGAGTCCCACTTTTCACAAGATGAGCATCATTTATTTCATTCATTTCACCCATGATTTATTTGCCCATTCACATATATAGTAGGTAGCTGTCATATTTGTGCAAAAGAATATATCGCAACATACCTCGAAGTGTAAATAATTCAAGGTCATAAATGATATCTTGATTATACAGCTTCTTATTCTTTTGGCAGTATATCTTGCATTTTTTGGCAATGGATTTTTTAAAATTTTTCCACCTAAAGAATAAAATTCATGCCACAGTTTACTCAAAACTCAAATTCTACCTATATTACATATGTCTATTTTAGGTCACTATGTAGCCAGGATTCCTACCTGAATCTAAAATAATGCGTAAATTCGATGTTTCGCTGTACCAGGGGTGACCACCGTATGGATAATAAGATCAGATACAGAATTGCTAGGAATAGACAGAAATACAGGATATATTGTTTAGCCTATTGCATATTTGTATAATAAACATGAGTCTTTTGTTAAAGTCAAAATAATCTGGTGTGTATCAGCCCATTCCGTGAGGCGGTTGAGGACCACTCGACCCAACACTTTCGCCGTAACATCGATCAGGGATATCGGGTGGTAACATTGGTTATTGTCCCTATTCCCATTTTTGAAAATTGGGACTATTTATGCTGTAGTCCAGGAGAGCGGGAGGCCAGTTTGGGCCGCCGCATTTAAATCCCTTGTCAGGATGGGGGGCCCACAGCTCCACCTTGCTTAGGTAGAGATCAGGTGGTATACCATCTGGGCCTGGCGCTTTGTTTTTAGATAAACCTTGAATGGCCCCTACTACTTCTTTCAGAGTGAACTCAAGACTAGCAACCCACTGGGGGCCCAGCCCTTCACCCTTGTTATTTTCACCAGTATGGTTGTATAAGTTTTTTAAATGGTTATGCCATTGTTCTGGGAGAATTGTGTTACAAAGTTCTGGGGCATTTGCGTCCTGAAAACATGGTTTATTTATGATTTTCCATAACTCTGTCAAATCCCTTCTGTCCGCTGTCTCCCTTAGTTCCTCCCAGGCTTGCGATTGAAGACAGTATTTCCTGCCTTTTAATGCCTTTTTATATACAAGCCTGCATTGGGCGATTTGTAACTCATCCCGGGGTAAGGTTTTGAGGCTAGATTTCAGATCTTTATGTGCCCGCGAGCAGTCTTTATCGAACCATCTGGGGGTGGTATTTGTTCTTGCATTCTTAGTGGTCTTTAGTAATCCATCAATCAGGTGCGCCATGTCCTCAAATGCATTTACAACAGCTCCACCCACAAGGGAAGGATAGAAACACACCTTCAATGCATCTGCACCTTTCACCATTAAAGATTTATAAAAGGTGTCCCCACCTACTTTAGACTATCTGAGTCGCCTCCCCTGGTCCGTTGCCCTCTCTATGTTACCTGCCCCTCGAGTGATATTTTTGGTGGGCGGACCTTTTAGTTCCAACACTAGGGGATTGTGGTCACTATATATGCTCCATTCGATATCTGCCCCTTTAACCCAAACTTTAAATATGCTAGAGACCACAATGTAGTCAACATAGGAGCGACAGCCTCTACCCTTAAATGTGGGATTGATCTCCCCTCCACTTCCCAATGCCACGAGATCAATGGTATGTACCAAATTGTGGCTTTTCAACACCCTATGCAATTCCATGCCCTCAGGGGAATGCAGAAAGTGTGGGCCATCCTCCTCCATGCAACGGGACCAATCCTTGTAGACAGGTCTCAAGATCGGGCAAAGGTGGCAATTAAAGTCCCCAGCTAGGACCAGAAGTGGCGCCACCGCCCTTTTCCCTGCGGCTAACTCAGCTTTTAGGCGCGTGTCCAATTCCTTTATTGTGGGACCCTTCCCATTGGCTCCCACAGCATTATACCAGTTAATCAGGGTGATTTTTAACCCTTGTGAGTGTAACCCCAGGGCTTGAATGTTATGTGATGGCCAATTCAGGTTAGTCCACACTCCTTCTACATGTAGATCCATGTATATGGCCAGTCCCCCATGTCTCTCCATGATGCTGACTTCTGGGCAGGTACTGAAAAACACTTGAACCCCGAAAGAAAGAAAGAAAGGGTTGCAATCAATCACCCAGGTTTCCTGCAAACATATTACATGGAAGCTGGTGATATATTTCTTCCCGTCCTGATTTTCAAATTTCGCTGTGAGTCCTGCTATGTTCCAGGATAGCAGCTTTAGCCCCTCCTGCTTTTGAGTCATCCTTACTAGAGGTGTGATAAGATTGTTGTTTTCTATCCTATCACTAATCGGGGCTTCCTTTGGCTCAAGTAGGGAGTGTAATTCCAGTTGCTGGTGGCGTGACCAGGTACTATCCAACCCCATTATTTCCATGTCAGCTGCAGGCCTGACTTGTGGACCCTCTATGGTTCCGGCCATTGACTCAACAACTACACCTAATAAATCGGTCTGGGCTATAATTGTGGACTGTGCTATGTCTTGATCAGGGCTCTTTTCCCTACTGTATCTCTTCTGGGGGGTTCTGTGCTTCCCTAGTTAATCCAACTCTTCCAGGGACATCAAGGGATCAAATCTATTCTGCAGGTATGTCGCTCCTTGGTTCATAAGGGGCGCATATATAGGTCTGAGACGACACCCAACCACGTTCCACTCACTTCTACTTTGGCCGACCTGATCCAACCCCGGGATAGGAATTCCCCTTGGGTAGAAAGAACTTAAGGGCATAGATCTAATATTGCTAGAGTTAGTAGTGGGTCCCCACCTTAGTTTTTGATCAACAACGCGCTGATTCCTAAAGTTTACCACACAATCCCCGATGGTATCCTTGGGCCTATTCCCCACCCAATTCACCCTATGTACCAACAAAATTTCCCCCTGTTTGTTACCTACTAGAGGCCTATGCTTGTTCCGCCAAAACGTAGTTTTGTTTTTAAGCTCATCATGGGCCTCTGTCTGGTCTGACCTCAGCTCCGGGAACCCTGTTAGAATAATTACATATGGGGCTGCTTCGGGGGGTAAGTTAATACATGATAGAGGGTTAGTGGGTACCCTAGGGGGTGGTCCTTCTACTTGGCACCGGATCGGGGGTACTGGTGAAGGCTGTCTATGAACAATAGCTTGATGAGTGCCTTTTGACACCCCTGGGGTGACCTCACCAGTGGTAGTGGTATGACCCTTGGGAACCTGGCTTGTGGGTGACCTATGAGGGCCTGGGGGATGTGGGGGGCGTGTAGCAGTGGTAGTTTGTCCTTTTGAGGAGTTTCTCGATAGTGGTGTGGCCGGACTTATGGTAATAGACTCACCTACTATGGTGTTGCATTGAGGGGGCGGAGCAATACCACCACCCAGCCCCTTTGTTTTTACCAAAGTTACTACCTTGTCCAGCCTACTAAGAATTCATTTTGTTTGGGTGTTAATTAGGTGCTTGAAGTAGTTCTGTAGGTCAGTTATAATTTGGGCTACCCACATTGGGGGCGCTTGTGTGTCTAGCTGGCCTCCTCCATGGTCCTTTGCCTCTGTACTAGATTTTTCAAGCAGGACCTCAGTAGGTTTACCCCTCTTCAGCCTTATTTTCCTACTGCTGGTCTTTTTTTTCTTGCCCATTTGTGCTATCTCCCCCCTTGTGTGTGTCACTTGTTCATTTGTGGTCTCCCCCTGGGCACAGGGAATATCAGTTAACTCAGGGTCTAGCAGAGTGTGTGGTGGGGTTAATGGGACTTCTATGTCACAATCCTGTTGTGAGGCCATTGGGTCAATTTGCGGGGTTAATGAGAGGTGCCTCTCTGTGCGCTCAATTTCATTTGCCACTTCCCCAATAGCTTTGCGCAAAATTCTGTCTATAGTTGTTGGTTTATCAAGTATAAGGGGGGGAATTCCTTTTGCTTTACTAACCCGACAAAGGCCAGGTGATGTACACAGGGTGTGCCTAGAGGGCCTTGTTTGAACCGTTCTGGCCATTTTTTATAAAGTCTATTAGTGTGGAGACCTATAACAGTTACTATTGGGTAAACAAAAAAATACTGACACAATACCCGCGATAGAGGCCAGTCACCATCGCCCTTGATACTCAGACACAACAAACCGACGTCACCCCCTGGCCACAAAACCCCAATGTAATCTCAAATAGCCCCCTTAATACATGTATCAAAAGCCTCCCTTGTCACTAACCGACAGAATGGTCCCGATTTTGTATCCCAGTCCGTTTCCAAGTTGTTGGGGAGGGGGCCCTGCCCAGCCTCTGCCAGCCCCGGACGGCCACAGACGGCCCGCCCTTTGCCTGGGCGTAGCTTCAGCGACCTAGGCGGCGCCCTGGCCCCGAGTCCTGGCAGGTAATGTAGTCCCTGGGTGGGTGAGAGTGGTCGAGAGCAGCAAGCACAGAGGCCCGATGGTCCGGGCGGCAGAGCGCGGTCTCAGGAGCAGCGTCCTGCAAGGTGAGTGCCCCCAAACACTTTTACAGCTTCCCCGCTGTACCGGTGCTCACAGCTGTATTTGAGCGCCACCGGGCGCTTCAGTGACGTAGGCAGCATCCTGCCCACGATTCCTGGTGGTATTGTAGTCCCTGGGTGGGCGGGAGGGGTCGGGAGCAGCAGGCGCAGAGGCCCGATGGTCCCGGCGGCAGAGCGCAGTCTCAGGAGCAGCGTCCTGCAAGGTGAGTGCCCCCAAACACTATTACACCTTCCCCGCTGTACTGGTGCTCACAGCAGTATTTGAGCGCCACCGGGCGCTTCGGCAATGTAGGCGGCGTCCTGGCCGCGAGTCCTGGTGGGTAATGTAGTCCCTGTGTGGGCGGGAGGGGTCGGGAGCAGCAAGCACAGGGGCCCGATGGTCCGGGCGGCAGAGCGCGGTCTCAGGAGCAGCGTCCTGCAAGGTGAGTGCCCCCAAACACTTTTACAGCTTTGGGGCAGCTTTGGAGAAGTTGGGGCAGTCGATTGAGGATAATAAAACAAAATAAAAAATATGGAGAATCAAATAAATCAGAGGGCCTTTTGAAAACAGAAAATAAGACAGGGAACTGCTTGTAAAGCAGATGTGAATATTACATTGTGCACAAGCAAATTGCAGTCATTCAAAGTGAAGGAAATGACAAATCGTGTGATACAACAACAGGCCAATAGATGATGAGGGCTGGTTGAAAGCTCATCTATGTATGCATAGTTATGTATATATTTTCTTGAAAAACAATAGTCGGGTGAGACATCTTAAGCTGTCTCAAAGGCCTGACCTAACAAGGAAAAAAAGAATATTAAAGATTTTTTCCAAAAACAAGTATCACTTCTGGAACCAGGGTAGTTCCTTCCAGAGAGAAAGATGAAAGCATACTAGGAGTTTCTACTCCGGTCTTTTGCCGACCCACTGTTGTGGGTGGGAAGGGAGAGAGAACATTCTCCTATTATGACCCGCAGACACTCAAATAGTGACATGCTTCATTAGCGGATAACCCCAACTCCTAAAGTTCGGGCGGGTTCAACCATATTTCAGGGAGCACTTATGAAGATTTTGTGTATGGGAGCGCAACCTTTAAAGATAAAATTGCTCACCCATTCCTAAAATATATTTTATTATTGGAGTGGGACGAATGGTTAAAAAGTGCTATAGTAGGGCTAGAGGATCTAATGGTCCTATCAACCTAAGCTAGATATCAACATGTTTCAGCCTTTTTTTTGGGCTAAAGATCATCCTGGGCTTTTGTAAGGGTGGGCTGCAATTAAGTCACTTCCCTCAAGGACGTGAGTGCGAAGTGGGCATGCAATTTACAGGTGTTGCATTGCAGGATTTTTTGGGAACAAGTCTAATACTTGCTGCTGTTTTCTAAGAGAAATTACCCCACATTAACAGGGCATCAGCTCCCAATTGGGCCATGAGGGGGAGGTCCATCCCTGTTTGAGACCGACTGTGTGCTCTGCTCCCCTGTTTGTCCTACTTGTCCTGGGCCTCTAACTGGGATGGACCTTTGACAAATGTGTGATGCATTCCACCCTGACGAAAAACCAGGACTGTCTTTAGGCCAATGGAAAGGGCTGAAACATGTTGGTGTGTAGCTTAGGGCCATAGGACCATTACATCCCCTAGCCCTGCAATAGTATTTTATAACCTTCCCTCCCACTCCACTAATAAAGGATACTTTAGGAGTGAGTGAGACAGTTTCTTTAAAGCTTAAGCCCCCATACACAAAATCTTTACAAGTGCTCCCCCGAAAAATGGTTGACATGGAATATGGTTGAGCCCGCCCCGACCTTTAGGAGCTGGGGTGAGCCCGATGATGAAGCATGTCACTATTAGAGAGTGAGGGCTATAATAAGAAAAAAGGTCTCTTTCCCTTCCCACCCACAACAGTGGGTTGGTAAAAGACTGGTGTAGAAACTAATAAGAAAGTACAGTGTCATCTCAAAAAAGAACCCCCCCTTTCCTCTTTTTCTCTAGAAGGAAGCACCCTGGTTCCAGAGAGATACTTAGTTTTTTTGGATATAATTAATGGGAGGACATGTCCCTTCTTACCTCTTTGGTGAGGACCTCTCCATCCTTTTAGGGCATTTCCAGGGTCCCTAATCTTGTGAAACATACTAAAGATTTTTACCATTATTTGGTATTGCTGACTACTTCACAGAGAATAACTGCTTCTAATAATGCTTTTTTATTTCAGTATTTTTTTATTGAAAATAAAAAGCATATTTACATGCTACAGAGTGAAACACATGGGGGATGGTAAAAGACAGGGAAAAAGTGCGCCCGGGGGGGGGGGGGGGGGGGGAGGGGGCAAGCATTGTCTCGATTGGCTTGTGTCTGTTCGTTCATGTTCTCATGCTTCATGTTCTCACCTGTGCCACATGTCCGAATCCTAGCAGCACAGAAACAGTCTCCTGAAAAAAAACAGTACTGTTTCAATTCATATAATTACTTCAGTAAATTACCACTGTAACAACGTGGATATATTGCAACATATGCTTTAGGCCAGCTTAAACTAAGAACCATGTAGTGTGCAACGCAAGCATGACATAAAGCTGCAGATTATTTAGTCAGTCTTGAAATATATTCTTGATTTTATTAGAGACAAGGAAGCGATTAATATGCAGCTCCCTTTTTTTAACAGCGTTCTAACAAACTACATTTACCATAATGCATTTAATTTGCTAAAAGGACTGTACAAAATACAACCAACAATTAGTAAGGCATATAAAGATTGTCAACTGCGGGCTATGCCTTTTTTTAATGCAAAGATTCAAAAACAATGTGTGAGCTTTATGACAAAAAAAGAAGAAAAGTCATAAACACAACCAAATTAAATCGCCCCACATCTGCTCAGGTTCCCCCGGAGAAGTTCACTTGAAATCCACCTAGTAATGTTCAAGTCTTTGTAATTGTAAAATTGTAATTGCATTTATATAGCAGTTACTACTGCTGATGAGGACTCGAAGCGCTTTTTCGTCTAGTAGCACGCTACTCCGGAACCCAAAAAGGATTAGTTGTGAATTAGTATAGTGAAATATGAAATTAATTTGAGTGGTGGATGTATTAGTCTGGTATTTGGATAGGAAATGATAGTGGAGGGATAGAAGAGGGAAGGGTTTGCATTTATATAGCACTGATAAGGTGTTGAAGTGCTTTACAGCAGGTAGCACGCTACTCCGGAACCCAATCAGGATTAGTAGGGAATTAGTATAGGAGAATATGTAATTAATTTGAGCAGTGAACAAGTGAGATGGTTATTTGCATTGAAAAAAAGCTAGAGGAGGGATAGAAGAGTGAAGGGTTTGCATTTATATAGTGCTTGCTACTCCTAAAGAGGCGATGAAGCGCTTTTCAGCGAGTAGCACCCTAGTCCTGAATCCCATCAGGATTAGAGGGGAATTAGTATAGGGAAATACAAAATTAATTTCAGCATTGGAAAGAACATGTTACCCTGTTATTTGAGTTGAAAAATAATAGTGGTGGAATAGTAGATTGAAGAGTCTAGATTTTTGGGGGGCGGACTTTATAGCAGTAGGAGGGGGTTTGGATGAGTAAAGGAGAGGTAAGGGGAAAGAGTCAGAGGAGAGTTTAGAAAGGCTTGTTTGGGAGATCTGAATAGTAAAAGAGGTATGACATGATCCAAGGAGGGGTAGTGGAGGGAAGAATCTAGAAAGGGTTATTTTGGGGATCATACTTGTATTGGGTTTGGGATGAGTAAGCGAGTGGAGTTAGAGAATATATATTGAGAAAGGTATAGGGTGAGAAATAGGGTAGTAAATTCGAAAGAGTAGTGAATGATATCCTCAAACAAGCTTGAAATTAATCTTAAAAAAATGAAAGTGCTCACGTTCAGTAAAAGGCACGAGCGATCTGGTCCTTGGTACATAAATAAACGCAAACCAAGTCAAGAGCAAGAGTATAAATACTTGAAAGTTAATATTGAGATAAAAGGCTCCCACCATTGTAAAACTAAAGCTTGGGCCCAGCAGCATTTGTGTGACTTCACAAGAGGTTGGCGGGCCAATCTCTGCAGCTAATATTGAAAGTCATCAGTTTAAAGCTTCGCTCCTCATTCTCATGTGGACGTGAACCAAAGTTGTTAGAAGACCTCAATTTAAACACCAGTAGGCAGCTCTTTCGTCTTCCATGCAACACATTTGCAGCGCAAATTAGGCTAGAATCCAGTTTAGGGAAGCAAACGTTTGCAAGACAATGTGCGTTTGTCAAACTGTTACAAGTTAAGATCTGTCAGGGAGCGCTCGGTTGACCACCTGCTCTGGTTAGAGTTATCCACTGGTTATGTGAAGTGCACTTTCAGAGATTATCTACAGAGTTGTATGAGGGAACCTGCAAGTAAACGATTCGTGGGAGCAGCCAATTTAATTTCAAATCTGAAAGAAATTTGTTAACAATAACATGCAGAGGCATTCATTCCTGAAGATAAGATTGCCTTTGCAAAGAGCTCTCATGCATGGTTCATTATAAATTCATATCAAGTTTCAGTGCAATAGATATATCAGAGCACTTGCTATTCCACTTACATGAAAATTAGATTTATGTTTCAATGTTTTGGTGGACTTACGACCCTGGACCTTTCCCCAAAATGACGAGGTAAAGGAAATAATAAAGTCTGCAGATGGTGTCATCAAGCCTAAGGATCCATTGTGCACATCATATGCATATTCCCAGCATTTTTTATATGAGCAAGGACATCTACTACGTCGTCCCTTCAATAAATAGTCCGAGAGTGTGATCTTGTCGGCAGGCGGTCTTTGCATGCTACAACAGGGACCATAACTTTAAATGCAGAAATTATACGTTTTTGTAAACTCTTGCTGAGAAAAAGTTACACTAAAAACGCTGGCTATGGATACGGAATCTTAATGCAATGATGTAAATTTTAAGATCGATTTTAGAATGATATTTATGCAATGGCTTTTATTAACTGTGAATCAATATATGTGTTTGTGTATTTGGTTTCCATGTCAACCAACATAGGCAGGAATACATGTCAGGAATAAGGTGATCTTTGTCCCAATAGTGGAATCTGAGCTGCAGTGCAGTAGGAAAAGTCGTAGTACTATCTCTCAATATTAAAGAACAAGTTACTTATTTATACATTTATTTCTAAAACCTTTGCTAATGCCTTATCTGGTAGAGGCTCTATCTGGCTGCAGAGTCCCTACCTTAGAATATTCCAAATGCGTCAGACTGGATCCGGAAACTTTTTGTGAGCAGGACCCCTGCACAAAAGGTAGGTGGCGTTATTTGGCTCTGTGCACATCGTCGTCAACAACTGAAGTGACATGGGCAGTACCTATGTAGGTGCCTCCCCGGCCCTATGTGTCAGTTTCTTTTGTGACTTCCACACCAGAAGCGCATGGCCACTAGGAACAGTCTAAGAGCTGGGAGGGATGGGTGAGTCAGTAATTAATATGCGGCTAGATGGATGATCTACCAGGTTAGGATTACTGTAGGTAAGTAACTTGCTCGTCTGATAGAGACTTCTAGCCACAGATTCCCTACCTGGAGGCAAGGCTGCAATATGGATTACACTAGGTAGTCCTTTTGGACCAAATGGGCAAAATGACCATCTCGCTGGACTTGAATGTCTAGGCAGAGGTGTGTAAAGAAGCCCTTGTTGCTGCCCGATATATATCTTGGATAAGAAATCCGCAAGCTAACGCAGTGGTTGGAGCTTTGGCTCTGGTAGACTGAGCGTGCGAACCCTTCAGAGTTGATTCTTGGGCAATGCATAGCAGATCTTGATGCAAAGGACTATCCATCGAGAGATGGCCTGCTTATGCACTGCCTTCCCTTTCTTGGCTCTGACATACCATATGAAGCGTGCGATCAAGGGGGGCGTGGCTTAGCACGCGATGTAGATGGACGTGCCCGGGCTGAGCTCCGAGTGAAGCTCCCCTACCACGGGCCAATTCTCCGTCATTTCCAGCAGTGGCAACCCCAGATTTGGACCGAGTGCACCCTGGAGCCTGATTAATCGCCGGTGCGACTTTGGGACGGATCGGAGACACAGACCCTCCGACCGGCGGCGGCCTCGGCAGCTACCCGGCCTGGGCCCACTTCCGGCCGGCAAACCCGATCACCAGAGGCCGGGGATCCGGCCCTACGAGGTAGGCCACACCGCGCGCACCCACCCCTGATCTGCAAGGAGGGGGCGGGATCGCGCCGCTGCGCCTGGCGCCTCCAACGACCCCACTGCCCGGGAGCCCCTACATCTGGGGGCGGAGGTGGCACCCTCGGCCATTGAAGACTGTAGCACCGGCCCACCTGCCTGACGGAGCCAGGAACACCCCGCTGAGCCACGCGGTCCTCGGAGAGGGATCGCGTTCCACCGATTGGGGGCCTCCACTGACCCTGTTACCCCTGGGCCCCTGCAACTGCCAGCAGAGACGGCAAAATCGCATACACTGGGCCCCTGTTCCCCCTTTCTACCCTGCAGTGATCACTAGCCGGCGTCGGGCCCGGCCCGCCTCCGGGGTCCCGGCCTACACCCTGGGACGACCACAGCCACACCTGAGCAGCCCCGCTGGTAGACGATCCTACATCGGGGGTGCTGGACTCTAACCGCGCGGGAGCAGAACCCGAGCAATCCCGCGCACGACACCCCGTGATTCGCCCCACGCCGAGGAGCACGATGCCCTGCACCACCCTGGGTGGTGTCTAGTGTCGCCCGGACAGACTGAGCCCCCCAGACCCAAGGGAACGGGGCGGCCAGAGAGGCCACGCGGTCCGGCCTGGCCGGCCTGCACGCGGCACTACCAAGAGACGAGTCGCCATTGGGACATTCGGAGTGACATCCAGTGACACACAGGAGCTCCCACGCCGACTACGACACAGCCTTCTCGCCCTCTCTAGGTGGTGACACTGAGCGAGATCCCGGGGGCCCTGGCAGTATAGCGGTCCCCTCGCCAGCTGCACGCCGCCCGGAGCGAGCGGCGCAGAGTGCCTGACCTTGTGGCCGTCGCGCACGGAGCCCCACGGTGTTGATTGCGGAGGCCTGCCAACCCGGCTGCTTTGCAGCGTTGACCAGTCCCATGTCAGGGGGGACTAGAGCGAAGACCGGCACCGGTGGGACACTGAACAAGGGAAAGATGGTGAAGAACTCCGAGGCTGACCAGACTGCCTCCAAACTGGACACCATGCTAGCGGCCATGGAGCGCCTGGAAGAATCCATGCAGTTGACCCGTACATCGCTGGAGACCAAGATAGATAAGGTGGCGGTGGACCTGACGCATCTCCGGGCAGACCACAAGAAACTCTCCGAACGCACCACGGTCCTGGAACAAACTATGGCGGAGGCCTCGCCCAAGCTGGTACAGACGGATAAGCACATACGCGACCTCCTCAACCGGGTGGAGTTCCTTGAGGACAGAGCGGAGGACGCGGAAGGGCGGGCCAGGAGGAACAATGTGCGCATAGTAGGCCTACCAGAACGATGGGAGCGGAGGGAGACGGCGGAACATATGGAGACCTGGCTCCGAGAACTGTAACCGGAGGGCACACTGTCACCACACTTTGTGGTGGAAAGGGCACACCGGGTGCCGTCCCGCCCGCCCCCGGAGGGCTCCAATCCCAGACCAATGCTTATGCGGGTGCTGAATTACCGTGACCGGGATGCCATCCTACGCGAAACCCGGAAACTATCGGACATAAAAGTGGACAATGCAAAGGTGATGTTCTTCCCCGACTACACAGTGCAAGTCCAACGACAACGCCAATCGTTCATGGCGGTGAAGCAGCGACTCAGGCGTCTGGCTCTCAAGTACTCGTTACTGTTCCCGGCACGCCTCCGGGTGGTGGCACAGGACAAGACTCATTTCTTTGACACACCTGAGGCGGCTGCGTCCTGGCTGGATTCTGGAATCGATACGGGCCATGGGTCCGTACCGCCAGAGCAACGTAGAAACCGTGGCACCCGCAGACGAAGGCACCGGCGCCCCTCGCCGACCAGGTCGTCCGCCGCGGACATGGAAATAGGCCCCACGCCAGAGCAAATACAAAGTGAACAGCAAGAAGCCCTCCAGATAGCGGCCGAGCTCAGTGGATCACAGTCGCCTATCCTGATCTCCAACGCCAGCCCAAGATCACGCGGGAGCGAGGACGACGAATACTTGTACGGACTGCCGGATGAGCAAGTTACAGAGGGCCTACCGGATGTCACACCCCAAACGGCGGACCTAATAGCATAGCGACCCTTCTCACCCTAGTCTGGGACGGACCGCAGCGGTTGACGCCATGTAACAGGCTGTACACTACACTGGATGTCCCGCTTGGAGATCCCTACCGGCACTTCTGAAGATCTCGGATAACACAATCGGCACTGTCCCCGGGGTCTGTGCCCTGCTTCCGCCCCCCTCCTACCCAAATGAACCCTGAGCTGCCCCCACCGCCAGGAGGGGGGTCGGACCTACTCTACTTGAGAAACGCCGGAAACATTGTGTTGAAGGGGTGGACGGACCCCTAGAGGTGAGTGCCACACGGGCGGGGAAGAGGATGCCCCCCGGAACAGAGCATCCTCGTTCAGTGACATTAGACACTCTGGCCCTGACTGTGGGCACTGACATTGACTTCTGATGCCCTTTGGCCCACAGCCCGTGGAGGGGAGTCACCACGGCTCTCTTGGCCTAGTGAACTATCCTATATTGCTTCAGTAACGTACTTTGTCATCCCCCCATTGAACTCACGGATTGATTGAGCTCATTAGAGCGTTTGGGCGGCGACATGTTTTGTTGTTGCCCTTTTGGCATTATGGTTCTGTTAATGTTCTTTTTGAGACTAGTGTCGGCACTACAGTGTTACAGCTTACATCCCTGGGTCTGTGCGGGACGGCGGGTTGGAATACTGGTAATTGATGTCTGCTACTGTGCATGTGTGACCAGGGCGGGCTGGGTATTGGGGGGGGTGTGCGGGTAGTTGGGCGAGGTGGAAACTGTGATGACTACGGTTAAATTTTGTACCTGGAATGTCAGGGGCATGCACACACCCTCACGCAGATATCAGGTGTACTCCTATCTTAAAAGACATCAGATACAGATCGCACTGTTGCAGGAGACCCACCTGGTAGCCACAGAGGTAGCCACACTTCACCGTAGATGGAGAGGGCAAATATTCGCCACGACCTTCTCAGCGTTTGCACGAGGAACTCTGATCTGGGTACGGCCGGGGGTTCCATTTGCACTGACACACAGCAACATTGACACAGAGGGGCGCTACGTCTTCATACAGGGCAGACTGGACGGGCAGCAGATAGTTATAGCCTCTATTTACGCGCCCAATGTCGAGCAGGGGAGGTTCCTAACGCGATTGTCAGCAGTGATTGCACCTTGGCCTGACGTGCCCCTACTGTTAGGTGGTGATTATAACAGTGTGCTAGATGTCTCCCTCGATCGCTCGTCTCCCCCGGCGGCTATCGCCCCAGCCCAAACAGCCTCCAGGGCCCTACTTGATTGGGCGACACAGTGGAACCTACAGGATGCCTGGCGAGTCAGAAACCCCAACACCCGGGTATATTCCTACTACTGTGGGGCCCACTCATTGCACGTCAGACTAGATAGGTATATGATGTCCCGCGACCTGATTCCTTCCGTAACAGACACTGACTACCTGGGGCGAACGCACTCAGACCACAACCCACACACTCTAGTTTATGGGTGGAGGTGCCCGCGCCCACCTGTGCCCACATGGCGCCTGCAGCCGGATCTCTTACTCGATACTCCATTCCGAGAGGAGATATCCAGCAGGATAATACAATACTTCGAGGACAATAGCGACTCGGCCTCGTCTCTGAAAATTGAGTGGGACGCCTTTAAGACAGTGGCCCGAGGGAGCTGCCTCGGCGTGCAGGCAGGTCTACGGGGGCAGGTGGAGAGGGATCTGCTGAAAGCGGAAGTGACACTACTAGACAAGGAGCGGGAGGCGGCGGAGGGCGATGACTCCCAACTGGTCTCGGCCAGGGCAGATCACGCTCTTTTGATGGAGAGGCTGAAGAACATTAATTTCGCAGCACACTCCGCACGCACCCACAACACTGGTGACAAGCCAGGCAGACTCCTATCATGGCTGATACGACAAGACACTCAGTCCGCGTCGGTACTGTCGGTCCGTACGACTCAGGGTACTGAAGTCTTCACCCAGAAGCAGATACATGAGGCGTTCACGACACATTACAGGTCCTTATACAGCTCACGGCTGAGAGCCACCGAGGTGGAGATCGCGGACTACCTGGCGACGCTGCAACTACCGGCGGCCACTCACGCCCAACAGGCGGAGCTGGGAGCGGAGCTTACCAGCGAGGAGCTGCGAGAGGTGATCTTTTCCCTCTCTAATGGCAAGGCGCTGGGCCCAGACGGGCTCCCGGCCGAATTCTACAAGGCCTATTCCTTGTTACTGATACCCGAACTGTTAAGGGTGCACAAGGCGGCATCGGAGGATGCTGAACTTCCGGCGTCCCTGAACGAGGCCAATGTGATCTCCCTGCTAAAACCGGGCAGAGAGGCGTGCGAGCTGGGATCGTACAGACCATTGGCGCTCCTCAACATAGATTACAAAATCTTGGCAGCGACAATAGCTCGGAGGCTTGCACCCCTAGTTCCCACACTGGTGCACTCTGACCAAAACGGCTTTGTGCCCACCCGCAGCACATCTTACAACATACGCCGCTTCTTCAGAGTCCAACGATATGCAACTTCCACCTGGCCACGTTCAGGGTGCATAGTACTTTATCTCGAAAAGGCGTTTGACTCGGTGGAGTGGC
This sequence comes from Lissotriton vulgaris, assembly GCF_964263255.1. NCBI lineage: Eukaryota > Metazoa > Chordata > Amphibia > Caudata > Salamandridae > Lissotriton > Lissotriton vulgaris. Next base: position 301,424 of record NW_028244609.1, read on the forward strand.
CCTATCTCCTCCGAGTCCTCGAAAAGTATGAACTGGGCGATGCCTATGTTCAGATGGTGGGGCTCCTCTACCAGGCGCCCGAGGTACGAGTCCGGACTGGGCGATTGTTCTCTGACAGAATAAGGATTGGGAGGGGCACCAGGCAGGGATGTCCCCTCTCTTCCCTGTTATTCGCACTCGTGATGGAGCCATTGGCAGAACTGCTCCGGACCTCCGGCGCCGCCTGGGGTATCCCACTGGCGGATGGCACCCACTCGGTGTCTCTGTATGCCGACGACTTACTGTTATATGTCAGGGACCTCACCCATATACCCGCGGCAATCACGGACATCTTTCGGGTGTTCGGGGACATGTCAGGGCTCCGCGTCAACTGGTCTAAATCAGGAGTTTATGCATTCAGTGACGCTCTGCCACAATGTGATGTGCGCATGATGGGAGAGACGCTCCGATGGCACCCAACGGTATTCAGGTACCTGGGGATCCTCATATATCGGGACCCCATTGATCTCCTGGAGGGCAACCTTGTGAGGGCCATCTCCTCCCTGTCAGCCCAGGTCACGTTCTGGAACTCCCTCCCACTGAATGTGCCGGCCCGAGTGGCGCTGACGAAGATGATAATGTTCCCCCGGCTCCTCTACTTTTATGCTAACCTACCAGTGTATGTACCAACACGCATATTCAAGGGGTTGGAAGCCCTCACCAGGCGCCTTATCTGGAATAAAGGACGCCCCCGGGTGGCATTGAGGACCCTCTACGCAGCCTCGGAATCTGGAGGCTTGGCGGTTCCCAATCAGGAACTATATTCCCTGGCGGCCCAGCTGCAATGGGTTGCCTATTGGCTGAGTGGTAAGAACCTGATGGACACGGCTACGGAAGACACTACCCTGTCCCCCACACAAGTGCTGACGCTCTTCCACCCCCTGACGCGGGGCCGGCCCCCCAACCAGGTCCATGTGGCTGTCGCAAGGCAGTGCTTTATGCGGAGCCTCAGACTCACCAAGAGCACGGTGCCCTATGCCCCGAACCTGCCTCTGCAGGGGACCCCCTTGGGAAATGGCGTGCTGTCTTCATCCGGGCTACGCAGTTGGACTGCAGCAGACCTGGATGGCCTAGGTGACCTGTATAGCGATGGGGAGCTACTGTCCTTCGAGACTCTGGCCGTCGACACCGGTCTACCGGCAGGCCAGTTTCTGACGCATGCAAGGCTTCTCTGTGTGCTGACGGAGGCATGGGGAGACCTGACCCACGAGCCGACCACGCATATGCTCATTCAGTACCTACATGTGATGGGCGATGGTTCCCATATAGTGCACTGGCTGGCACAGGCACTAAACTGTCATACTCAATTCTCCTCCCAACGACTGAGGGAGAAGTGGACGACCGACCGGGGTAGTGAATGGACGGACAAACAGTGGGCCGCGGTATTGGCAGGTGCCAGGAACATTCCTCGCAACGCGAGATTTAAGATCATCCAATATTACATAATACACCGTGCATATTTATCCCCGGACAAACTGAACCGCTACTTTGACCTCACCTCATCAGCATGCCCCAGGTGCGGCCTCCTGAACTCGGACCTACTGCACGCACTCTGGAGTTGCACTCACCTCACCTTGTACTGGTCGGCGGTCACTGACACATTAACGGCGGCCACGGGCGATACCCTCCCCAAGACGTGGGAAGCATGCCCGTTGGGACTCTACAAAAGAACCAAGCAGACCAAACTACAGGCACGTTTCTGGGACCTGGGGCTCATTACGGCTAAGCGACTCATCACGAAACGATGGAAGAATGATGCCCCCCCGCGACCTGCAGACTGGCGTCGCTCATTTGACAACTGGGCTCGCGCGGAGAGCGTGTCTCTACACAGGGAAGAGACGGCGGGCCTCCGTATGTACCCAATTGCCCAGGACTGGGACACTACCCTGACCGCGTACCATCAGGCCTGCACCCAGGCTGGTATCACGTAACCGCCCTGACACGGAGCGGTGAGAGACCTGTTATCCGCCGCCCCGGCAAGACGCCCCCCCCCTTACCCCCCCACCTGCTGGTGTAATGCCCAACAAAGTCTACTTGCTATCATTCCCTCCCCCCCACCTTGCAGCCATGGCAACCCTCCATCCATAGCCACCCCCGCCCCCACACAGTCCATATATGGCGTAACACACGCCGCTAGGGTCACTGATACACTACTGTACACGCTAATACTAGTCCAACTGTTGTTGAAGTATATTCCCTCCTTTTTTCGTTCTTTCCGGCCGCGCTGATATTGTTAGATCTCAGCGCCGCCTTCGACACGGTATCCCACAGCATCCTCCTGCATCGGCTCGAGGAGATTGGTATTGGTGGCCAGGTGTTGCAATGGTTCCGCTCCTTCCTCGACAATCGTTCCTTCTGTGTTGCCATCCCTCCCTTCAAATCCAACTTCCGACCTCTGGCCATGGGGGTCCCGCAGGGGTCCTCGCTGAGTCCCACGCTGTTTAATCTCTACGTGAGACCGCTGGCTGATGTCGCTAGGCAGTGGGGCCTAACTTTGGTCTCATATGCCGACGACACAGAGCTGGCGGTCACTCTCAGCGGGGACGCGGACCAAGATGCCCCCAGGTTTCAGGCTGGACTGAAGGCGGTGGCAAGCTGGCTGACAGGAAACTGTCTCCAGCTCAATGCCACTAAAACGGAGGTAATGATTGTCGGAAGGGGAGTGGAGCTGTGGGGTGACCAATGGTGGCCTCCTGAGCTGGGACCTACCCCGACCCCGGTATCGGAGGTGAAAAATCTGGGGGTCTGGCTGGATGCGGGCCTCACCTTTGTAGGACATACCAAAAAAACAGCAGCCTGTTGTTTTGGTCTGCTGAGAGGTTTAAGACCAGTACTCAAATTTTTTGATGCCCCAACCAGACAGCTGGTAATCCAGGCAACTATCATCTCTCGCCTGGATTACGCTAGCTCTCTTCTGGTCGGGGCTAACCAGGCTGAGTTAACTTGCCTGCAACGGGTTAAAAATGCTGCGGCTAGAGCGATTGTTGGCCTGCCCAGATTTTGCCCGGTGGCGAGTGTCCTTCGGTCCCTGCACTGGCTTCCAGTGAGGAAGCGCATTCTCTTTAAGGTCCTCTGTTTGACCTTTAAGATCTTAAGAGGTATAGGCCGTGAAATCTTGTCCAGCTGTCTTTCTTTCTATGTCCCCACTCGCACCCTCCGTTCTCAAGGCCAGGCCTTTGCTGTAGTCCCTAGATTCAGACTCAGCCGCATGGGGGGCCGCTCCTTCAGCGTAAAAGCTGCACTAACCTGGAACTCTCTCCCGGTTGAAATCCGTTTGTTAGAGGACCTTATGACCTTCCAGAGAGCAATAAAAACTTTTTTGTTTTAGCTGCCCCGATTATGTCTTATTTTTTCCTGTTGTGTTATGTTTCTCCTTGTCTATGCGCCGGGACGCTCCTTGGCTGGAGTAGCTGTGCGCACAATAAATTATAATAACATAACATAACACAACTTTCCCTGTTGTATCTCTTGGTTGGCAGTGAGTTTGTTTCTGCTGTACTCACGATGAGGTTCATTTTCCCTTCCCCGCTTACCCTTTCCACAATGCTTATTGAACACTGCCATGATCACAAGAATGTAGCCCAGCGACCCATATGGCACTATGGGATGTGACTCCTGCCTTTGACATCATCCGTGCCAACCAGGGAACGCAGCCTAGAACAATCGTTGTTGGCTTTTATGACCACCTTGGTCCTTTTGCAGTGATAAATGCTGCAGGCACTGCAACCCGAGACTTTTCCTGGCACTGATACTTGCGGACTAATGCATCTCCCCTGGCTACTGTTTCTTTTCACCTATGTATGACTGACATGTCGAAAATGTTACTGGCTGGGTAATGTTTGTAGTTTTTATGACATTGTATGATTTATTGGCTTACTACTTGTGAAACTAAATAAAATCTGGGACCATTGGTCTTAAAAAAAAAAAATGAAGCGTGCGATCAAGGTAGAATGAAAACACTCTTTTTGAGTCCAGTCAGTGCAGTCTCTTGTCTTCTTTTGAAGGGTCAAGCAGATCATAAAAGGTAGGAAGAGTGATGCATTGGTCGACAAGGAAGGGATAACCACTTTTGGGAAGAAAGACGCCCTGGTTCAAAGCGCCAGTTTGTCAGGGTAAAACGTAAGGTATGGAGTTTGCACAGAGAGCGTCAGTAGCTTTTTGACCCTCCAGGCAGATATTATCGCCACTAGGAATGCTGTTTTAAAGGTGAGAAGTCTAAGCGGATAGTTGTGGAGCGGCTCAAAGGGAGCGTACATCAGAAATGTAAGAACCAGATTTAGGTCCCACTGACACACAATAGGAAGCGGTGGTGGGAACATATGAAGACCTTTTAGGAGCCTATGAACAATAGGGGATTTAAAAATGATGTCTGTTCTGGCAACTGCAGAAATGGCAGAAAGGTAACTTTTAAACGTAACCAGAGCAGATCCCTGATGGGTCAAGATAAGGATAAACAAAAAAACCTGTGAAAAGGTGTGGATATACAGTCAACATGCTTGACTGCACAACCATACCACAAACTCACTCCAATGGGAAGTGTAGACCATCTTGTTGGAGGGATGCCTGGCTGCTAACATTGTAGACTTTGGGCAGAAGGTCAGAGCTTTTATTTGTCACAGCTCAGTCTTCACATATGAAAACGATGTGTTTTCAGGTTTGACTGCAAGACCCTGCCCTGTTGCTGCAACAGAAGATTTTACAGAAAAGGCAGCCTGATCAATCAATGCTCATGCTCAACAGCTCTAAACACCAGACTCTTTGTCCCCAATCCAGAGCCACAAGAATGACTTAGGCCTAGTCATTGTTGATTTTCTTGAGAATTCTGGGAAAGAGTGGTATTGGTGGAAAGCTGTATAGAAGGCCAGAAGTCCACTTGAGACGAAAAGTGCTTCAAATGAGAGCAGCCTTTGAAACTCCATCATTCCGAATGGGAGATTATGCTATCCCATTCATGATCCGCTAGGCATTGACAGCTGAGTTTTACCAAGTATTGAACCACTAGGGAAATGCCCTGGTGTTCCAGCCATGTCCAGAGGTGGAGTGCCTCTTGACACAGGGTGCACTACCCTGCTCTGCCTCAATTTTTGCATTACCCTATGGCAGTGGTGTTGTCCATGAACACCTGAACTAGTCTTGCCTGGACTGAAGGAAGACAAGCTTTCTGTGGCAGTCGGATCACCCGAAGACCCAATAGTTTTATGTGGAGTCTGGAATCCGACAGAGGCCCGAGTCCTCTGATCCTCACCTGTTGCAGATGGCTGACCCTGCCCAGGAGTGACTCATCTGTCACTATAGTCCTCTCTTGTAGGGGAAGGGAGCGGGTTCTACCACTAACTCAATTGCAGTTTGTTAGCCACCACAACAGATCCATTGCAGTTTCCTCTGAGATCTGGACCGTGTTGGGGAGCTTCCAGTGATACTGCACCCACTGGGACATTGGGTCCCACTGTGGAGTTGGCATATGCTATCCGGCATGTGTTGGAAGTAGGATGCAGGAGGCCATGAGGCCCATCAAACTCAGTGTTCTTCTCACAAAATCTAGGAGAGTGGCTGAAGCATCAGTATCATAGTCTGAATATCCTGGATTCACCCCTCAGGAGATTAAGTCTAAAACTGCCCAGTGTCCAGAACAGCTCAGTAGAAAGGATGCATCTGAGAGGGAGGGATAGTGAACCCCAGTGAATGCAGAAGAATCTCCATAGTCTGAAGTTGGGAGATGACTGCCTAGAGCAAGCCTGCCTTCAATAGCCAATCATTGAGGTAGGGAAAGATTGGAGCCCCTGATCTCTGTAGATGGGCTGAAACCACCATTAGCATTTTACTGAACACCCGAGGGGTGCTGGTAAGGCTGAAGGGGACAACAGCAAACTGAAAGTGCTCTTGGTCCCCCATCAACTGCTGGTAACAACAGTGGTCAGGGGGATGGGGATGTGGAAAAAGGCATCCACCTAGTCCAACGCCACCATCCAATCCTCCGAGTCTAGGGAAAACAGGCCGTGTGCGAGTGTGATCATCTTGTATTTTTCCTTTTTGAGGAAGAGAGGTTGACAAGGCATATGTCCAGTAAAGGATTTTTTTTGTTTTTTGTTTTATATAGCTTGAACTTGACTCCATCGCTGCCGACGCTGTCACCCCCATGAGGAAGACCACATCAGCAGATCCAGCAAGCGCGCCAGCTGTGACCCCTCACATGGGAATGCAACAGATTGGAGAGACATTGGTGCTCCAGCAGGAACCCCTCTGTCCTCAGCATCTTCAAGCAGCTCTCAGCAGTTACCAACACCACCTCAGGGAGGCCAAGAAGCATGCTCTAACCAACCGCATTCAGGCAAGCGCAAAAAACACCAAGAACCTCTTCATCTCGTCAAAGAGTTCTCTTGTCCATCCGCCACTAAAAACACAATCTGCCCCTCCCTGGCCGTCTGCGATGCTCTAGCAGACCAATTCCACAACAAGATATCAGACATTTACAGCAATTTTGAACCCCAACTTACCGACCTCGACCACCTCCTTACAACGATTAATGCAATCGACAGCCACCAGCTCACCGATTGAAACAGCTCAGGCCCCAGAACACCACAACCATCATGAACTCAATTCAATCTGGGGCACCAACGGAACCCTGCCCAAACCACATCTACAACCTAGGAGGGGAAGAAATCAGCAGAATACTCACAGACACCCTAATCCCTTCCATCACCAGGGCCACCGTCTCTGATGCATGGAAACATGCTGAGGTAAACCGCTCTTGAAGAAACCCTCCGCCGACACCAGAAAACTCAAGAAATACCTGCCCATTTCGCAACTACCTTTTCCCACCAAGGTTCTGGAGAAAGCCATCAACCACCAGCTCACAGTGCACCTGGAAGACGCCTCCCAATCCAGTTATGGGCGAATTTTGCGGATCTGCGATCCGCAAATTTGAGCAAAATCGGCAAAAAAATCAGCGAGTTTGCAAAAAATTCGCAAATTCGGAGATTTGCCAAAAAGACTGTTTCCCACTGTCTACAGTGGCTAATCAGTAAGTGCTATCTCGTTTGGTAAATGTATAGTGTCCACAATACGTTGGGATTGCGCCTGAATCCTGCACCTGTGCGAGGGTGGAAACTGCCTCCGGCGAAAAGGGGTGGGTTAGACCCTCGTATGACGTTCAGGGAGGCCCCAGGAACAAGAATTAAAAAAAAATCGAAATTGAAGAATCGAAACTGATCTTCACCAAGGAATCTGGTGTTCTGCCTTTTGTCCTTCGTTCCGCAATTTTAGTAGAAGTGGGTGGAGCGCAGAGGATCTGTTGGAAAGCCAGGCGCTGCCTCTTGACGGTACCCAGATTTAGCCTGAAACCCCGCGAGTAACCCCGGGAGAGAGCGAGTTTAGCGTTTTCGAACACAAACACCCAGAGCGAGCGCTGCGCTCTCTATCTTGGTCGCTGCTGCTATCTAAATGTCTGCCACTCACTCAATGACGACGCACGGCCGGGCAGCACAGCAGGGGAGATCCCCAGGGGACAGGTGCTACTCGGAGCAAGGGGCTGCCGCAGGGCACCGCGGTATAGTGCCCGGCCAACAGGATTCACCCGACTCCCACCAGCAACGGACGCAGCCGGAGGGGGCAAGGGGTTATCACATAATGCATCCCAACGAAGAGCAAAGAAATAAGGTCCAGGCAATTGCCAGAAAGGAGATGGAGGACTTGGAGCTGTACAAGGAAGCACATAGACCAGGTTCTATTAATCTGGCTCCGAGGAGGCTGGGTGGAAATGTTTCAGAGTATGAAGCAAGAGAACAACAACAATTAGGACTCAGCCAATCTAAATACCAGCAGCAGATGAAGAGAAAAGAATACAAAAGAAGGCAGAAGGAGGCCGAAGACACTGAAATCCAGAAAACGAACGCAGTCCAGAGAGAAAAGGCAAATCAGCTAGAGGAAAAAAGAAGGCAACAGGAGAAACAGAGAAGGGAAACTTTTGAAGATGACCAATATCAGGTAAATAATGCTTTTCTGGACAGACTGGGAAATGCACAACAGCCAGGTTCCATGTACCGAGCTGGCCGTTTTTAAACTGGAGACCGCCATTTTTATTTCTGATACAAGCAGTAATTCATAACCTGGCTTTGCAGATATGATCGTTTCACTTACTTTTAGTGACTGAAAGATGACTGCTTTGTGACAACTTTGGTCAGCTCAGTCTGAAAAGTTCCAGAGATGATTACATTGCCATCCCCCCTTTGTTCAGCAGTGCGTTTTTTTAGACAAAATGTATTCTTCATCGTCAAGTGATTAATTTCCATCATTTCACTTCTGCCAGAATGTTATACACTTATGGTAATAAAAATGTCATCTTTTTTTTGTTAATTCTAAAGGAAACAATCAAAATCGGTGTCTTGATTAAGTGATTTGTAAAAAGTGTTTGCCGTTGTGCTTTCATCAGTCAAAGTCACATTTTGTCAACTAGTAGGAGTACAATAGTACAAAAATGTATACAATTGTAATATAAATGCCATTACCTCCTTTGCTCTAGTGAGCTGGGCATAAAAAAAAAAAAATCCGCCCGCTCGCAAATACGCGAATTTTCGTCAATTTCGCCGAAAATCCCCAAATTTCGCGAGCGGAACAGATTTTTAGCCCATGCTTATTTCTGATCCAACCACAGCATCGAGACCGCCCAGATCGTAGCAACAGACAACATCAGACACCTCCTCGACCAAGGTGAGACCCCAGCCTTGACCATCCTTAACCTCTTGGCAGCCTTCGATACCGTGTCCCACCATACTCATCACCAGAACACAAATCGGCATCTGGGGTAATGACCTCAAGTGGATCTCCTCCTTCCTCACAGGACATAAGCAAAGGCTCCACCTACAACCCTTCACCTCCGAACTCAAAAGCATCATCTGCAGCGAACCCTCCCCAGGGCTTCTCCTTCATCCCCACCCTCTTCAACATCTACATGATGCCGCTAGCCAACATGGTCCACACCCCCTGATTCAACATCATCTCTTACTACGACAACACTCAGCTCTTCCTCTCCCAACACCACCAGATCTAACTTCTGGAACACCATGTCCAACGTCGCCATTTGCATGATGTTCAACTCCTTGAAGTTTAATATAGACAAAAAAGAGGTGCTCATCTTCGGAAACAATACCTTATCTTGGGATGACATCTTCGTCATCTGAACAGCTCTAGAGAGTGGATCCTTGGGAATTGCTCTGTGGGATCACTGGTCCGCTCAGGCCCGTGTTTGGTGCGTGGAGGCCGGCTGGAATATGGTGCGGCAGTGAGTGAGACTCGCGAGGCGTTCTGCCGAGGATCGCGCTAGCACTGCATGACCGGTTCCTGCTTTGGACGAGTTCATTGAGCCTCCCGGACCTGCTCTGCGTGACTGGTGAGTGACAGGCTGGTGTTTCCCCACACGTCTCGCCTGGGACAATCCTTGAGCTTAGAGCCACGCTTGAGCAGCTGGGTGTGACCTGGCTTGCTGCACTGGGCCACAGAAATGCATCTAACCTACACTGCCACTTACAAAATTTCCATTCTTAACTTTTACTAATTTTAGATGGCAGTCTGCATGGTTTGCTACAGGGCATACATGGTGGGTCCCCCGGCGGGGGGGCCTACAAAAATACAGCGTTTTCTTCTGTGCTGCATGAGGGGTGTGGATGAGGTGTTGCCCTACCCATCGGCTGGGTCAGCAAGATCCGCATTTCCTGACTCCAGGGGTTGTCGTCATGCTGGCCTGGCTCTGAGCTTTGCACTGAGTGATAACCAGCTGAGCCACGCTCTCCAGTGACTGATCCCTCCCCAGACAGAAGCGATTAACTGCGTCATGGTCTGGGGTTATCAACTGGATCGGTTGATTCTATATTTGTGCCTGAGACACGGTTCGCCCTTTGATAGAGTCACTGCCTGCTGGGTGTTTTAAAGCTGCTAGGACCTGGGGTATAAATTGTCTGCAACTGGGCGGCTCCCTGTATTATATTAATACAATGGGTCAAACGGACAAGGCTCAGCCTAAATTGAGCTTTGATAAACGAAAATCCAGACACTGGTACAACTCATCGGAGCTGCGATGGCGGGCTCAGGTGAAGAAACGGAGGTAACAAGTGGGGACATTAAACAGATTTTGGCGGCAATTCAACAAAACTTGTCCACTATAGATGGTCAAATTGACTCCCTTTTATATAAAATGGACCGCATGTCAGAACTGCTGGACAAGCAGGCAGAGCACCCAGATAAATCAAAGCCGCGCATTGCAGAGGTAGAGGATGCGCAAACAGACGCGCACAACACCCAAAAGCAAATGGAGAAAGCCTTGTCCATTCTACAGGATAAATCTGAGGATTTGGAGGCCAGATAACAGCATAGCAACCTGCGCATTATTGGCCTTCCAGAATCCACTGCAACTGTGGTCATGGAAGTTTTTGTTGAAAAGATACTCACTATGCTGTTGGGCGCTGATACATTCGCAGCCATGTTTGTTGTTGAACAAGTGCACCGCTAATTGGGACCCAGACCTTCTCCTGGCACTGCACTGCACCCTATTATTGCTAAATTGCTTAACTACAAGGACAGGGATGCTGCGCTGAAGAAAGCTAGGGAATTGGGTGAACTGAGGTATGAGGGCTCCTTCATTTTGCTGTTTCCTGATTTTACACTTAGGGTACAGAAGTCCAGAAGGCAATTTGTCCAATTAAACGCAAACTGAGAGAGCTTAATGTAGAATATGCTATACTATACCTGCAGGATTGGGAGTGGTGATGACTGGCGCTTCTAGGGTTTTCCTGCATCCTAAATCTTTCCAAAAAGCCATTAAATAGTGGAACATTGTAGATACTCACAAACAGGCCCCTTGTGCCAGGGATGGTGTGGCTGGTCCCGCTGGAAGTCTGGACGAAAATGATTAGCCCTAGATTGCGACCTTTGTCTAAAAATGACGTACTGATCTATTGTATCCTTGTATATGCGTAGTAATGTGACAATGTGTTGCCTGCCGGTCTGTTCATTAGGTATGTAGCCCAGTTTAATGATAAGTTTTCCTCCTGAATGGACGTTGTTTCCCCGTAGTGAGAACTCATTCCTTGCCAGACAGTAGGGATTTTGTTTAGACTGGATGTAATGGCCAGTAACCTCAGTCCCCAAGTGTTACTGTGTGATTGGTTTATTGCAAAATCTACTTTGTGTGTAATGTTTATGAGCATCAGGAATGTTCAGTTCTGTTATGGGGGGTCGGGAGTTTGTCCGCCTTTGCACTGTTGGATACTGCATTGCGTGTGAGGGGGAGGGAGGGTTTTTTGTTTTGATTACACAGCTCATGTAAACATGTATCATATGCTGACAGCAACAGAGAGTCTACAGGATGATGGTTGGAGTAGAATGAACATGACAAGTTGTTATAGATGCTAGGAGATACTGAGCGTAGTCGTTTGTGGAACGTAAGAGGGTTGAACGATTTCAGAAAATTATGCAAAATACAGGCCTATCTTAAATGCCACAATATTGATGTCGCTTTAATGCAGGAGATGCACCTGGCCCCCAACAATAGTATGCTAAAAAAGCGGAGGGTTCAAGGTGAGTTTTATGCGGCTGGATTCACTTCTCATGCTAGAGGGGTGTTGACTTGGGTAAACTCTAGATCAGGGATTTCCATAACTGAGTTTAAGGCAGACCCTTATGGTAGGTTCTTCATCTCTCGATGTCAGGGAAGGATCACTGACAGAACATCGACAGACAAAATATTGAGAGGACAAAATATCGAGGTCAAAATATCGACTGCAAAAATATCGACTTCCTATCTTCAAACAGGCAAGTACAAAAATATCGACTCCAAAATATCGAGTGTAAAAAATATAGACTGTCAAAATATTGAATTTTTTAAATGTCTTAAAAGTAAATTAAAAGTAATATAATATTAAATTAAATTAATTTAAACATATTTAAAATACTTAAATAAATGTAAAATTTAGAAATAATTAATGTAACTTTAAAAAGTATATATTTTTAATACATATATATATATATATATATATATATATATATATATATATATATATATATATATATATATATATATATATATATATATATATATATATATATATATTACAGCTCAAGAAGCACCAAAGCGCCGCACTCCCAGGCGGGTGCCTCCGTTGCGAGGGTGCACTCGCAAATCAAATACTGCTCCACCTCCCAAAAAGCGAAATCTCCCGCAGGAAGAAAGGAAGCACTCACGGAGGTACGTTTTCAAAAATGTATTTACACAGCAAACTGACGCGTTTTGGTCGGAACCTTTCTCTAAGTTTTATATATATACATATATATATATATATATATATATATATATATATATATATATATATATATATATATATATACATATTATTTACAAAACATATACAATATTTTTACTGTATGATAGCGAAAGGGTTACATTTACTGTAACGACTCCAGTGAGTGCAACAGGAGGTAAAGTGTTGGATAGCTTAGGTGTAAAAATGACTATTCCCACTCCAGAGAGTGCAACAGTAGGGAAAGCGTTGGATAGCGTAGGGGTTAAAATTACTATTTCAACTCCAGTGAGTGCAACAGTAGGGAAAGCGTTGTATAGCGTAGGGGTAAAAATTACTATTCCCACTCCAGTGAGTGCAACAGTAGGGAAAATCGTTGGATAGCGAAGGGGTAAAAATTACTATTCGCACTCCAGCGAGTGCAACAGTAGGGAAAACATTGGATAGCGAAGGGGTAAAAATTACTATTCCAACTCCAGTGAGTGTAACAGTAGGGTAAGCGTTGGATAGTGTAGGAGTAAAAATTACTATTCCTACTCCAGAGAGTGCAACAGTAGGGAAAACATTGGATAGCGTAGGGGTAAAAATAACTATTACCACTCCAGAGAGTGAAACAGTAGGGTAAGCGTTGGATAGCGTAGGGTTAAAAATTAGTATTCCCACTCCAGTGAGTGCGACAGTAGGGAAAGCGTTGGATAGCGTAGGGGTAAAATTAACTATTCCCACTCCAGTGAGTGCAACAGTAGGAAAAGCGTTGGATAGCGTAGGGGTAAAAATTACTATTCCAACTCCAGTTAGTGTAACAGTAGGGAAAGCGTTGGATAGCGTAGGGGTAAAAATTAATATTCCAACTCCAGTGAGTGCAACAGTAGGGTAAGCGTTGGATAGCGTAGGGGTAAAATTACTAATCCAACTCAAGTGAGTGCAACAGTAGGGAAAGTGTTGGATAGCGTAGGGGTAAAATTACTATTCAAACTACAGTGAGTGCAATAGTAGGGCAAGTAAATACTTATTATTTAAATATAAATAATATAAATAGTAACACCAATTTCAAATTAATTAAAATATTTTACAATTGTGTAAAATATATTAAATAATCAATTTAAAATACAAATGAAAATTATTTAATAATAAAAATTACCTACTAATAATAATTATTTACTTAATTAAAATAAAATAATTAAAAATTTCAAAATATTTTTCAAAATTAACTCTATAAATTAGTTATTAAAACATGTAATTACTTACAATTAAATTACTTCACAAGCTATTCCCCTAAAAACACACAACCCACTACAAAAGTAATTTAATAAAAGTAACATGATTATCAATTGATCAATTACAATACATTTCAAAATATATATTAATTAATTACAAATTAATAATTAATTTACGAATAGTTCTAAATAAATACCGATAATTAAATTAACATATTTATATAATTATAATTAAATTACTTCCCACCCTATTCCCCCATAAAACTACAACCTGCTTCAGAAAATAAATTACTAAAATTAACATAGTTATCAATTAATCAAATAACATTAATTACCAATTATATTTTAATTAATTGTCAATTAATAATTATCTAACAATTAATTCTAAATAAATACCCAAACATTAAATTACATATTTAATTAATTATAATTAAATTACTTCCCACTCTATTCCCCTATAAACCCACAACCCGCTACAGAAAATAAATTACTAAAATTAAAATATTCATCAATTAATAAATTAAAATTAATTACCAATTATATTTTATTTATTTGCCAATTATTTAACAATTAATTCTAAATAAATACCCAAAAATCAAATTACATATTAATTAATTATAATAAAATTACTTCCCACTCTATTCCCCTATAAACCCACAACCCGCTACAGAAAATAAATTACTAAAATTAACATATTTATCAATGAATCAATTACAATTAATTACAAATTATATTTTAATTAATTACCAATTAATAATTAATTAACAATTAATTTTAAATAAATACCAATGAATAGAATAACATATTTAAATAATTATAATTAAATTACGTCCCACCCTATTCCCCTATAAACCCACAACCCGCTACAGAAAATAAATGACTAAAATTAACATATCTATCAATTAATCAATTAAAATTAATTACTAATTATATTTTAATTAATTACCAATTAATGAACAATTAATTCTAAATAAATACCAATGAATAGAATAACATATTAAAATAATTATAATTAAATTACTTCCCACCCTATTCAACTATAAACCCACAACCCGCTACAGAATTATATTACACAAAAAATAAAAATTAATATTAACTTACCTTAAATTCGATATTTTTGTTGTCTATATTATGTCTAGTCGATATTATGTCCATTCTATATTTTTGATTCGATATTATGTCCATTCAATTCGATATTAAAATTTTCTAGTCGATATTTTGGTAGTCTATATTATGTCTAGTCGATATTATGTCCATTCTATATTTTGTACTCAATAGTATGTCTAGTCGATATTTAAAACTTGATATTTTGACTCTACACCGTCAGGGAAATGACCTGCACATGCAGATTGTTAATATATATGGACCAAACTATGATGACTCCCCGTTTTACAAGGCTCTTTCAGGTCATGTATCTACCCCCCTATGGTGCCACAGTTATGGGGAGGCGATCTGAACTGTGTTTTAAACTCGCTTTTAGATAGGTCCGTGGGTCCGCCTAGGCGCCCCTCGGCGGCGGTTAAAGCTATTGATGATATAACCATGCAGTTGGGTCTGGTTGTCATCTGGAGGACTAGGCATCCAGAGGTGGGTAGGTTTACACATTACTCTGCCCCCCCATGACATACACACTAGAATTGATTACATTCTTTTAGCAAGGTCCCTCCTCCCTCTGGTTCGTAAGTGCACAGTGCTAACTCGCACACTCTCGGATCACTCTCGAGTCATCATGGAGGTTACAATACCTGCACGAGGCTTTGCTCCGTTCACATGGAGGTACCCACCTAATTCCTTATTTGACTCAGCGTTTAATGCAGGGTACGTGTACTGCTGCACTACTGCGCTTCATCTTATGACCTGATTGCGGGGGGCACGATCTATGTGCTTGCACCGCGCTGCATAATCAATCCGTGGGGGGCACGATTTAGGTGCTCTGACCGCGCTATTTTATTTTAATTGCTATTTGTCATTTCGGTGCATTATGGTTCCGGGGTGTGTGACGCTGCTGTGAGAGAGCAAGGGGGCACACCTTCGGTTGCCTGCACTCGTGTATTTTTTAAAAGTGCTTGATTTTAAAAACGTGTGTGTCGATTGCTGACAGTCACCTTTCTGTGCTCTACCACTCCCCGTTCCTCCCCGAGCCCAGCTCGTGGTGTGGAGGGAGGTCTTCCTATCCCTAATCACTTCCGGCGGAAGCAGGGGTGTGCGGTCTAGTCATCCGACCGCCGCCTCCCTACTTAACCGATGTGCTGAACGACGCGCAGCGGACGTGCGCAGCGGGCGCGACGGTGGCACGCCGGAATCGTGCCAGAGTCCTGCCCATCTGCGCCCGTCCGCGCCTGTTCGCGGCCCGGGCCAGTCCTTATGCCCCAACGCCTGCTGATTTTAGGCAAACTTACTCCAAACACACTCTCCTGTCCCTAAGGCCACCACAATGTACTAATGATACTTCTCTTTCCCCTCAGCACACGCCCCTGATCTGTCCTGAGTGTTCGCTATCTCTTACGGCGCTTCCATCAACACTAGACATTTCGGCGTCCAATTTCTTATGCAAATCGACTCCAAAACTCCCCTCACAAATCTACAACTTTATTAGTCTAAATTGCAGGTCCCTCCCTAAGCATAGTAGAGATGTTTTTGATCTTCTATGTTCCTTCCAACCTGATGCCCTGTTCCTCACGGAGACTTGGCTCACAGACCACTCTGGCCCTGATATTGCAATTGCTCTCCCAGATAAATATACCCTCTTGGCAAGTAACAGAAAGGGCAAGGAGGGAGGGGGAATAGCCATTATTTTTAAAAGAACTCTCTCCTGTAAATGGGAGGATATCGCGATCTCTAACTGTGAAGCTGGGTTGTTTAAGTTGCTGTTATCCCCCAATCTCACACTTACAGGCGTTCTGATTTACCGCCCCCCCGGCCATGCCTCTTCATGGGCTGCATCTCTATCAGAATGTTTAGCTCCTTTACTACTGATGTCAACCAATTTCCTTATTGTTGGTGATCTAAAAATTCATTTTAACGATACAACATGCCCAATTAGTACTAACTTACTATCTGACCTAGCGGCCATGAATATTACCCTACACAACTCAGACCCCACCCACAAGGCTGGCAATCTGCTCGATCCTATTCTATCTAATTTGGATGCAGTATCCTGTAAGCGCCCCTTACCTGTTCCGTGGTCTGACCACTTTGTGCTAGAATTTTCCATCTCATTTGCTCACTCCACTAACAACCTAGCAATCGCCCCTAAACCTAGAATGACCCGCAACTGGAAGAAATAGATCCCAATAAATTCAATTCTGCTTTGTCTGATTCTATGCCCCTCACTGAGATCAGTAGCATTGATCAAGTGGACGTCATTCATCGCTGGCTTACATCTGCTGTAGACATTTGTCTCCCACTTCGTAAGCAGACATTTAATATATATCACCCTCCGGCCCCTTGGTTCAATGACCAACTAAAAAAAGAAAAATCCAGCTGCAAACATCTTGAGCGAAAATGGCGCTCAGAGTACGATCCACAAGCTAAACTACACTATAAAGCTGCTCTAACTAAATACCATTCACTCTGCTAAGCTGCCAGAACTGAATATGTTAATTCATCCATCCTGAACGCTCAAAATCGTCCTAAAGCCTTGTTCAAGGTAGTGCAGGAAATCTCGGGTGCCACCTGTCAACCCAAGGCCCCTTGTTTGGATAAATCACAATGTGATTCCTTAGCAGACTTCTTTGTCTCCAAAATCGAGAGTATATATGCCGATTTCGGTCCATCTAATGTTCAACCAGTTTTTGAACCTACTGCCTCTACTGCCTCAGACTTCTCTCAGTCGGAAGGGGCAGAGATCAAGGTCTGGGATCCATTGACCCCTTCCACACTACTTAACTTAGTTAAAAGTATTAAATCTGGATCTCTTCCCTCCTCAAATCTTGCTCACCCTTGACCCACCCTCCCTAAAACTCATAGTGGAACTATTGAATACATCTCTTAGGGAGGCTAAGGTCCCCAATTCCTGGAAACATGCGATGGTCGTACCATTGCTAAAAAAGGCCAATGCTGATCCAAGTATTTCCGCCAACTTCCGACCAATTTCCCTTCTTCCAGTCTATTCCAAGATTCTGGAAAAACATATAAATAAGCAACTCACTAGCCATATCGAGTTTCACAACATTTTACACCCTTCACAATCTGGTTTTCGTTCTGGTTTTTCTACAGAATCCACTCTGCTGGGAGTCTCTGAAACCATTCGTCATCTGGTAGACAGAGGGGAGACCGTGGCACTTATTCTATTAGATTTAAGTGCCGCATTTGATACGGGCTCCCACTCCATTCTGATTAACACTCTAAAAACATCTGGAATCACTCATTCCGCCCTTAAATGGCTCATCAGTTTTCTGTCCGATCGGACATTTCAAGTCTTTTCGGCTACTTCGATGTCAAAAATTCATACATCTGCATATGGTGTCCCACAAGGCTCCATCCTAAGCCCCCTCCTTTTTAATTTATATGTCCGACCCTTGGCGGCTATTGCAGAGCAGGCAGGGCTCTCCATATTTTCATATGCAGATGACACACAGATCATTTTTTCCCTTTCCACCAGTCATCTTTCCACTACATCATCCCTCTGTCATGGACTCAATAATATTGCCTCTTGGATGTACAATAATAAGTTAAAACTGAACGGAGGGAAAACGGAACTCCTGCTATTTGGCAACAATCCTGCCTTATGGGGACCCTCTCACTGACCCGTTCAAATGGGCACCCCTCCCAACCCTTCGAAAACTGCCCGTAACTTGGGAATAATATTCGATGACCAGCTGTCCATGAGACAACATGCCGTGAGAGTCTCCTCCATTTGTACAACCATCCTCAAATGGCTGAGGAAAATCACCTGGATGCTTCCTCTTGAAACCCAGAAAACCGTAGTCCAGGCGTTAATAACATCTCGCCTGGAGTATGGTAATGTTCTCTTTTTGGGAGCAGGCAAAGAGGTTATTCGGAAATTACAAACGGTTCAGAACATGGCAGTTCGCCTCCTATGTAAACTACCTCATAAATCTTCCACTTCCTGGCACCGTCGTAGTCTTCACTGGCTAAACATTGACAATCGATGTAAATTCAAGGCTCTTTGTCTTGTACACAAAATTAACACTGGCAAAGCCCCCCAGTATTTGAAATCTCTTATTCACCCGTACCTTCCTTCCCGCACTCTTCGTTCATCTAGTCAACATAAACTTCTGATCCCCAGGACGAAGAGAGCCAGAATGGGAGGTCGATCTTTTGCTTTTTTGGCCCCATCCTTGTGGAATTCTCTCCCTTTGTCCATTCGGATGGAATCCAACTATCTAAAATTCAGAAGGGATGTCAAAACGTGGCTTTTTGATCTTTAGTTTTGCTACTGTACACTCTCCTCATTGGTTTAGCACCGGGAAACCTCCGGGTAGCTGTGCGCTCTATAAAATTAAATATAAATAAATAAATAAATAAATAAATGCAGAGCTGGATACAGTTATATCCGAGTTATTTTACATTAATATCAGTTTGGTTAAACAATTCGCCACTATCTGGGAGGTGTTTAAAGTGTACATTAGTGGTGTGACCATTTGCAAGCACGTTAGAGTTCTTAGCTCCATTAGTGGTAGACTCTCGACCCTTTAGGAGCAATTGGGGAGGCTCGAACTAGAGGCCCTTAAGGGCAATAATCAGCAAGCAGCAGGCTCTGTGAAAGCAGCGCTGGAAGAATATAGCGAGGAAGCGGACAGTGAAGTTAAGCGCATGGGGAAGTATGTGGTGGCTAGAGTTTATGGCAGAGGGGATAGACCTGGAACCGTGCTGGCTGCGCTTGCTCAGCCCAAAGGGATTCAGGCGGGGTTTCAAAGTTGCTTGAGGAGGATGGCACTGTTCTGAGTGACCCTGCTGACATAGCGCATAAATTTAGTGGGTACTACGAAGATTTGTATAGTTTCAAGCTTATGGTGGATGACGCTGCCCTGCTGGAATTTTTGAAACATGGGCAGTTACCCTGGCTTTCGAACGGACACCGGGAGTATTTGATGAGACCACTGGACTCCACAGAGATTCAGGAGGCCTTGAATTCTATGCAATACGGAAGCACTCCAGGCCACGACGTCATCTTCTACAAGGCTTTTAGGGAGCTTCTGGTGCCCCACCTGAGTCGATTAGTTGAGGAAATTGGTGAAACAAGCATAATGCCGTCAACAATGAAAGAGGCCCTCATTGTCACTATTTTGAAGCCAGGTTCGGCTCCACAGTTCAGTTCTTCATACAGGCCGCTGTCACCACTTAACATCGATACGAAAATCTTTGCCAAAATATTAGCCAACAGGCTTGCCCCTCTCCTTCCTACACTTGTAGGGCCTGAACAGGCAGGATTTGTATCAGGGTAAACGTTGACTCAAAACCATAGGATAGTATTTGGGGTCATTCAGCATGTTAGGCCAGATGTCAGGGCTGATGCCATCTTTTTGGATGCCGAAAAGGCATTCAACTCGGTTGAGTGGCCGTTCATGATATCAGTCTCACGGAGAATGGGAGTTGGAGACATTTTCCTAAGATTGATCGCAGTTCTGTAAAATATGCCGACTGCTAAAGTGAAGTTGGGGAGTCACGTCACAATACCTATCTGTATATCTTGCACACTGGGCAGGGCTGTCCTCTGTCCCCACTGTTGTACACCACAGTGGCAGAACCTTTGCTGTGCTCTCTTACAGAGTATCACCCGTTCCGTAGGTTTGCTTTCCCAAATACAATCTCATTATATTGAAATATGCAGATAATAAGTTACTGTACACAAGGGACCCGCCCATCAATCTTGCACCAGTTGATTCGCGAGGTAATTAGGCTTGGGGGTCTCTCTGGACTAAAAATGAATTGGAACAAGTCCATTATTTTTCCAGTAACTCCAGCCATGTTGCCCTTTGAGTTAGACTACCCACTGCAGTGGACCACTGACTCAGATCGATACCTCAGGATACAAGTTCATACTGATACAGATATAGTCCTGCGTGACAACTATGGGAAAGCAATCAGTAAATTAGAAGATGTTGATAAATGGATAAAGTTACCACGCTCTCTTGTTGGCCGGATTTCTCTAATGAAAATTATTGTATTGCCCAGATTATTATTTCTCTTCAACAACATCCCAATGGTAATCCCAAAATATATTTTCATGAGTTTGGGTCCGTTTGGCTTGGGTGGGGAAGTCCCTTCGTGTTAAGATGGCTACACTTACACTTGGATACTCTATGGGTGATATATTACAGAGCTGCACAGTGCTCACATGCCTACTCCTGGTGCCATGACCCACACATCCTACCTCATCTCCACATTGAGAAAATAATGGTAGACCCCTCCCCATTTACACGGCTCCTGGAGTTCAAGCACACGCAGTGCTCCCAGGCTAGGGTACAGTGACAGACTGATGTGGGTGCACAGCTAGA
Source organism: Lissotriton vulgaris (assembly GCF_964263255.1). Lineage (NCBI taxonomy): Eukaryota > Metazoa > Chordata > Amphibia > Caudata > Salamandridae > Lissotriton > Lissotriton vulgaris. Next base: position 322,430 of record NW_028244609.1, read on the forward strand.
TGATACTCAGTGGAGGTACTGCTGTGAGGTCACGCAGAAAGTCTCGCTTAACGGCAAACATAGAATAAGTCACTTCAAGTACCTCAAAAAAGTTTATTACACCCCTGCTCGCCTGCACAGATACAGCCTGCGAGAGTTGGACTGCTGCGATAGATGTGGTATAAGTAGAGCAGATTTTCTCCATGTTGCCTGGTATTGTCCTCAGATAGCTGCCTTTTGGTGGCAAATATTCCCTGAGTTTGGGAATATAATGGGAATTACATTTTCTCCAGATCCCCTGACAGCACTTTTGGGATACACGAAACCAGAAAAAAAACATTTTAGGAAACTCATAGGTTTAGGTCTGCTCTTGGCTAAGAGCAGAGTGGCGATGCGTTGGTCACGTGACCCCCCCTCACAAATGAAGAATGGGAAAAATATATGATATATTGCAATACGCAGTCTGAAATGTATAGTGAGTTAATGCCTCCACAGAGCCGTCTGAAAAGTTTTTGAGGCTTGTGTAAACAATACATAACAGTAAGAGATAAGAGCGAGGTGTTGTTATGTGTTGATTTAGATACCGTTTATAGGTTTTACCGATGTATGCCGTTATATAGGCACAATTCTCATTGCCCTTATTCAGGCATAGAAATCCTACCCTTATGTAGGCAATATCCAAGCTAACCAAATACAGGCATGGTCACCTACATCCATCCATTCATCCATGTCAGAACGATTTATGTCCCAACGAGTTCTTGGAAAACCAGACTCTTAAGCCTTTAGGACTTCCTCTCGCTTGGATTATTGATTTCTCCAAGAACTCATTTATTATGCATGAACATCTATTCCTTAGGGGTTCATTCATGACGTTCCTCTGCCCGACTTTTACGTCAATACTGGCATTCCTAAACACCTTCAAGATATAAATATACCTTCACTTGCCATGGCAAGTCACAGCTGTATACTTGCACGGCTCGGCTACACAGCTTGATACGGCTCACCACGGCAAGTTCGGAAGGAATTCGAGTCCCCCCCTGACGCGCTAACCAGACGCTGTCATCCTCATCGCAGAGAATCCAGCTCCAGTGTTTCTGACTCCCCTTGCAGGGTGTTAGAGATCGAGACCCGGAAAGAGATTCTAACCTCTCTCATTCTAGGGTATGAAGCAGACTAGAACGTAGAGGGACTTTTGGCAAATCTTGGCAACACCAATCCTAACTATAGCTTAACTAGACTATAGAAAACAGCACCTACTTCTTACCTCGTACTACACTTAGGTTAGGTACACTGGGGTAGAAGTAGCTAGAAGCACCAGATGAGCATTCACATTTTAGCCTGTGTTATTTGTGTTAATAATGTATGTATTTTATGAATATATGTCATAGCTAGCAACCATGCTATTGCAGTATTATTTTATCTTACTGCTAACGCTGTATGTATTATACTTCGCATTCTGTCTTACGATTGTAGAAGCTCATATCTCTTGCACGAGAAATAAGACTGTTCAATAAACCCTTTTTATTGAAATGCCCGTCTATCTATTTCTGTGTAACTCTGTAGAAACGAAGCATGGACGATTGACTGGGGTGACACTGTTATATATTGTTTCCACAATTCTGAGACTGTTCCGATTCTAAAGGGAAACAAAGTGGTCATGTTTATGCGGTTGCCAGAAACTAATCCCTTCTTGTTCATTCAAGAAGTTTCCAGTGACATCTGAGTTAGCTGGCACACACAAGTAATTAAGTTTAATGTATTCGATGGAGGCATACTGACCTCAGTCCTATGCCACAACAATAGTGTATATTATTCCAATGAGCAGAGCGTATCAAGGATATAGGAACTACACTACATGGCGCCCAACGTTTGGTAAGGAACAAATATAATGCTAGATACTAAAGTAACTCAGTCCTGATTTTCTCAGAGACCCCCTACTCATAATACTCCATAAGACGTCTGGAGTGGGTAGGGAAAATATCCGCCACAGCTGAGTAGGACGAAAATCCTATGCATTAGCTGTTTGGTTTGTTCAACGTTGAAGGATACAGTGTTCCAAAATATTGTGCACCTTATCTTTGTTTCCGTGAAACGTGCTCTACATTTTTCATTTAAAAAATGTGCGTTAACGGGGACACTAACACTATGACCGGTGGGTCTGTAGCCGATCAAGTCACAGCACCAAGAGGTGGAAGAGCGGTTTTGTGATAGAGGCACATGAATCCTACCAGATAAAGGTATTCTACTCTTGGATATTATTCGATGAATCACCTCCAGCAACAAAAATGTTTCACTTCTACAAAGAAGATGATCCACATGAGGAATATATTCCTTTCGAGGATATTGAAATTTCTCTCACATACCAGGAGCAGGAGCTCTGTTTAAAGGCGCCCTAAAACCTTTACATCACATTACCAGGCTCAGTCAACTAGGTAGACCAGAACCAACATGGTCGATTTTAGCCGGTTACACACCTGACCCTGACATTGAATCAATGTCGGATAAGGAATTACTTAATAACATACAAAAGTTAATAGAATTATACAGTTAAACAACATCTGTATGAAGGTCCAGAAGAGGGCTCTACTAAACAGAATCCTACATCTTCTAAGAGAAGTGGGAAAATAGCAAAAAACATTCCAAAGAGAATCGTCCTCATTCCCGAGGTAGGTCTCCTCAAAAGGAGCCATCTGAAAGGAGGTACAACCTCAGGAATAGGGATAATTTGAGAAAAACCTGATAGGTACCAAGATACTGATACACGTTCCTCCTGTACCTTTCAGATATCGTCACAGACATCCGAAAGAAGAGGACTGTCAGACCACAAAGAAGAATGAGTGAAGTCCAAAGACGATCAACACGTTCAGAAAAACAAACCAAAACCTCAATTCTCCAAAAAGAAGGTAGGAGGTCTGAAGATCAGACATGCCGAAAATTCTGAGTACACAACTAAAGAACGGAGAATGGGCTCAGACAATGCTGGACAGTGCAGCGGAAGTACCAATAGCTCGCCAGAACCTGAAGGAACTTCTGGAGACTGTGGATTTGAATGAAGACATTCAAATTGAGACTGTAGATACCAGGGTTATTTCTCCACATAGGATATATGAAATAACACCCTGGATGGAGGGAGACATACCAAGAAAAGTTAAAGCACTCTTTTGGGAGCGACTTTCAAGGGGTTATAATATACTTCTAGCAGAACAGGACTAGCCACCGGAATTTGTCAGGGAATGCCCACATGGCGATGACATCATTATGCCAGCCTTCTCTAACCATGTTCCAATATATTTAAAATATACTTATACCAGGAAATGGGCAGTAGCCTAGGCACCAGCATTATACAAATATCATGTAGGATGGGATGAGGGCTCACCTCATCCTAAAATCAAGGTAAAAAATCAACCAACTGCACAATGGCAGTACCAAATTAAGCAAGACTCTAAAAAGCAGGTCAGGGAGATCGTAGATCAACTTGAATACCTAGGGGTGATTGAAACATGCACCTCCTCAATGAACAATCCTTTGTTTCCTGTTTCCAAACCAGACAATACATATCGTCTAGTTTTGGATTACAGAAACCTGAACTCTTGTTCTAAAACATTTGCAGTACAAAATACACACAGTACAGCATAAATGAATAACATTGTAAGTAAAAAATATAAAACAACATCGGACATTTCAAATGGTTTCTTTTGTCAAAACATTGCACCTGAAAGTAGGTATTTGACCGCTTTTTCAATATTGGGGACCCAATGTCAATTTTGTCAACTCCCACAGGGGTTCAAGAACAGCCCGGGTTTATTCTCAGCAAGGGTAACAGAGTTACTACAAACTTATGATGATGAGGCATTGTCATATGCCGATGACATCTATCTGAGAGACGATGACTTGAATAGGCACTTGAACAGGGTGAACACCATTGTACTTGGTTTCGACTCTGAGGGCTACACATTCAATTAAAAAAAATCAAGAATTGCCCATCTCAACGTCCTTTTTTTATTAGGATATGAGCTTTCAAGTGAAGGAAGACCCAATGTCAATTTTGTCAACTCCCACAGGGGTTCAAGAACAGCCCGGGTTTATTCTCAGCAAGGGTAACAGAGTTACTACAAACTTATGATGATGAGGCATTGTCATATGCCGATGACATCTATCTGAGAGACGATGACTTGAATAGGCACTTGAACAGGGTGAACAACATTGTACTTGGTTTCGACTCTGAGGGCTACAAATTCAATTAAAAAAAATCAAGAATTGCCCATCTCAACGTCCTTTTTTTATTAGGATATGAGCTTTCAAGTGAAGGCAGAAGCCTGGCAGCCAACTTTTTAGATAAGAGTGCGCTGTTCCAAACTCCAAAAATGCTGAAAAACTTACAGTTGATTCTAGGATTCCTGAATTTTGGAAGAACATACATTCTATACTAAGCAGAAAGGGTTAAACCTCTCTACCAATTAATCAAACCTGATTTCAAAATCACAAACTGGACAAAAAAACACACAGAAATTTTGTGTTCACTTCAAACTGTGAGCTAGTAACAAAACACTTACAAACACGCGTAAACGTATGTGACTCAGTGATCCGGATCATTCCTGGTCAATGCGGATTCACCAACTTAACTTTTAACGTAGGTGAAAAAGTACCACTTGCATACAAATATCTGTATACACAAGCTGAAATGAAATTCACTTCTACAGAGAAAATTCTGACAGCAGTTCAAACCGCTGTAGCAAAAGAAAGAGCTCTAGCGCAGGGGAAACACATTATAGTCGTGACTCCTGTACCAGCCTTAGAGGCAGTTACAAAAGCAAGTATTCCGAATGCAAAAACTTTCCATCCGAGATGGATACAATGGGTTAATTATCTTGCTACAACTGATGTTGAATGTTTTTGATCCTTATTTGAAAACACAAGCATTACTGCAATACGAACACGAATATCCTCTGCCTACTGAGATGCTCCCTCTTGACCAGTATGAATTTATAATTTATACTGACGGATCTGCACAACCCGCTATGGGGGTAAAGCAAGCTTATAGTACAGCATGCACGATCGTTAAAGGTCGTATGCGGGATGGTAAATTCAGACCGATAGAAAAACACAATCTCTAGGAGATTGTACAGCTCAGAGAGCTGAACTACCAGCATTCAAGATGGTACTTGAAAATACAGATCGCGAATTCCCCACACTCGTAGTGTGGGATTCTTTTTATTGTGTTCAATCTTACAATTAATATTTACAGAATTGTCTTCATAATTGTTTCGAAGATGCAAAAGTTGACACGGTGAGGCACAAAACGCTTTGGGAACAAATAGTTCAGTTGCGAGACTAACTACAAAACACTCACGTGATGCACACACTGAGTGATCAACGTAATGGCGTTCCCGTTGAAGGGAATTCATTGGCTGATGAAGCCACAGAGGGGGCTGTACAAACGGCTTCCGTAGCTGCAACCACATTCAGTTTGCTCGAATCCCTGGAGTGGGGGATAGGGTAATACCAAACATGGAACATAGATTAGGACATATCCTAGCAGCACATGAAGGGATTGCCTCTGTCTATGCAGGTGTTTCCGCCGCAGTATCATTATTAAAACAGAGATACTGGTGGCCCGGAATTAGGAAACAGACCAGAAACTATGTTTTGAATGTGAAAACCATTAGCTTGTGTTTACCTGGACCACTGCGGTCCCTTACAAAGGGATGGTAACTATAAATATACCATGATCGCAGTGGATTTGTGTTCAAGGTTCCTATGGATGTGGCCTCAGCACGCGGCTGACGCTCGAACTGTTATAAAACATTTGCAAGTCTTTATCAGCACATACTCAATAGGCACACTACACTCTGACCAGGTTGCTGAGTTTATCTCTCGAGTTTACAAAGAAGCCATGGCCAGTTTGGGTGTAGCGTGGCGGTACTCTTCTCCATTCCATCCTGTGGGAAATTCTGTTGTAGAAAGAAAAAACCAAGACATAAAGCAGTCTATAACAGCTAGGGTATTAGGTTCAGCTGATGGGTGGGTCAAACATCTCTATGGGGTTCAACGCTCATTAGATAATTTGCCAAGAACTTCTCTAGGGGGTTTCACTCCATATGAGGTCCTATTTGGATCTAGAATGTTGGTACAAGACCTTGACATGAAGGGCACAGTGGTGGAAAATAAAGAATTTGATATCAAAGATCGTTTAGCTGTTTTACAGGACTTAAATCAACTAAGACCGAAACAAAGCAATGTGTTCCTAAAGCCAACCACCACTGTGGAAAATTCAGCCATTCAGTAAGGCCTGTCTGGACCCCAAAGCTTGGGGATCTAGTCAGAGAAAAGATCATAGACAAGGAATTTGGGCCTTCTTACAGACAACCAGCACCTGTCGTAGCAATCCACAGATCAAGAACAGTACTTTTGCCAACCCTTGCTGGAAAAAAGGAGAAAAGATTTGTGTCCATTGACCTGATCAAACCACACTATGTGGCCGATACTAAGCAGTTGGCCAAGTGGACTCCGACAATGTAGCAGACGCACTCCTTTAGCTACAATCCAAGAGGTTCACACTGAAAGACTCATCATCTTTGAATATTCTACAGGGAGAAATGAAGGACTAGGCACCAATGCTATGGAGCTCGTTCCTCTTGAAACCCAAATAACAGTTCATCCTGATACACCTGTCCATAAATAAGTAACAAGTGATCAACTGGTTCCAGCGATTTCAATGAATCCTGATGCAATTCCAACCATTTACAGAACTGTATCTGGCTATTTCATTAACTCTGATAAGTTTTCTGAGGATCCCGGCGAACCTGAAATGAGGCCAGCAAAAAGAACTTTAAAAGAACAAGCTACAGACTTTTTTCATCACCCAAAAAAGACTAATCTGGTTTCACCATGGATTGAACTATGGATGGTTTTTGCAATATTTTTCTTTCTTCTATGGCTAGCTCTGGTAATGACTATGGGTATTGCTGATACATGGAAAATATATCCAAATGGACACAGCAAGTAAAAGAGTGAACTTACTTCTGCAGCCACACAAATCATCCCATCATGAAGCAAGAAACTTGTCAGCAGTGAACATCACAGCCGTTCCTATACAAGATAGTATAGTTTGGGACAAAACAGAATATGACATTTTTGGCCCGTCGGAACTTTTGAAGATTCTACACTTATTTAAAATTTCTTTAAGTGATTTTATTACCTCTGGTACCTTTTCAGATGATTGGGACTTCAAGACAGTTAATAACATGATGTCTGATCTAGAAATGTCCGCAGTATTCACAAATCATGAAAATTTAGAGGGGTCATCAGACTATGAACAAATGTACTGTTATAACCATTATGGTCATCATTTCCTGCATAAAACTGCATCACCTAGAAATGTACTTATTTATAACCAATGGAAACATTGTCCTACACCTCCAAAGGGTAGTTCAAAAATGTTTGCAAAGAAGTTTTTATATTATTCAGGGTTCAACGTGTCAAATCCAGAAACGTTTTACTTTAAAAATGTGAACAAGACAAGAACGAAAAATATGCTAACCAATACAAAACATATTTACACTGCAGCATTTATTGCCCAACTGTCTAGACAGGGTTTTGACTTTTGGAAAGACAACACTGAGACAATATCTGTCTGGGGTACACAAGATTGGCAAGTGCAGGGGGTAGGAGCTTTGTTTAGAGCCTGTATCATCCCTGAGCAAATAATGTTTTTGAATGACACTGTTCAACAAACGTCTTGCCTTGGGTTAGCCAAGATAAAAGACATGAGCACTCCGTCGATACCTGCACCTGCAAGTAATAACACTACACAGGGGGAGGTCGACGCACATACTATATTGCATCACAACAGATCAGATCCTGAATGGACAAAATGGTTGCTCTGGCCCACAGACATAAACAACTGTCAAGATCGATTCCTGAACAAGATACAGGGTTTCACTATCAATAGGCCAGACCCACGATATGTTCAAAGACAGCATCCAGGGGTAGTAACAACATACATTGTAGGGAAACATTGCCTTAATTGGCTACAGAAAGCTACACTAGAGGATATGAAACAACACTTAACTTCACTTCAAGAAGGTGCAGACCTTAGGGAATTTTTGCTAGGTCCAAGAAAACAGCATAAAAAACGTTTCATATATGCAGGTATCTTTGCTGCTTATAATGACGCTCCACCGCCATCGTGCCCAAGGTGTGGAAACATGCCAAGGTGCTACCTTTACTTAAAAACCCCCTGTTGGACTCGGTCAAGCCCGAAAACTATCGCCCCATTTCACTACTCCCCTGGGCAGCCAAGATCACGGAGGCACATGTCAACTCACTCCTCTCAGACCTCCTGGCCAAGAACGGCATTCTGGACTACTCCCAGAACGGTTTTCGACCTGGTCACAGCACAGAGTCTGCTCTCTTGGCTGTGACACAACATCTTTGGTCTGCTTTGGATGCTGGACAAACGTCAGCGCTGATCCTTCTGGATCTCAGCGCATCGTTTGACACAGTGTCCCATGCTATTCTGTTACAACGCCTGGAGGAGGCGGGGATTGTTGGCCCGGCCTTGAAGTAGCTCACCTCATTCCTCAGTGAGAGGTCATTTGTGGTTACTGTTCCCCCTTTTTTCTCAGGCATTCACCCCATTAAACAAGGTGCCCCACAAGGTTCTTCCCTCAGTCCCCTTTTATTCAATCTCTCTAAGTCCAACCGCTGGCCATGGTGGCTAGAAAGAGAGGACTGACCATGGTCTCCTACGCCGACAACACTCAGCTGGTGGTGGCACTTTCAAGCGACACCAAGAGGACCGCCCTGAAATTTCGGGGCGATCTGGCAGTGGTCGCGGAGTGGATGACCGCCAACTGCCTCCAGCTGAACGCCAGTAAATCAGAGGTGTTGTTGGTGGGAAAGGACCATGGTCTGTGGAGTAAACTTTGGTGGCCAGAACGCCTGGGTAGTGTCCCCCACCCCCCAAGTAAGCCGTCAAAAATCTGGGGGTATGGTTGGACTTATCTCTCAGCTATTAAGTCCAAACCAAAAAGGTAGCAGGGACTTGCTTTAGGCTTTTACGGGGGCTTAGACCCCTACTGGGGTTTTTTGAGCCCCCAACGCGTCAAACTATCATTGAGGCAGCGATAATGTCCAGATTGGATTATGCCTGCTCTCTCTACTTAGGGGCAAATAAGACCGAGATTGCACGGCTACAACGGGTTCAGACCTAGCAGCCAGACCTCTGATAGGCTTGCTCAGGTCTTGCCCAGTGGCAGCCACAATCCACAGCTACATTGGTTGCCGGTGGCCAGGAGAATTACATTTAAGGCCCTTTGCATCACTTTTAAAGCCCTGAAATTCAACACCCCCAGTATTCTGGCCAATCTAGCTACTCCCTACGTTCCCACACGCCAGCTCTGTTCACTTGGCCAGCACCTGGTGAGAGTCCCAAGGTTCCGGAGAGTGCGGGCAGAAGGCTGTTCCTTCCGCTGCAGGTCACCCCTCCTTTGGAATCCACTGCTCACTCACATTCGAAGCCATACTAACTTCTTGGCTTTCAGGACGGCCATAAAAACATACCTGTTTCCCATTGTGTAGCCTTTGCCCTCCCTCCATGTTAGTTGCTTTGCTGACAACGCTGGGACACCCCTTTGCTGGGGCAGCTGTTGCGCTAAACAAATGGCAGTAACATAACATAACATGAAATATTGAAGGTTACCCAAGCAGAAACTGCAGAAAGAATACGAGAAATTGATCGTATAAATTTAGAGAAATCTATTGCTGTAGTAGACAATGGGTTAACGACTCTGTCATCCAGGATATATACATTGGACAGCATTGTATCCTCTGCCAAAGACATTATGTAACAAGACTTGGTCATGTTGCAACATGGTCAGTTTCAATTAAGTTCTATTCTACTATTAGGCTGGACACTACGAAACCTGCATGCAGGCTATGTGCATTGGCATTTAATCAAAACTACGTCAGTGTTTTCAGAATTCAATCTCACTGTAAACAGATCAAACTGGCACAAATGGAAAGGGGAGCAGACTATACAGTGCTGAGCATTGAAAAACTGGAAAAATTACCATTCACTGTGGCAGAAAAACCAGCTACTGAGTAGATCATAATGGTAAAATTACTCTGCCTGTTACAACTTTCCATTTCCAGTATTGCCTAAAACATATACCAGCAGGCAAATATGAAAGGTTGGGTAAAGGATACATCAAGACATCCTGGGATTTACCTTGCACACACAGATGTTGGAGTGGGAGGCGTGAAGTGTTTCTTAGCAGTACAAACTGTAAGAATGCACTAAGCGGTTCTCCCCTATGTCAGGGTATTCATTTACACGGGGCCTGTAATGGTTCCACTACAAACCTATCCTGCCACTTGCAAGGTTCACCAGCTGCAGTGATTAATCCAATTTTTGGACAACTTTTGAATGAAAGTTATCTCATGTTGAATGATCACAGCTGCTGTGGCATGCTGCCAGGTATTCCATATCCAGTAACGGTTACATGCAGGGTCACTTGCTGTATGAAAGTCTTGTTCCCCCAAATAGAGACAGCCAGGGAGCCGCCTCTATGGCCTTCACTGAGCATCTCTTCTATACAAATTGATAATCAGCAGAATGAAAGCCATTCTTTTGCAACAAACCGTGCCTTTGACCTCGGCCAAAGAAACCTATGATCTACAATTCTCAAGGACTTCAGCCGAGATACATGCCCTTTTGAATACAAACTGCCCTATACATTTCTCAGAAATGTTGGGACGTTTCTTAAACATGTTTGATACGAGCAGTATTGCACAAGTTACTACTTGTGTAACGATATATCTGTAAGAGACATTAGTTAGTGATAGATTCCTTACCTTAGAATATCCCCAGGCGCCAGACTGGATCCGGAAACTTTTGCGTAGCAGTACCCTTGCGCGTCGGTAGGCGTCGTCTGCGGCTCCGCGTCCGTCGTCGGCGTCGTGGGCGCCATGATGATGTCGTCGGAGGATATAGACGCCGCCTCCGAGTGCTGACGTCAGTTCTTAGCCACAGCTTTTCCGCGCCAGAAGCGCAGAGCCATGACAAAAACCAACACTGGTGCCAAAAAACTAGGGCCCTGAAAGGGGATGACCTTAACCCTAGATATCGGTTCGCAGAACGGGGAGGATGGGTGGGTTGGTAAGGAATCTATCACTAACTAATGTCTCTTACAGATATATCGTTACACAAGTAGTAACTTGTGCATCTGAAAGAGACACGTTAGTGATAGATTCCTTACCTTAGAATAGATACCCCAGCAATACCATCCCCGTGGTGGTGGGTCTATGAACTAATAATCACACCAGAAAGTCCTGGAGGACAGAACGACCAAAGTAGCTGTCCCTCCGGACTTGACTGTCCAGGCAATAGTGTCTTGCGAACGTGTGCAGCGAGGCCCACGTAGCCGCCTGGCAAATGTCCTGCAAGGGCACACCTCGGCCCAAGGCAGTTGTAGTGGCCGTGGCTCGAGTGGAGTGAGCCCTCAGTCCAACAGGGGGTTCCTTCTTAGCCAAGGAGTAGCACGCCTGAATGCACAAGATAATCCACCGTGAGATGGTCCGCTTGTGCACCGCTTTCCCTTTCTTAGCGCCTGCGTACCCAACAAAGAGTTGATCATCCACCCGGAACTGTTGTGTGCGATTCAAATAGAATGAGAGCGCACGTTTTGGGTCCAGACGGTGGAGCCTCTCCTCCTCTCTCGAGGGGTGCGGAGGCGGAAAGAAGGTGGGCAAGGTTATAGATTGCCCAATGTGGAAGGCCGTGACCACCTTGGGTAGGAAGGAGGGCCTTGTTCGTAACACAACCTTGTCCGGATGGACTGAAAGGAAGGGAGGCTTACAAGACAGAGCCTGGAGCTCACTCACTCTCCTGGTGATGGCTACCAGGAAGGCAGTCTTCAAAGAAAGAAGGCGAAGAGGACAGTTATGAAGTGGCTCAAAGGGAGCGCACATCAAAAAAGTCGAGAACCAGGTTCAAATCCCACTGAGGCATCACGAAGGGAACAGGAGGAAAAGTATGAGTGATGCCCTTCAGGAACCGATTAACGATAGGGGATTTGAACAAAGAAGGTTGGTCAGGCAGCCTCAGAAAGGCTGAAAGAGCCGAAAGATAGCCCTTGATAGTGCCCAGAGCAGAGCCCTGCTGGGCAAGAGAGAGAAGAAAGAGGAGAACCACAGAAAGAGGGGCATTGAGGGGATCCACAGCCTTTGCTGTGCACCATGCCACAAATCTGTTCCACCTGCAGGCGTACACCGACTTTGTGGAGGGACGCCTGGCTGCCAGAATGATGTTGCAAACCTCAGGAGGCAAGTCAAATGGCCTCAACTGTCGCCGCTCAATCTCCAAGCATGGAGGTGGAGACTGGACAGGTTCGGGTGGAGGACCGTCCCCTGCTGCTGCGACAGAAGGTCCTCCTGAAGAGGCAGACGAACCGGGGGATCGACTGACATACTGAGTAGCTCGGGATACCAGTACCTTCGTGCCCAGTCCGGAGCTACAAGGATGACTTGTGCTCGGTCGCGCTTGATCTTCTTCAGCACTCTGGGCAGAAGTGGTATAGGCGGAAAGGCGTACAACAGACCGCAACTCCACTCGCAACAAAAAGCGTCTCCGAGCGAGTGCCGCCTTGGAAATTCCAACGCGCAGAACTGATGACATTGCGCGTTCTCTTCGGTGGCGAATAGATCTAACCAAGGCTCTCCCCATCGCAGAAAGAGTCCTTGCGCCACGTCCGAGTTCAGGTGCCATTCGTGATCCATCGAGCACCGACGGCTGAGTTCGTCCGCCCTGGCGTTCAGAGAACCTGCCAGGTGTTGAACCACCAGAGTCACGCCCTGATGTTCCAGCCATTGCCAGAGGCGCAGAGCCTCCTGGCAAAGGGTCCACGACCCCACCCCGCCCTGCTTGTTGCAGTACCACATGGCGGTGGTATTGTCCGTGAACACCTGCACTGCACTCCCTCGGACAGACGGGAGGAATGCCTTCAGTGCTAGACTAATCGCCCGCAGCTCCAACAGGTTGATATGGAGCCGGGACTCCGCCGGAGACCAGAGGCCTCTGATCTCCGCCTCTCCCAAGTGGCCTCCCCAGCCCTGGAGGGACGCGTCCGTCACAACTACGTGCTCCGGTTGGGGAAGGGAGAGGGATCTGCCGTTGACCCAATCGCGGTCCGTGAGCCACCACTGCAGCTGTCTCGCAGTGCCCTCCGAGATCAGGACATGGTCGGACAGGTTGCCCTGATGCTGGGCCCACTGAAACTTCAGGTCCCACTGCAGAGCCCGCATCCGCCATAGTGCGTGATGCACCAGAAGGATACAGGAGGCCATCAGTCCCAGAAGCCGCAGCGTCAACCTGACCGAAACTCGGGATAACGTCCCGAAGATCGGAATCAGAGCCTGTATGTCCTGAACCCGCTGTTCGGGCGGGTAAACGTGAAACTGTGCCGAGTCGAGAACCGCCCCGATGAAAAGGAGCTTCTGGGAGGGGCACAGGTGTGACTTCGGCACATTGATGGAAAATCCCAGCAGGCGCAGGAGATCCGCCGTAGTCTGGAGGTGGCTGACGACTGTTTGGGGCGAGCCCGCCTTCAACAACCAGTCGTCTAGGTAGGGGAAGACTGACACCCCTAACCTGCGCAGATGAGCTGCGACCACCGCCATCACCTTCGTGAACACCCGTGGTGCGCTGGTAAGGCCGAAGGGGAGCACGGTGAACTGAAAGTGCTTGTGGCCAACCGTGAACCGCAGGTAACGCCAGTGGGCCGGCAGGACGGGGATGTGGAAATATGCGTCCTGCAAGTCCAACACTACCATCCAGTCTCCCGGGTCTAGGGCAGCCAAGACCTGAGCCAGTGTCAGCATTTTGAACTTCTCCTTCCGGAGGAAGCCGTTGACGTTCCGTAGATCCAAGATAGGGCGTAGGCCCCCTTTGCCCTTCTTGGGTACCAGAAAGTAGTGGGAATAGCAACCACATCCTACTTCTGGCCCAGGAACGCGCTCGATGGCCCCCTTGGCCAAGAGGGCCGACACTTCCTCCTGCAGGAGCCGCAAGTGATCCCCCGATACGCTGTGGTGTTGCGGTGGCATGGCTTGAGGGGTCGTCTCGAAGGGGAGGGAGTAGCCCCTCCGGACGATCTGCAGCACCCACCTGTCCGAAGTGACAGTGAGCCAGTGAGAGTGGTGATGGCGAACCCTGCCTCCCACTGGCGTCACATGGGCCGAGAAGCACGGACTAGGAGGGTTTAGAGGCGGATGCTGCGGGGGCAGGTGTGGACTGACTCCGCCTGTTTCCCCGACCGCCTCCACGGCGGTTTCCACGGCCGCGCTGTACGACAGTTTGCGGCGAGTGGCTGGCGGCGCGTGTGGGGACGCCCCTTCCTTGGCCACGAAAGGAGCGAAAGGCAGACGCTTGCTGGCGCGGGGCCGAGAGGCCCAAGGACTTGGCCGTAGCCCTTGAGTCCTTAAAGCGCTCAAGCGCGCTGTCTGCCTTGTCGCCAAAAAGGCGACGGCCATCGAACAGCATGTCCATAAGTGTGTTCTGGACGTCTGCCGAGAAATTAGCGGACCTCAGCCAGGCGTGGCGTCGTACCACCACCGTCGTAGCCATCGCTCTGCCCAGCGAGTCAGTAGTATCCAGTCCACACCTGATTGAGTACCTGGCTGCGTCCCGGCCCTCCACAAGGGCTTGGCCGAGTTTGGCCCGTACCTCCAAAAGGCACTCTGGCAGCACTTCCGCCACCGTCTCCCACAGAGCGTGGGTGTAGCGGCCCAAGAGGCATGCGGTGTTAGAAGACCGCAGTCCCAAACTAAGGGACGAGAAAATCTTCTTGCCATAGTTCTCGTACCTCTTGGATTCCCTGTCCGGCGGAGCCGGCGGGAATGCGGTCTGGGAATTAGAGGCCTGGATGACCAGGCTCTCGGGGGTGGGGTGGGAGGACAGGAAACATGGGTCGCCCGGGCGGTGGCGTCTGGCCACGTTCCTATCTATGGGCGCACCCGTAGCGGGCCTGGACCAAGTGCCCAAAAGAACGTCCGTCAAGGCCTCATTAAACGGCAGCAGAGGCTCCATGGAGCATGACTGCGGCTTAAGGACCTCAGTGAGGAGGTTAGTCCTCACGGCCGCGACGGGGAGCTGAAGGCCCAAAGCTTTAGCTGCCCTTGTCAACACCACACTATAAGTAGCTCCCTCCTCCGAAGCCACGGTAGGAGGAGAGACAAGCCCAGTGTCTGGAGAGGTGTCCAGGCCACTGGCCTCCCCAAGGTCTCCTGTCCAGTCCATATTAGACTGGCACTCCCTGGCCAGAGGGTCCTCAGACCCCTCCCAATCCTCCTCATTTCCATCTCCTGAGATTCAGGGTCGTAATGGTATGAGGTCGGTTCGTAGAAACTAAAGTCTCCAAACAGCTTCGAGATCGGCGCCGATAGGCGCCGTCCCGACGTCGGAACCGAATGAAAGGAGGTATCGGGGACGGCGCCGCCCAAGGACGGCGCCAGAGGGGACACCACACGGACCGACGCCGGGGGGGTCATAAGGTCCACCGGTGACGGTCCATCGCCTGAGGAAGGTCCAGCGGCGCCGGGCCCGAAGGCGCCGACGGCGCCGGGGCCGCTGTACCCTGCGGCGCCGGGCCCGGGGGCACCGGCGGTGTCGGGATCGTGGGGCCTTGCGGTGCCGGGCCCGAAGGCGCCGGCGGCCGACGGCGTCGGGGTCGAAGCCCCCGACCCGCTAGGGCCCCCAGACGGGTTCGCTGGGCCCGAAGCGCCGCGGAACCCGTCGGAGGAGAAAGGGACCTCATGGCCATGAGGAAACGCTCAATCTCCTCCGGCGTCGCGTTCAGCCCAGGGACCGGAGGGTATGGGGCCGAACGCGGCGCCCGCGACTCCCGAGGAGCCGCGTGGGCGGTGTCACCCGAACCCCCGGCCGCATTGCGCGAGCGTCGGGGGGAGTCGGACGAGCAATGATGTCTCTTCGACTTCTTATGCTTCTTACCTGACGACTTGGACCCGGAGGAGTGGTGCCGACTCCCGGAGCTGTGACGGCTCCGTCCCCGCGACCTGTCCCTCGACCTCCCGTGGGACCGGGACCGGGACCTCACACGGCGCGGGGCCGACTGCCGGAGTTCGAGTCGCCTGCGGGACCGCTCCCGCCTGGCCTTCCTCGAAAGGGCCCGACAGTCGGGGCAGGCCTCGTCGTCATGGTCGACGCCCAAACACGCTAGGCACTGGCGATGGGGGTCCGTAACCGACATGGTGCAGTCGCACTCAACGCAGTGTTTGAACCCGGGCATCCCTACAGGCACCTTCGGAGTCGTAAGACTTCGGAAATGGATCAAAAGATCACCAAAAGTTAGTCAAAAAAGACTAGGGAACTGCTTTTTCCAGATCTGCGCTGGCTGGCGCGGAAAAAAGAAGAACTGACGTCAGCACGCGGAGGCGGCGTCTATATACTCCGATGACGTCATCACGGCGCCCACGACACCGACGACGACGCGGAGCCGCAGACGACGCCTACCGAGCAAGGGTACTGCTACGCAAAAGTTTCCGGATCCAGTCTGACACCTGGGGATATTCTAAGGTAAGGAATCTATCACTAACGTGTCTCTTTCAGATGTACATGTATTTAAGAACGTGTGTTCAGAACTTCAAGCAGTCCTCAGAATAATTCCCAACTTCGAGCACTCTGTGTTTGGCGGACTGCCGCTAATACTAGCACTGGTTGCAGGAATCCTGTTTTTATTCCTACTGCTACGATATGGCAAGCCAAATCACCAGCGTCACTCCCAGCACCATAGAGGAAGCTCTATTGGAAAGGAAGTGTGGTTAGCGCATTGTCCAAATTTTGGGTTTACCTCGTCTACGAGAATTAAATACCACATGGTTTCTGTCCTTCAGACCAATCTGGCAAGATTGCATCTTATCTGTTCTGTGCTGCCTGCTTTGCAGGGAAGAATGTGTGCTAGACATCTAACACTCCCATCAGTCATGCCTACGGATATCGATACTCTGCTGGACCTGGTAACGGCCCATGCTCTGTATTGTCCCCACCGCCTACCAATCTTGATGAAGGCATTCATTGAGATCTCAGTCGCAAATTGCTGCTGTTGAGGTACGAGAGGAAACAACAGGCGCGTAGGTAACATCGGAAAGCAACATTGCTGATGCTTCCAATGCTGAAGTCGATGATTCGCATCTATGTGTGGTTAATCTTCTAAACGAAGTATTACAACTTTCACCTACAACGGTAGATGACTTTTTGTCTACAGATATAGAAGATTTCATGTTTTCTCCAAGCCCAAAGACTGACCTTTGATTCAGGCACACAGTGTATCGGGGAAACTCTGAATTTGGACTTCATTTTCAAAACAAGGACTGACTTTGGAACTTTTCTCCTATGATTAATTTTTTTTTTCTTCTAAATTTGAATTTTTCTTTTTATGGCACAGTAATCTGCTTACAGTAGAGCAATTCATAGATAACAGTATTCTCTGAAACACTTCCAGAGACAATATGTCACCTTGTCAACAAACATTTTGTTTTACGTAACCTGACATGAAATGGTTTTGGCACCTTTTTCTTCTGTATTTATGAGCCATTTCATAATAATGTACATACTCATGTTCATTCATTTAGCATTCAATGTCAACGTATGCTTAGAATGAAACATTGCTTTGATATGTACAGCACCATTGCATTTCCTGCATAGCAACAGTTTTAAATGCATTTTTAGCAATATGTTTTTAGACATGTTTTAGCAAATCATGTGAAACTCAATTTTAGATATGTTTAACATGTTTAGGATTAAGTAATGTGGTTCATATGAAACTGGAGTGGGTGATGTGTGTCGATTTAGATACCATGTATAGGTTTCACCGATTTATGCCCTTATATAGGCGCACTTCTCATTTCCCTTATTTAGGCATAGAAGTCCTACCCTTATTTAAGCATTATCCATGCTAACCAAATACAGACATGGTCACCTATATCCGTCCATCCACGTCACAACAAGTTCTTGGAAAACCAGACTCTTATCTTAAGCTTTTAGGACTTCCCCTCGCTTGGAACTCATTTATTATGCATGAACATCAATTCCTAAGGGGTTCATTCATGACGTTCCTCTGCCCGACTTTTAAGTCAGTACTGGCATTCCTAAACACCTTCAAGGTATAAATATATCTTCACTTGCCATGGCAAGTCACGACTGCATACTTGCACGGCTCGGCTACACAGCTCAATACGGCTTGCCACGGCAAGTTCGGAAGGAATTTGAGTCCCCCCTGACGCACTTACCAGACGCTGTCATCTTCCTCACAGAGAATCCAGCTCCAGTGTTTCTGACTCCCCTTGCAGGGTGTTAGAGATCGAAACCCGGAAAGAGATTCCAACCTCTCTCATTCTAAGGTATGGGGCAGACTAGAAACTAGAGGGACTTTTGGCAAATCTTGGCAACACCAATCCTAACTATAGCTAAACTAGACTATAGAAAACAGCACCTACTTCTTACCTCGTACTACACTTAGGTTAGGTACACTGGGGTAGAACTAGCTAGAAGCACAACGATGAGCAGTCACATTTTAGCCTGTGTTAGTTATGTATGTATTTTATGAATATGTCACAGCTACAAACCATGCTATTGCAGTATTATTTTATCTTACTGCTAATGCTGTACATATTATACTTCGCATTCTGTCTTACGATTGTAGCAGCTCATATCTCTTGCACGAGAAATAAAACTGTTCAATAAACCCTTTTTATTGAAACACCCGTGTAGGAAGGTGGCTACCTGACTATGGTTACCCCAGATTTTTTGCCTTGTGTTTAGCTGGTTTTCGACTTAGTTGGCCTGGTTCCCTGCTAATCAGGGCCCCAGGCTATCTGCTCTCTGTAAAATGGATTCTATGTATCCTAGGTGCATAACTAAATTGCCTTGGGTCACCTTATCAGCCCCTGTACAGAGCACTATAGGTGCCCAGGGCATAGGTGCATCGAAGGCCTACCAGGGGCTGCAGCATATCTTTTGCCACCCCTGGCTGGCTATCCAAAATTGACACAACTGGCTGATCACTCAGCTGGGGCAAGGTGGTGTAATCACCCCTTGCTTAGATATAGTATTCTTATATCTAAACCTATCTGGACACATATAAACCTATAAGCCACTCCTATGGCAGGCCTTCACAATCCTGGAGGCAGAGTGCTTGGTTTTATGTGAGATGGTGCTCTAGCATGAGCTGAGCCTGTCTGCAGCTGTCAGGACCAATTCCCTAAGCTGTTCCGGGATAATGCCATACCATATACTATTAAGTGCATTATAATTCTCGCGGTTATATGTTAACTTTGGTTTGGCTTTATCAAAACATGTCGTGTAAGGTGTCATACGATTTGGAATACTACCCCCTCGCCAGTCCTAGCGACGGGGGTAGCATTCCACCCCTCTAGAGGGAGACGACATGTTACTTTGCTAAAACGCGGTTGATTTATAAAAGGGCCTCAGATCCACAAAATGGATGCTTCTGCCACAGACACAAGTCTGACCTCCTGCAGCTGACCGAAACTCAGCCAAGAAGGCCTGGACAAAGGATTTCCTGTCACAGGGAGGTGTCACACCACCCCAGACAGGAGATATTGGATTGTAGCAGGGAGGTTTGAAAGAAACCAGACACTGCCTGGGGAGCACAAGGCTTCTCCTTGCATAATCCAGCCAAACCGGTTCTGGGGCAGACCAGCCCCAGTCCCAGCGCGGCCTGGACAAAGGGAAAGGGTTGTATCTACCCCCTTCCTGGGTCCCACCCATAGGAGGGGACCTAGCAGGTAATCCAGCCCCCTAGATTGGTATAAGAATGGGAGCAGTGCCAACGCACTCAGATTATCCTTATGAAATATTTGAAACGAAACTCTGGACCCTTCGACATCCTACTCGACGTAGAAGACTGAAGAATCTCCCTTGTGGTCAAGGAGTGATCACCCTGTGCAAACAGGCACCATCCAGCACCTCGACGTCTGCTTTGTTGCAGTTCCCGCCTGAACTCGAGCGACAGAGATCGACAAGATCAAGCTTGCCTGCCTTCTACCAGCCCGATACACAGTCCCTGCAGAGCTGAGACCCATGGAGGCGACCGGAAGCGTGGGGCCTGCCATCTTGAAAAGACCTCGAGATGCTGACCGTGCAGCCCACGAGTGACCCTCAAAGCTGTACAATGAGGTTTGAGAAGCCCCAGCCCTGAGCCACTTTTGCACTGAAGCTCACCCCTCTACACTCGACGAGTGCTGCGTGGGGCCCTTCTGCTTCTTTTGGCTCAGCGCATTGGCCCGGTCACTTGCCCACTGGCTTGTGGCCCCTGTGCTGATGAAATTTGAAATCCGACTTGTGATTCTGGTTGCTCCAGACTTGCACCCGCTCTTCTGAAAAGGAGCACCCGCTCTGACCCTCCTGGTCCGAGTGAGAAGGAATCTTCCAGTCCTGCGTGGATTGCTCTTGCCAAGTGTTGTTTGCTCCAATCTTGAAGCCGACAGTGCCGACGGTGAGAGCCTTTGTGGGACAGCTTGTGAGCTGCTCCTGGACATCGCAGATGCCCCAGAGCCCACGTGGCAGTGGAGAGAAGCTCCTTGACAACCACCTGATTTCGCCCGACATTGCTTGGTTCCATCCTGGTTCCACCCTGGTCACTGCTGAGTGACCCAGACTCTGTCACCTCTGCTTTCAGGTACTTTAAGACTCTGAACCACCCTTGCATCACACCGGACACTTCTCCTTCACATCGCCTGCAGCATCTTCAGCTCCAAGCACCAACAACCTGCGTGACGAAACCCGACGCCACTTCGACCCTATGCACCCGCTTCCTGTGTTCCAGCAACGCCGGTGTTCCCACACTGGTACACACCTCTAGGGTCTGTGTCTAAAGTTTTATCCTTCTAGGTTGAGCGGAAGTATCCTTAAACTCTAACTGTGTAACTTTTATGCACCATTGACTTTGCATTGGTGCATGCGTGCGCTTTAAGCGCTGCACCCGAATCCCGCGGGCTTTTCCCGACTTCAGCATTGCTTGTCCCGACTGCTCCCAGCGATTCCCTAGGCCCTAGGCCTAACCACTGTTCGATTGGTATCTCTTATACCACTTTCTTAATATATGGTTTTAGTGGCCACCCGCCCTCATCCATAATTGTGCAACTTTCATATGTTATACTGTGCTTTTGTTTAAACGCTTGTGCCCCTTTGCTCATAAAGAGTATTGGGGATTATTTTAGTAATAAACACATATATTTTTATAAAATATACTTGTGTGGTGTCCTTTCATTTGATATTACAGGATTGTGATTTGTAAAACAGCTCGCTGAACACGACCTCTTGAGTTTAGCCTTTCAGGCTGCTTAGTCCATGCTACCCCTAGGATAGCTTGTCTATAAGGTTGACTTACAACCAGACACCATAAGGAGTGTTTGGACTGATACAAGGTGGTTCCAGAATTGGAAACATCATATATCAGGCCAACTTCTCACAGCCCGTCTATCTATTTCTGTGTAACTCTGTAGAAACGAAGCATGCACGATTGACTGAGTGAAATTGTTATCTATAGTTTCCACGACTCTGAGACTGTTCCGATTCTAAAGGGAAACAAAGTTTTCATGTTTATGCGGTTTTCAGAAACTAATCCCTTCTTGTTCATTCGAGAAGTTTCTAGTGACCTCTGAGTTAGCTGGCACACACAAGTAATTAAGTTTAATGCACTCGATAGTGGCATACTGACTTCGTCCTATGCCACAACAATAGTTTATTTTATTCCAATGCGCAGAGCCTATCAGGAATATTGGAACTACACTACAGTGTGTGATGATTAGGGTTATCTCACCGCACTAGCCAAGTATGGGCTGGATGGGTTGGGTCGCAATGAAACATGGAGCCAACTTAGTAATGTACTAATATAGGTTGCACACTTGGCTGTAGGACTACGCTGCATGATATCTGAATGGTCTTTGTATCCTAGTAGAAGGCAATACTGTAACACTCTTTGGTTGTTTTTTTCAATTATTGTTTTGATCGCTGTATTTCCAATGCTTGTTTAATACTGTATACAGCTGTGGTAAGTTCAATTTAAAAAAAGAGCCAAATGTGGCTTGCTAAGCTTAACTTGTTTTTTTGCATTTGTCACCCCGAGTGGGACGGGTATGCTCAGACATGAGTCCTGTGCTCTCCATGCCACTGGAATCAAGCTATCCTGGCTGATGAGGGCTGAAAGCCTGAAACCGGTCCTAGGATGCTTGTTTCCAGTGCAGGGAGAACCAG
The DNA here is from genome assembly GCF_964263255.1 of Lissotriton vulgaris. Classification (NCBI taxonomy): domain Eukaryota; kingdom Metazoa; phylum Chordata; class Amphibia; order Caudata; family Salamandridae; genus Lissotriton; species Lissotriton vulgaris. Next base: position 344,703 of record NW_028244609.1, read on the forward strand.
GCTTGGCAGTTCGGGCTGGACTGTTCCCAAGGGGCACAGGGTCAAGACTGATTTGCATATGGCTGGGTTCAAACTTGGAAGGCATGGTGAGCAAAAAACGATGGATTATGGCCCAGATCTCTGTATTGGGGTGAATGTATGACATTGTTCAGCATTCTGTCCATCAACTGTTATTTTTGCAAGCTTAACTTGGAAGCCAGAAAAGGACATCAGAGGTTTAGGCCCAGGATGGCTGAGTCTGTCGGTTGTCTGGCCTTGAAGAGGGGGTTTTGAATATAGCATTTCCAAGATTGTGATGGAGATGTTGATCTTCTGACCGAAAACAACCAACATAGTATGCTGAAAAGCCATAATTTCTCCAGAGGAAGGGAATTCGGCAATAAAGTTGCATTGGCAGAGCATAACTAAGCTGGCCCTATGCTGTGGGAACATAGAGCACATGAAGGTTGGTAAGGGATGATCTGACATGTCTTGGTCTTGTGCAAATGGCACAGTATTTTCAACTTAATTCTGGGGGAGATGGAGATCCAGTGCAGTGTGCAATAGAGGAGTAGCATGGGTGAACTCGTAAGGACATGTGACTAATTGCTCTGCAGCAGTTTTTATGAAGATGCAGCAAATGCTACAATAGAGCTTGGAGCTAAGTATGCCTGCAGCAGTTGACTTTTTTCCATCAGATATGAGGTAAAGCAGTATTTCCTCTTGGTGTCTTACCTTAAATCATGTAGAGATAACACCTACAATTAGTAGCTAGCTCATCCCTACTAGAAAGCAGTGGAAGAAGCAATAGGACAGTAAAGAAACACAAACAGTCCTGCAAATATATTTATCAAATTGACCCATTTGGATAAGTGGGTATCTACCCTGAATCCCTGTTACTGAATCCAGATAAAAGTGTAATGTTTTTATTGAAGTCGCAGTAAAATCGTTGACTCTTATGGAATGTGCTTTGAGTATACCAAGCAAAGTTGTATTTGCTTTCTGAAAGCTCATCATTATGCAGGTAACACTCCATTTAGAAATTAATTGTTTACATATAAGCAGATCTGCTACAATGATACTATTTATTATTAATAAACAGATAGTTTGAATTCCCAATCACCCTACATTTATCTTAAAAAAACAGAGTTCGCTTCTAAACTCCAGTAGGTGTAATAATCTTTCATCTGGAAAGGTTGTTTTCTTATATTCTACTGACATATAATTTGTCTGGTTAACACTGTAATAATCCACACTAAATCAGATGAAAAGATGGATGTGCCATCCCCACTCTTGATGCAAGGAAAGTGCTTCCTACCTGATCTCATTTCCTTATTGTCTTTCCTTTTTAGGTCGAGCCTAGCGGCAGCGCTCAGCCACTGCTCACTCTGCGAGGCATGCTGTATTAGGGTACGTTCTTGAAGCGTCTCCCACTCTCCACCCATATTTCTGATTGGCTTATGTCATTGTTCTTTGTAAATGCAGGCTCCTGATTAGGTAACAGGCTTCTTAGTCCCTCCTTAGTACCGCCTGGTCTCCCTTTGTAACTTCACATGAGTCCTGGACCCTTCACTGGTGTGGTTACTGGGTCAGTTTTATCTCTATCTGTGAGCACTACTTTCTTGAATGATTCTCACCCATTCCACCCACAATGTGCTTTCCTGATACAGCGCGCACCTCCAGGCGTGCTTTCACTTTACATTTCAGCGTCTGGCCAGTTTGAGTTCATCAATGCTTTATTTGGCAGGTACAGTGTGGCACTGGGCTCACTCATAAAGCACGCTGTTCACAAGAGGCATTGGAGGCCTGCGGGGGGGGTAGCGGGCCGCTGTGCCAGCGGACACAAGCTGGCTCAGGAGTGCTGCTCTCCTCCCCTCACGCAGAGTATGCAGCCTTTCCATTGTTAAACAAATTCAAATAAGATAAAGATGGATAAGACAGGCCAATAGGAAAACTAACAAGTGCAGCTTCTCGTGTTAAACACCAACTGAAGAAAATACTGCAGGAGAAGCTCATACCCCACAGATAAATACTAGCAATAAGAGACATACAGGAGACTAGAGTTGCTGTAAGAAGGCCCATCAAGGGTCCCACAGGACACCTTCTTGGATCTGCAACAGAGACAGAACCAGGGGTTAACACGGAGGTGAAGGGCATAAAGTACCTGAAGAAAACACAAGGGCTAGTAGAATGGGTGTGCTTTTGTTTCATCAGTGCACTAGGGTACATCGAGTCCTTTTTCTTGCAGCTTCGGACCCAGTGGTTCCCTGTAAACATCTAACAGAACAATGGATGAGACTGAACCTCGCTGCACATTGTTTGGTGGCAGTCTGGAAGATCGGAGTATTTGAACAAATATTTTGTTTACAGTTGTGATCGTGATAGGATGTAGGAAAAAATAATTGCAGAATGTATCTTTTCTTCCCCATTCTTAAGGAAAGGGAGATGGGTCTGGTGGAGAACTGTGTCGACTGCTACCAACAAGTTCTATTAAACAAATATGAAGATGTTTCCTGTGTCGAGAATGCATAAGGTGTCACCCGGAACTTAGAGGGTTAAGGTTCCTATGTTGCATTTAGAACGAAATCTAAATAAGAAATTACTGATGAGCCTCTTGGAGAAGGACACTGAGATGCGGCCTGAGGGCACCTTAGGCAACCCCGCAGGAGGAGTTCTAGTGCAGGCAGTGCAGGAAAGGTGTAAGAAGGCGCCATGTAATGACCCAGTGTAAAACTGCTAAATAAAAACAAGCATTTGTAATGCCTTAGGTCTCGCATTTACGCAAGTTTAAGCTTTTGGCATTGTAAATGACAATGCGTTTTATTTATGTTTCAAAAAGCAAAACATAAATGAAAGGCATTGTCATTTACAATGCCAATAGCACAAACTCGCATAAATGGTGGGAGCAGAGAAGGCCTGTATCAGGGAAGCACTATTGTGGAGCTCAGCTAGTGTGGTGGCGCTGTTGAGCAATAGCAGGCGTGCAGGCGAGCAGGAGAGTGAGAGAACGCGACTGCAGCGGAGGCGTGTGGCGAGGCGAGCCGCAAGAGGAGACGAAAGAGAAGCCGGGAGCCGGGAGGAGCCCACGGTGCTGAGCTGCTGTTTCTGCCGAGCCGAGCCGAGCTGGGGCTGGAGCAGAGAGTGGGTTGATCGTGGGTTGATCCTGAGCTCTTCCTTGAGTTCGTCCTTGAGACCTGGAGACTCAGACCTGAGGGCTCAGTGACTCGGACTCGGACTCGGACTCGGACTCGGACTCGGACTCGGAGAACTTGCCCGACGGCACTCAGTGGCACCCAGTGACGACGGCTGCGAGAGCTGCAAGAGCTCTATGCGCGGAGCCGCAGAGAGCAGAGCGGAGAACAGTAAGCGCCAAACGCCAAGTGCCACGAGGAGAGGAAAAGTTACGGCGAGGAGCTCCGGCGGGTCTGAGAGCCTTGGGACTGTTGAACCGTAGAGACTTGAGCTGAACCATGAGTGCTGTATGTGCAGTAGAAAAGGCTGATTTAAAAGCCCCTTTTTATTTCCTGGTACAGCTCGCGTTTAAATTGTTAATTTGGGGCATTTATTGCTACATACTGCTACATTATTTTAGCTCTTCTTTAGCTCTTACTTAGCTCTCCCCTTTAGCCCTGCCCTCACCCCCGCTCTCTCCCAGACGGCAGTTGTCCTTCACCTATATGGCAGACAGGCTTGGGAGGGTGAGCGTATTGAGGGTGACCGGGAGGCAGAGTTGAGGGTGACTGGGAGGCAGAGTTGAGGCAGAGTTGAGTAGCAAAGTCGAGCGGCCACAAGTGGGAGGCCACATTTCCCCTCTGAACCGGGGAGGCCAGCCCGTGACCGAAAGAGACCGAGCCGGAGAAGACATCAGGCGTGGTATGCAGGCGTGAGCGCGGAGATCCGCGCTGGGAAAACAACTCCGCTGCAAACCAAAGGTTGCAGGCACAAAGCACCAGAGGGAGGCATTCGCGCTGTGACACCAACGCTCCTGCAACGTACTGGTCCGAAGCTTACAACACCAGGGGGATAACATAACCTCAAAAAAAAAAGGTAGTGAAAGTACCTATCTAATTGAATGACATAATAGAGTTGAGCACCATGCTTACATCAAAGCCTGGGATAAAAATATAGGGAAGTGCTGAAAACGCAATGTAAGAAAATATAGAGGTACTATGCGCTCTGGCAAAGTGAGAACGTCGGGAACAACTGTAAGATGCACAAAGAAAATACAACAACCAAAGGTCTTAAAAAAGGTGAAAGCAAATATTGTAGGAGCAAATCAAACATTAATCTCCCCAATAGCCACAATGTTTGCAAAATCAGGAAAAATTCCGGATAAGTTTGAGTTCTTAAAAGATCCAGCTGGTGCTCTTATCACAATGCAAAGGGATATGGAAAAAGACAAATTACAAACTCCAATTAAACCAATGAGTATGGAGAAATACACCAGGCAAGTTATGCAAAGTACCCCACAAAACGGAGATTCTAACATACATAAGAAGGACTATGAATTCCAAATCACTGATCAGGATATGCTAAATGCAACCATTTCCCCGGATTTAAAACAACAAGAGAAACCAATTGACTTAGATGATTGCGAAGCATTGGAAAAACAAGATATATTAACTAAAAGTAACATGATGGAATCAAAGTTGTCAGTAATACCTATTGAAATAAATGTAGAAATTATGAAAAAAACGCAGTCATCAGTCGAAGAAAATATGACCAAACAAACTAATATACAAAGTTATAATGCTGGGAATGCTAAACAAGAAGAAAAGGCAATTCATAGAATATGGCAAAGTAATAAAACAATTGAAGATCTGGGGCCCGATGTAGGAGCCCTAATACCGGTCGGAAATGGCCGATTTCGGCCGTTTCCGACCGGTATTAGGGTTTTCTAATGTAGGAGCATGCTTTACAGAATCGGTATTTTACCGAATCTGTATTTACAGATTCGGTAAAATTACCGAATCGGTAAATACAGATAAAATACCGATTCTGTAAAAGCACATGTAGGTAGCACATCTTTGAGTGCCACAGGATTTCAGATTCAGTATTTTACCACCCAATCCAATTGGGTGGTAAAATACCGAATCCAGGTGTGCATGCACATCTGTGCATGCACACCTGTGCAATGTGACACACAGACATGCCCTTAGGGCATGTCTGTGTGCCACATGGCACACAAGTCCGGAATTGGGGTGCCAGAGGGTGTCAAAGTGACACCCTCTGCACCCATAGGAATCAATGGGGGATACCGATTCTGTATTTACCAAATCGGTAAATACTGAATCTTACAGATTCGGTATTTACCGATTCTGAAATACCTACATGTGCCCCCTTCTATGTTACCACTTCTTAAATACCGAATCGGTAAAATTCGGTATTTTAGAAGTGGTAAAATAGAATTACCTACATCTAGCCCCTGGTCCCAAAAACAAACATCCTCCCTACAACAGAATATGCAGCTCATACTGAACAACGGAACAGAAGGGAAATACAATACAATCAAAAAGGAATAAAAAATCCAGATACTGGAATGAATTGGGATATTTTTTATCAAACATCGACACTAACCCTAGAAGCGTTAAAATACCAATCCAACAAGATGGACATTCAAATTGACCTGCTTACAATGATGGCAAATGCAGTTGCGGGGATAGATAATAAACTTGCACAGCTTAATGGTCTGATAGTCAGAGTACAAAATGAAAAACAAAGAACGGACATTGAATGTATCTGCACCCCACTTATGGAGAAGCTAGTAGCAACACTAGAGGTTTTGCATACTATAATAGAAGACACAAAAAAGGCACTTAAAAACGAAAATGGCCAAGAAGAAAACATAATAAAATACAAATGTGAAAAGACTGAGACAGCTAAAATGGAAAACAAGAGCTCTAGAGCAAGAATCGCCAATGAAGATATAGGAATATTGAGGAAGTCCCAAAAAAAGCAAATATACAGGATGAAAAAGATCTATCAATAGATATACAAGTAATGGAACAAACAAATGATGAAACGTCCAGTACGGAAGCAAGGGTAGAGTATCAATGTAAAGAATAGGATACAAATGGTTATATTATGTCAAAACGACAAAGAAAAAAACTACGTAAAGATAGGAAAAATAAAAAAGCTAATAACCATACGTATGAAGACTCTACAAAAACAGAAGATACAACAAAAAAAACTGAAGTACAAAGAGAAATATTAAATGAGGAAAAAAAAACCTCTCCAACAACTAAGAATGAGACTAAAAAATGTTTCCCAATATTTGTACAAGAACCAGTATTGAAACAAACATTGAACAAAGATCCTAAAATAAGGAAAAAAGGGATGGAAAAAACTGATGACTATAACTAATCGACTGTTGGTTAAGGAAATAACACTGGGAGAAGATGAAACTCTATAATATGAATGGAATGAACGACACTACGCCTTTAAAAGTAATGAAAAAAAAAACATCCCAGCAACAAGATCAATCCCACAATGTGAATACAGAAACGTATTTTAGATCAAATGAGAATGATGCAGCAAGAAGGATTATACAAAGACCAGTAGAGACTAAAACTATATTACCGTATTTGGGACCATCTTGTAATTGAAAATCGGGAAGGAAAAAAACTAATCACATATAGAACGAACCAAGACCTGGAGGTATCTTGCAAAGAAAATCAACAAATAAATGAGAAAGTACAGCTTATATTTAAACCTGAATACGAATCTAGAGGTAGATATGACACACTGAATAGAGGGAACATCCTTAGACTATTTAAATCAATTCCAACATTAGTCAATATTAAGAATGACGATATTAATTCCGTTGAATTCATTGCAGATAAGGATAGTCCTCAACAATCGACATTGATCACCTTAAATTCAATGTTAATAGCAGAAAAAATCTTAAAAGAACTTAAGACATTTAAAAACTGGGGAATGTTCTTCACCTAGCAGGCTCCAAAAATCTATCCTACCCCATTTATTAATCAGATAAATCATGTCCCAAATGAAAAAAACACTAAACAAAAAGGAACAGTGCTAAGGAATGCCCGGGGTAGATCCAGTAATACAATAGGAGTAACAACAACACCTACTACAATAGAAAACATATCAGCAATAAATTAAATATGGGTCTCCGGGGCACTTCATAACAATATAGATCAATGAAGGAATAACATTATAACCCCCAAACAAAAATAACAGAGATGAAAATGTGTTCATGGAACATAAATGGAGTGGGGACAAAGCTTTATAATGCACAAATAAGCTCAATACCCTTCCCATGTCACATTATACTCCTCCAGGAAACTTGGGAAATACACCCTTTCATATTGGAGGGCTATGTGGGTTACTATGAACATGCAAACAAAACTCACAAGTATGGACGACCGAGTGGGGGGCTAGCAACCTTTATTTCCAGTAACCTACAGGCTGATCATGAGCAACTTGTATCTAATAGTAAAAACATTCTTATAGTCAAACTGAAATATAAAACAACTGATAAAAAGACACGGTCATTAATTATGATCAATGTATATATCCATCCAACAAAAACAAGTAGAGTATCTATATGTGCAAATTTTAATAGTATTTTGTTGGAACAAATGCTGGAGAATCCATTAGTGGACTATGTGATGACGGGGGATTTTAATCAGAATTTATTAGTACCATTTACAAGGGATGACGTCACACAATCACAAGACCTTCAGTGGTCAATCCCTCAAAAGCATCCAGGTGTTACGACTAAATATGCACAAAACAATATCGGAACAACATTCATTAAGGACATAGAAGCACTGGGTTTGCGAATCCTTAATGGCCGATTTAAAGAGGATACTCCCTCAGCATATACGTATATCATGCACAATGCAAGCACTAGGATTGACTATACAATGGTATCACTCAATATATTTCCAAATGTAAGCTCATATATGTTAGTTAAAGTTGGTGATAGCGACCATTGTCAGCAGATCATAACCACCAATACCAGAAACAACATTAACCAATCCTACCATACTGCGTCGGGGTACATTGGAACGATAAATTATAAAAAACTTATCTGGACTAATCTGAATAAGGATAAGATGAATGAACAAGTCCACAATATTATAGAGAGTTGCTTCAATGAAAGACCAATGGAAACAATAGTCGAACAATGGGTGGAATTCACCAGGAAATAAGTGAAACCTCAAACCTGAAATCCCAATAAAAGGAGTTTAAAAGAAAAAAGAAGAAAAGGATTCATATATAATTCTTCCATATACAGTAATGAAGTTAAAAAGAACCCGGAATAGGATAAGAAGACAAATAAAAAATACGACTGCTAATGAGGAAATCCTAATTAAATTGAAATTATTAAATCAACACCTGAAAAAATTAATATGGAATAAAAAATATCAAGCAAAACAGGAATTGTGGTCAAAATTATTTCATGCAAGCAAACAAGCAAATGCAAGAGAATTTTGGAAAATCATAAACAAATTAGTGAGGCCGAATAATTTGGTGGTTTCATCAACGATAACTGAGCAGGAATGGGTTACATTTTTAGAAAAACATCTAAACCATAATGAAAGTACAATAATGAATACGAAAACTCAACTAACTATTATACCGAGTAGGGGGGCGGAGCTTGCCGGCAACGATGGCGGACGTCTAAAGTGAGACCTCCGCGCCGTCACTCCTAATAATCCTTAATTAATTCTGATCTAGCCGGCGTCCGAGGGAAGCAATGCTGTTGCCTTGCCCCCGGGAACGTCTGACAGCTGCAGTGGAGCCGCGGAACGATTCTGAGCCGCCAGAGTGGAGAACGAACGCAGGAAGAGACTCCTGCGGACTGGGCTGCTAAGCGGGGCCCTTGCCTAGTACCCACCCTGGAGTGCGTCGCCCGAGGTGCGGCCTACTGGACGGCCTATGCCGTGGAGGGTCCGGACATTTAGATTGGACCAAGTGAGAGGAGCGGAACATAGCAGCGGCTGCTAACCCTACCCCCCCCCCACGTGTGCGGTGGGGACTGCGGACGACTGCTTGCCCCCGCTGCGCTGCATCAACTCGCGGGGAGAAGCGACCGGTAATGGCGTGGCACCATTTCATCCTTCACTTGGGAGAAACTACACTGAGGATACCGATCGATCGGAGGGACGCGGCGACAGCCTCAGCGGGCGAATGAATGACCGACACTTAGGTCCAACTGAGCAACTCTCGGACTTAATAGCGTAGGAGAGCGCTGTGTAGCGCCGGAATATCGGACGAGGCCTGCTGCAGCTGGGGTGATCCGGTGCCAAACCACAAGATAGGGATACCTGGTCAAAAAAATGTGTGTGTTGTTGTACAGAAAACTAAGTAAAGAAGAGGCGACATACTATGTATAATGAGTCATATCTGGCTGAGAAATTCCCATCTGACCACCCTTATTTTGGCGGAGTATTGTCATGTGGGAGTTGGTGTTTGATCTCAATATCGCCCAGACCATCAGATGACGGTACGGATATGGATCTTCAAAAACTCTAGCCAAGATAATGCTCAAAGAGTGGGAAAGATAAAGTGCAGTGCTTAAGTGAAAGTGATAATTAAAATTAACTAACTAGACAAAAAATATGTTTAATGGAGATTGTCTAGGTGTCAAGGTTAAAACCACGCCCTGTAGTGGAAATTAATAACTACAAAGTGGCGCTGTGCAGGACGGTCGACATGTTTCAGCCTATTGGATGAGTCATCCGGCTTTCTTCAGGACCCAAAGGTGAAATAGCTACTGCAATAATACACAGTGAAGTGAAGTGTGAATAAACGATGATTGATACTTAACAATACAGGAGTCTCAGAGGACCTTGGAGCCCCAATGTATCCTTGAGATTTAAGTGTTTCTTTTCCTGTTAATATAAAAGACAATTTACAACAAAAAAATATAGCCACTCAAAACACAAAGAAACCGTACAGACAACACACATGCATAAGTTCCATTTACTTAGCGACAGCCAAAGAGTATTAAATCTCTTTCACAGAGAGGTATTAGCCTCCACTGAGATACTCACCCAGCTCTATGTAGGAGAAGACCTCACCTCACCCGGCAACCTACTCTGGAAATTGAGGCCCCGCTCTTACATGCAAAAGAATAATAAGGACACATATTAGATCAAGCGTTGTGTCCAGCTCACTGGCTCTGCATAGAAACCTGGCTCACAAAGTAATGGACCCTACACCATCAGGCCCATAACCAACTAAAGCAGGACTGGCATAGTATCCCAATTGTTAATATTGCTAAGTGGGATAAATCAAAATAATCGCAAAAGTCACAACCCCTTTTCTCCTATTGCAGTTTATCAAAAGGTGAAAGATAGTAAGTAGGCAAGGGGGCCAGAACGATGTTGAAAATGCCAAGAATATATTGTAGCACTAGAGGGCACTAAAACTAATGAGAGAGGATTGTTCCTTCTCTGAAAATACCCAAAACAGCCTTTCATGGACCCTGAAAGTCTCACCTGTCCGTCGGTACCTCTCTCATTCATCCAAGAGGAAGTGGAGGTACCGACTGGACAGCTCTAGGTGTATTTATACCGTAGTTGATTGGTCTAATCGCCTATTGAGATGGCCAATTAATACCAAGATCGGCGTCTTTCCGTTCGCGCATGCTTGTTGAGTTTTATTTTGCATACACTGTTCTCTTATCCAGTCTTAGTGCGCGTGTGCAAGGTAGTGTTACTCATACGCGTTTTCATCGAACGGCGCGCATGCTCAGTAGATTGTCAGTGACACTCTACTCCTACGCGCATGGGCAGTATTGAGTTCCTTTGCTGAGAGCTGTTTACTCGCGCGCGTTTATACTGAACAGCGCGCCTGCTCAGGAAAGAAGTTTATGGAAATCACGGAGGAACCGAAAGGGAATGCTACTTTTGTAATATGATCCTCCTAAGCTCATGCAATGACAATGTAGACAATGACTGGCAAGAAGGCTTGCACTATATTAACGGGCATATGCGCTATACTAGCGGTGGTCACCTAGAAGGTCCCCACTGAAGAGGGGGGGAACCCCAACTGAAAAGCGGGAGGAAAAAAGGGGGGCATATTGACACATCCTAACAAAAACAACACTTAAAAGTTATTTGATTATATTTGTAGTCGAAACGGCGCATACCATTTCGATATTGGTTTACCACTCAAGGGAATCAGAAAATTCGACCATGTGTCAATGATTGACGTTGTGTAGCGTAGTAGTGTGGATAATAAAGGTTAGAGGGAGACCCAGGGGATAGCATCATTCAAACCCGGGCGTCCAACCCAGATATTGCTACTGCTCTCCCGCCCGAGTATAACATCTTCAGGCAGGACAGGCCGAAGGGGCGTGGAGGGGGGGTCGCACTAATAGTAAATAAAATAGCCACCTGCACCATCATCCCCTCGGACGCGATCAAGGATTGCGAATCCCTTGCCTTTGCCCTTGTTCTTTCACCGCACCAATCGATGAAGGGTCTCCTAGTCTATCGGCCGCCAGGACCCATGGGCTCTTTTTTTGAAGAGTTCCAGTCGGTGACTTCTTCTTTATTACTCACGTCAGAGCATTGTATTGTTGCCGGGGACTTTAACGTCCACATGGACGTGGAAACGGATGCTGACGCGATAAAAATGCTGGAGGTCACAACCCCTCTGGGCCTGGTTCCATATCATATCGGACCGACCCATGAGAAGGGACATACTTTAGATTTGACCTTCTCTACGACCCCTATAGAGATGCTGGCTCCTAGCCAGGTTCTTTGGTCCGACCATAGGTTGGTGAAATTTTACTTCTCGGAAGTTAGGAAGCCTTCCGGCGCCCCCCGGCAGTCTTCCGTGGGATTCAGGGCACTTCACCGGATTACTCCGGAACTGCTGGCACAGGCTTGTGCGGACCACCCCTTCGTGTTAGCAGGGAACTTAGAAGAGGATGTGGAGCGACTGCAGGCCTGGTTCTCAGAGAGACTTAATGATCTGGCTCCTCTGAGACCCCTCCGCAAACCTGAAAAAGGTGCATCTGCCCCTTGGTTTACGGAAGCATTGGCGGCCTCTCGGCGCCAATGCAAGGTAGCGGAAAGAGCTTGGCGCGCAAATTACGACGCGACGGCGAAACTCTCCTACAGGTCTGTGGCGAAAGCTTACCATCGGAACATCCTCGCGGAGAAGAAGGCTTATTTCGCGAGAAAAATTGAAGCTGCCTCCAATTCCTGTAAGGAGCTTTTCGCCGTTGTGCGGGAGTTTACAACGTCTCGCGCAGTACCAACCCAGACTCCCCCTCCTGCGCCTTGGGTCAGGGCGATTGCGGACTTTTTCACCTCTAAGATCCAGCGGATCCAGGACTCCTTCCATGTGCTGGAGCCTGAGATACCGGGTCGGGTGGAGAATACCGCTGCTACCCGACTTAACGCAGGTGTGGCCTTGGCAGCTTTCCCTCCTCTCTCGCTGACCGCCTCTTTTGACCTGATGGCTGGGCTTAAATCAGGTTCCCCCCGGGATGCCTGTCCGGCAAAATTTTTGGCTAAAATGGCAGCTGTCATTAATCCCCTCGTGAACCCCCTGTTGAACTGTTCTCTTGCACAGGGTGTGGTTCCCCAGGCCTGGAAGCAGGCCATGATTATTCCCCTGCTTAAAAAGCCTGGCCTGGATGTGGAGGTGTTGGCGAATTATAGGCCTATTTCGCTCCTGCCGTCTTTTGCGAAGGTCATTGAAAAGCATGTCCATAAGGTGCTTGCCGACTACCTGGAGTCCCACGACCTACTGCACCCTACCCAGTCGGGTTTCCGCGCCAATCTGAGCACCGAAACAGCCCTCCTGGAAGTCTCCGAGGCGATTAAGGAGGTGCTGGATTCGGGCGGGAGAGCGATGTTGGTGATGCTAGATCTGTCGGCGGCCTTCGACACCGTCCCTCATGAGGGTCTTCTTGCAAGACTCTCAGAGGTTGGTCTCCGAGGGACGGTGCTCCAGTGGTTTCGATCTTTCCTGGCAGGCCGTCGACAAACGGTCTGGGCTTCTGCTTGCTCCGCCGAGATGTCGCCATTGGGTGTCGGAGTTCCTCAGGGCTCTGTCCTGAGTCCAACTCTATTTAACATCTTCATGACCCCTCTGGCGGCATTGGCGGAGTCTTTCGGGGCCCAGATCGTTTCTTATGCCGATGACACCCAGCTCCTCTTCACCTGCGAGAGGGGTGCGGACTTCGATGGAGGTAGGATCCAGGGTTGCCTTGAGGCTGTGTTTCAATGGTTCCATCACAACAGCCTCAAGTGCAACTCGGATAAATCCGAGGTCCTCTTTTTTGGGTGCAGTTCGGATCCGGACTGGAAAGTGTGGTGGCCTGAGAACATGTTTCCACCAGCAAGTTCGTCCCAGGTGGCTAAAAACCTTGGGATTAAGATCGATAATGGCCTCACACTACGTTCACAGGTAATCGGTCTCACGGGTACCTGCTTTGGCCTACTCCGGATGCTACGTAAGTTCCTTCCCCTGTTATCGGAGGAACATAGGAAGATCACGGTGCAGGCGATTATAGGCTCGAGAATTGACTATTCCAACGTCCTTTATCTCGGCTTGCCAGAATATCTGCTCCAACGGTTACAGGTTGTCCAGAATTCGGCAGCACGGGCCATCTTTGGACTATCTCGCCGTGCCAGAGCCTCGGGTCTTCTGGAGGCTCTGCACTGGCTCCCTGTCCGGAAGCGGATAATTTTTAAAACTCTTACTCTGGCACACAAAGCCTTGCACGCCTCCGGAGCAAAATACCTGCAGAAGAGGCTGGCCTTTTATTTGCCTGCCAGGTCGCTCAGGTCTGAAGCCCTGTTTCTTGCGGCGGTTTCCTCGTGTGAAGAGAGCCCGCATCGGAGGCCGCTCTTTTAAACTACTAGCGCCTCAGCTATGGAATAAACTGCCTGTGTCCCTGCGCAGCATTCCTAATTTGTTGGCCTTTCGGAAAGGGCTTAAAACCTGGCTCTTTTCCTCTTAGTCTGGGTCCCTATTAGGTTTCTTTTATCTCTGTTTCTCATTTTATTTTCCCTGTTGTGTTATGAGATTAGTGTGCAATCCAAAGCGTCGGGACACTCTTCCGAGTAGCCGCACGCTATACAAAACCCCTGCATAACATAACAATAACACTGAAGCTTAGAAATCCACTTCTGTTCTTTCACAAATAGAAATTTAGAAACATCACTGATGTGTGGTGGAATATACGGGTGCTCAAGGATCACCCACCGTATATCCTCAGCCTGATGTTTCATGGAGAGAAAGTCGTTGGTAAGGCATGTGGACTGTTTCTGGCGCCTGATGGTGCTCTTATGTTCGCTGATTCTAACTTTCATTTTTCGAGTAGTGTGACCAACATACCTGAGTGAGCAGGGGCAGGTTATCAAGCATATAACGCCTTCAGTGTTGCAATTGGTATGTTTCTTAAGCAACCACGGTCTTGTAGTGCCAGCCTATGTCAACTTGGTCTGTCTTGTAAGTCTGCGGACATGCACTACATGATCCGCAAGGAAAATGCCCTCGCACAGGTGGAAGATTCCACAGTGTATTAGTGGTATCTGTGGTCTGTAATCTCGGCCTTGTGTGTACCAAAGAGTCACGAAGGAAAAAAGAGGTAAAGGAATTGCAGTCTGTGCCACATTCAAAATATTCCAGTGTCCTCTGACAATTTTCTGGATTTTATTTGATCCGGTGCCATACACGCACGTGGCGAAGGGCACAGCAGTGTGCCCTGCACACCCGTGGCCCGAACCCGACGGTTGGTGAGGCTGAACCACAACTGCGAGCAAGCCTTGAGCTTATCTGCGGGACACACCTGGCGAGATCGGGTGGACCCGGGGACCACTGGGGAGCGTCACTGTGGAAGCAGTCTGCCAACGCAGGGGTCACTGCGGCCTGGAGGGATTGCTCCGGTACCCTGGAACGGGAGCCCTAGGTTGCGAGAGACAGTGGTCATTGGCAAAGGACCCATGGGACATGTGAGTGACTCGAATTGCTGGACAGTGAAGGTGTAGAGACCTGCTGCGCAAAACCTGAGCTGGCCAAAGCAACCGGAAAGCCCACGGCGAAAACCCGTACTGTAGATACTGAAAAGGACAACATGGGAAAAGGAGATAAGACGCAGTCCAAGCTAGCATTTGAACAGCGCAGAACGCGGCCCCCGGAAACACAGGAGGGCAAAGGCCGGAGAGCTCGTTTTATGCGGACATCAAGGGGCTCCTAGTCACCATGGAGAAGGTCCTCCAGGACAGCATGGCGGCGACAGGTACGAAAATTGACGCCCTTACCTATTGCATGGACCGGATGTCTGAGAGAGTAGACAAACATGCTAAGAGACTAGACATGTCCGAGAGGCGCCTGACTGAAGTGGAAGAGGCCCAAATGGACCTAGGTAAAGATCGAAAACAGATCAGGAAGTTCATCCAGGTCATACAAGATAAATTAGAAGATTTGGAGGCCCGCTCTCGGCGCTCTAATATACGGATTACGGGTGTATCGGAAACGACGCAAGTTGGAAAAATGTAGCTGTTTGTAGAGAAATTGCTCATCACGCTACTATTGAATTTTATTGAATATATGTTTTGGAACTCCAAAGAGATCCACATAAAACAAGATGACAATAAAAACAGTATGAAGTTTAAGAAAACATATTTAAACCAGCTTATTAAGCCTAATGTACCAAATTTTCATGTAAATCATTTAATACAATTCTAAAAAGCATTTAAAAAATTTAAAAATTCTATTACAAAAGATTTCATTGGGGGGACTAAAAACAGCATCAGTCAAGGTCCTTGCCGATAAAATGCCCAATTGTATGCAAACTGGTCTCCCCCACGTACGACGATGAGCCATTAGGGCAGGGCAAACAAACAACACATGCACAGTATCTTGGACTGAATTATTACAAAAACTGCATATATTGGAAATACCATACCATTTGGCTCATAGCTTATTCAAGGGAAGGAGGTCCTGCCTCAAAAGTAGCCAGAAACGACGCAGACCATGGGGCATGTTCCAAGAGGCATAAGGTTGTAATTGTCTGAATAGATACGAATTAACAACTTGAGTAACCCCCTTCTTTAAAATGATAGAGTTACGATCCCTCTCGAAACTTAACTTCCATGTCGCCTGTTTTAGTGTCGTTTTTAGCTGTTGCGCAGAAAGGTCAAAGAGGGTTGATTCCTCCAAATCCAAGAATGTAATAGCCTTCCTGAAGTTCTTTATAAGTAGCGAATACTTTTTTAAAGGGCCCAGTAGCTCTTTTTTGATGAGAGATCTTAGTGTGGCTGGATTTCCCCTAATCAAACAGGCGACCCAACGAATCACTCCTGCCAAACCCTGGACCCAACTACTTCTTGAGCCAAATTCTAGTCGAAGGGATGCTACAGTGCATGCATTATTGACTGATGTTAAACCTCTTAAAAGGGAGCCCTCAATGGTGTCCAAAAAGCCCCATTCTCCTAAATCAATGAGTTCAATACCGTAAAGCAAAGTTGCAGGGATTTTTGCCCCGCAATGCCTCTAAAAGGTGTACAAAATGTCTCTTACCGGTAGATTTATATAAGGCTCTTAGACCATTTCCCTGCGACTTTGCCTTGCGGGAACTGTTGTCTATATGGGGTTTGTTACTTAAATTGCTGCTGACTATTTTACCTAAAAATACATATGATTGTACACTTTCCAGCTTTTGACCTCCCAGCTCCCAGCTAATGTGACCCGATTTCTGTTTTTTCCTCCCCGCCATACACATTACCTTGCTCTTAGAAATATTTATTTTCAGATATAGTGCTTCGGAAAATATGTGTAGAGCATGCAGACAATTAATGAGACCTTTTGGAGTAAGGTCTAGGATTAATATGTCATCTGCATACATCAAACAGGAAATGTGTGTGTCTCCCAAGCGCGGAGCAATTCCTTCACAGAGAGATAAAGTATGGGGCAGGTCACTGACATAAAGAGAAAACAGGAGGGGAGCCAATAGACAACCCTGTTTGAGACCATTGGCAGAGGGGATGGGCTGGGATAGACCCCTCTCTCCCCCCAGCAATACTCTACACCAAGTATTATCATGTAGGTCCTGTACCAAGTCTAAAAGCCCAGGTGGCATACCAAGAGCTGATAGTTTCTTCCACAGCAGTGGTCGATCGACCTTATCGAAGGCTGTGGAAAAATCTATAAAAGCCGCGTAGACTCTTCCTTCTCTAGCCATAATATATTTATCGGTTATTACCTGGAGGGCTGTTAAATTGTCCATAGTTCCGTGGTTCTTCCTGAAACCAGTCTGTTCAAGTGGGAGTATATTTGAACGCTCCACCCAATCATTTATTTGCTTCAACAAACATCTTGTAAAAACCTTGCCAATTGCATCCAACAATGCAATCTGGCGATAGTTTTGGGGGGACAAGCGATCACCCTTCTTAAAGAGTGGAACCAGGATACTTCCCTTCCAGGATGGTAAAACCTTGCCTCTCGATAGACAAATATTGAACACGGGACAGAGTAATTTACTCCATTTGGCCCCACTTTGCTTTAATATGGAAATAGGTAATTCATCGGGACCCATTGCCCCAGAGCGCCGCATTTCTCTAATGGCTAGGTCTATGTCTTTTTCTGAGAAGAGTACCAAGGGCAGACTAACCTCCTTTGGGCATACTTGTGGGGCCACAGAACTATTACTGGCATAGAGGGTAGAAACAAAGTCCACCCATATTTGTTCTTCAATTGGAATGGGGAGTGGTCTTGCTCTCAATCCACACCCCTCGCCTATAAGGGACCAAAACTGTCTCATTTCACCATTAAAAGAGGCTTCTCTTAGTTTTATCCAGATGGCATCCTCTTTTTCTTTACGAATTGTGTTCAATAGCCTTCTCCTTTTTCTTTTTAGCAATGATATTGTTCGTGCTACCTCAACAGACTTAACTAAAAATTGAGCCCTTACTAATTTGTTGATTTCTATATTAAGCAATCTCAAGGGGCTTGGAGGTATTCTAACAGGCTTTTTCTTATTAGAGTTTTTAGCAACTGCTATTACTGCCTTCATGAACAAAGAGAAGTTTTCAATTTCCGAACCATACCAGGAAGGAAGATCATTTATTACTACTTCAAGCATTCCCTCCAATTCGCGTTGTGCTCTTGCGTTCCAATGACACCTTCTTGATTTAACACCAAAGTTTACCCACTCACTATTAAAAGACCACTGGTCACATTTAGGAGGGATTACATTCACAGTGATAAAGAGTATTTTGTGGTCGCTGAGTGGAGTTTCAATAGTGTTGAGATCCTTCAGTAGCTCAAAAGAATGAGTCCCCACTATTACATAGTCCAAAATCGATTCACCCTGATAAGATTTATGCGTAAAATTAGCAGGGGAATCCTAGGGGAGTCTCCCATTCGCAATAATTCCATCCATATCTACCAGCTCATTTAAAAGTAACTTCCCTCGTTTATTTGTTTTAATATTTTCGGGGAATGATGCCGGAGGGATATGGAGAGTTTCTTCTTTGAATTTATCACGAAATAAATTCATACTTAAGTTGGAGATTTTGCAATTTAAACCCCCTACTAGAATTATAGCAATCGTGGGGTCTTTCTCCCTGATACTCTGAAGATGTACAAAAACCTTTTTCAGAGTTACATTAAAACCAGCTTCTGGTGGAACATAGGCATTGATCAAGACTAAAGGTTTAAGAACTTCAGTATTGCCACGGCTGAATAATGTTACTGCTTGGAAAAGATTGCAGGGGTCCAAATAATGGGCGTAATTCCATTTTAGTTGGTTGGATAAAAGACAGGCTATCCCCCCACTGGCATGTCCTCTCTTATTAATGGTAGCGCTGCCTTCCAATACAAAATAATCCTTCCCCACCTGAATTTTATCCGGGCACCATGTCTCCTGGAGGCATATTATATTTGCCTCCAGAGACAGGAGAAATTGCATTTTTTCCGGACTATTTTTTAAGCCAGCTGCATTCCAAGATATAATTGTCATCTTGTCGCTAAAGATGCGGATTGGACGCTTGGTTATTTGGGGGTTTACTTGCAAGAACTCCAGGTAGCCAGTTCCAACGATGGCTTTCATCTCCGGAGTCAAGTTGCCGAGATGGTAAAGGCGGATTAACGTAGGACACTAAACAAAGGTCCTTAGACTTACATATTTTTAAATCCGCAAGATCGCCGGCCTGTTTTGTGCTACCAGTAGCTGCTTGCAACATTGAAAAAGGGGGTCTTGAAGGAATTAAAGGTTTGGAAGCTCTATCTTGTCCAGTGTTCCCTACCAAAGGAATTACGTCTATCCCTCTGCTCTGGAGATATTCAGATCGTTGCAAGATTAAATTTGCTACTAGTTTAGACTGGAACTTCACCCTGGTTATCATCCCTATCTCAGTCTTTAATATTAATACCTTGTCTAAGTCAGCTGATTGTATTAATGTCAAGTTTGCCGAATCTTGAAAGTATTTGAGAAGAAGGGATCTATTCAGGGTGCACTCAGCATCAAAAAGGGGGAAAAACTCAAGCCACAGGGTGTCAATACTTTCCTCCTTAGTTTCTTTTGGAGGTATGCCTCGTGTGACTACTCCCGCAAAGGATGTCGCCAACGGATTGAGAGTTGGATTTACTTGTCCAGGAGGGTTATACTCCTTTCCCAAAGGTATCGAGCTAATAGCTCCAACTACATCCCTGTTAATACCAACTGATTGACAAAAGTGATTAGTAACAGTTGTTATAGGAGGAAGAGGGAATGGGGTGACCACTGGTACAGCCGAGGACGGGGAAATTATGTTTTCCATTACATTCTTATTTTCAGATTTGTTTTCGTTTTCAGCGACCGCATGGGATGTTTGATCCAACTCTTTATTAGAAGAAGGGTTTGGGTGTTTTCCAAAAAGGATTTTCCTCCGCCTATTCTTTTCTATCCGTCTTATTACTTTCCTCTTATTCCTCCTGTTCTTTTTAGGATTCTCTGAAATCCCTTTGTTACTATTATCCTCTAAGACAGATGCCTCCCTATATCCCTCTCCTTGTTGCCTTTTAAAGATCGGAAAGAGATCATTTCCAGTTTTTGGGGAGGACTCCCCTGGGATCTTTATTTCAGAATCAACATCTATTGAGCAGTTTAACGATGGAGCTCTCGAAATAGGATTTGGATGAGTAAGACATGGATTAGCATCCTCCTTTCCTATTTTTGACTCATCTTGGGCTATAGGAGTCTGATCTTTTGGGACTACGTCATGATTAATATCCTTCTCATGTCGATTGCACAGCAAGACTTTCAAAATTTGGGTCACTGTTTCTAGTACACAATCGGAGCCCCCAACAAATTTTTCTAATAATAGCAAAATAGACGACAATAGGTGTTCTAATGAAGAAAGAGAGTCTGAAATAGGTTTGTCCATCCCATGAGGTTGAAATGTATTTAACCCAGTTAGATTTAGGTTGGGACTCAATGAGATGTTTGAGTGTGAGGCATTAGAGGGAGTGCTGCTGTAAAGGTGGAGGCCTGCATGGATTGATGTTGCCGGTGTTTTTAGGTCAATCTGGACCTTAACCAGATCGGTATCTATATATCTTCGACAGAGTTCCTTATCTAAGACCATGGGAGATAGGCCATTATCAAGAGATCCTCTCAGAGGAGAGGCATTCAATGAGGGGTGATTGTCTTGCGGAATTTTCGTGTTGTGCAGGATGTCTTGTTCTATCTCTTTCCTTGTTTTTATAATAACTTCTGGAATTAAATCTATATTTTTTTCCTTTGTTGAGAAAAGAGGAGGCGAAAAACTATTCTCGAGAGATGCAAGTTCTACACTTGCTGCAACTAAACAATTATCTTCTTTTTCCTTTCTGTTTATAGTCACCATTCCCTTTGTATTAGTTAACATATCTGAATTATTTGCCTCAAGAGTCTTAATATCCTCAGATATAGGATCCACCAATGTAGCTTTATTCTTTCCCCTTTCCCAGAGGTTAAAAAGCTGACAAGTGCCTTTCAAATGGGCTACATGGCTAGTCTTATTTCGAAAGGGGTTAGATTTGGTTTTTGAGCATGACCTTCCTACTAATATTCTCCCAGATCTTAATTTTTTGGCCATCATCTCACTCGACAAAAGAAACTGGAGTTAGTTTACGAATATCTGTTTTTCACCATACAAGAAAACAATACTACCCCTTTTGATCATAAGAATAAAACAAGAACGAGGGGAGGGAGAAAACAATCAAAATATATCAACACAACACAATTAGGGAACACAATCCCCCT
Source organism: Lissotriton vulgaris (assembly GCF_964263255.1). Classification (NCBI taxonomy): domain Eukaryota; kingdom Metazoa; phylum Chordata; class Amphibia; order Caudata; family Salamandridae; genus Lissotriton; species Lissotriton vulgaris. The sequence goes on from NW_028244609.1 coordinate 365,911, forward strand.
TATTCTTTGTTTGTGGAGGGAATAGGATAAGGAGAAAAGAGCCCCTTCCTAACGCCCACCAAGTCCCAAATCAAGAAAGACCCTAATTCCCCTCCAGATGCTCCGTTGAGGGAAACAACAAAATTGATAACCTCCTCCGAGCAACTGCCCCCCTTTCCAAGGACCTGGGCGATTCAGCGGCGGCTCGTATACCACCACCAGCTGACCCCCGTCTGGATACCGGGAATGGGGAGGGGCAAGGAGACTATAAACAAATAATCTGTGATTACCGTATATCCCACTGGGGATAATGGTAATGTTGTGTTGGGATGTTAGGGTATTGGCCTAGCCTAGCCTTCTCGTGCCTCTGAGGGCCTCAGAGGGCCCGCCCTTTGCCCGGGCTTTGCCCCATGCTCCAACACGCGCGCGTCCCGCGTGCGCGTGTCAGGAGAGGCTTTTAGTAGGGCGGAGTCGGGAAGAGGACCAGCTGCGGCTCATCATCACGCTACTAGGAGACGATGTTTTCTCGACCATGTTTATAGTGAAAAGGGAGCATCGCTCACTGGGCCCACTACCGCGCCTGTGCGCCCCCCCCGAGACCAATCATTGCAAAGCTCCTGAACTACAGGGACAGGGACACTGCTCTACGACTGGCCAGAGAAAAGGGGAAACTGCGGAATGAGGGATCATCAATCTCATTATACCCGGACTTCTCGGCGAAGGTACAGGAGGAACGTCGTCATTTTGCCCCATACAAACAGCAAATCCGAGACCTAGCGCTGGACTACGCTATGCTGATCCGGCAAAGCTGCGCATCAACCGACAGGGGCACTCTCATTTTTTCACCGATCCAAAGGAACTGCAGAAGGCTCTGAAAACATGGTCTAAGGAACGGAGGAACAGTCCTAGAAGCCAGGATGGTGAACAAGAACCAACCAGCGGTTTGGAAGATTAGGAATAGAGGCTTTGAAACGCTGCTATAGCCCAGCTGACTCCTGCAATCAGCCGGGAGTAAGCTCTGGAGAGATAACAGTACAGTGTCGAATAAGGCCCCCCGGCTTGTTGGGATCCAGATGGGGCCTGCTCCTTACAGGAATATGAGGGCTGCGACCCCGCCGAGTCCTGGTGAGATCATTCCAAGTTATTTTTCTGTCCTAATGCAAATACACACTGAAATGTTTGGACACTGTGACTGCTTGAGGCCTTTGGTCATGAGCGGCTAAAACGTATTGAACCTGTGGCAGGAGGGGGGGGGGGGTGCCGCATTGATGTTGTTGGGGATTTCCTGGGCGGTGGACGATGGCACGTGATCTGGGGCTTGAGCGCAAAGACTCTGAAGGGGTGACGGAGCTATGAGGCTCTCAATGCCGAGATGGAGTATGCAATTGCAACCTGTACAGATTTTGGCGACCTCTGCCCTCGCGCTGTTCGCACAAATAAATCCCGCTTGGGATTATTTGGGTCATGGGGGAGGGAGGAGGGGGGACATTTTTCTCATGCTAGGCCATGTTCGGGCTGGTCTGCTGTGGGTGGGGGGAGGGGGATCCAAGGGAAAAGGGGAATGTTATTGTTTGGGTGTTGATTCATGGTGTACTTTTCCTCAGGGGTCTCAAAGTGCTTGCTATAACCTACCGCATGCTCAAGCTGCACCCAACTCGCGGATGTGCAACGCTGACACAGCTAATCTTTGTAAACCTGGCCACACTCCCATACTACACTGATAGAATTCACTTTTCGATACCCTAATTGCCTATTTACGATGTGCGAGTTAGCATCATATGGCTAACTAATGAAGTTCGTATATGCACTTATGCTGAATTATTTTACTTGCTCCTTACTTATATTCAAATGTACGTGTGACCATATTAGTTTCTTAGCTTAGCCTGTGTGCCACCATTTTGTGTATCCCTCTGTGCCTGCGGGCCCTGCTCGCTCATATGCCCCTCCCGCAGGAATACAGAAATTCACTAAGACAGCAGTTTTCGTTTCTCGGCTTACTGTGGCCGAAACTAACAAGTCTCCTATCAGTAATGTTCTCATGCCCCGAGACGCCGAAGCCTAGCTCCATGGCCTTGAGTAGAGATAATGTATCCCTTGCAGGTGCGGATGCCTGCTGTATGAGAGCATTGTCCACTGGTCCGAGGCTTGGTAACTTTCCACAAGGGGCGTACCCCTTTTTACTGTATTGCATTATAATGTATTGCTGTGATGCAGAGAGTCAGTCCTCTCGTTCGCACTCCTAGGAGTGAGGTCGGACAGGGCCCTCTCATATATGAGTGTTGTTTGGCCTAATAAAGACTTTTATTCATTCTTCTCCACTGTCCGGCTGACTTCCTATATAGTGACTATAGGTGAGTGCGGTAAGTCACTCGGGTGGATTTGAGCCACGCTTATCAGATGGCGCCCGAACAGGGACCCCGCGATAAGGATCTTTCTCACCCGTAAGTGGGTAGCAGAAGACCGGGGACCCGCTGGTCGGCACGGTGGGCCCGGGTATCCATCTGATGCCGAGCTTGGTTCTCGCAGCTCTGCCCCACCCTGCTGATCGGGAGAGGTCCCGGTTCGGATCTTACGCCGGGGTCCAGAAGGCGGAACTTGAAGCTGACCGTGTTGGTCCTGGCAGCCGGAGGTGGAGAACGGTAGAGGTCGGTGCCGCCTACGGAAGGTGAGTGGTCCACCTGTGATTGTTTCAGGAACTGGAGTGTTCCGGGAGACTAGGGTGTCTCCAGTGGTTTGAGGAGCCGGCGTGCTCCTGGGGCTAGTGTGCTCCGGGGAACTCAGAGTGCGAGCAGGCGCTCTGACAGACTTGACGGGGTTGGGGGAAATATCTAGATGTACTGTTTGTAGAGATCCGACCGGGTGGTACTGTGGTGAAGGCGTGGCTCATTGCGGGTGGACTCCGGTGCTTGCCCTGAACTCCTAGAGTGGCGGTTCAGTGGAGGTGAGTCCTGGGTCTCCCGTGGTAAAGTGCGCAGTGATCCGTAGTGCCACGCGGGGAGCGGATTTGTTTCCCCATCCTCAGAACAGTTAGTGTACTGTTCGGTCTGCGGTAGAGTCCAGGTTCCCCAGGACTTGGTCGACGGGCCTTGTTCCATTTGGTAACACGTGTTTGGAGGTATTGTAAATGTGCGTGTGTGGTTTCCTAATGTATGTTTGTATGCGTGTATGAACGAGCTCGAGCTAGCGACTCAAGGTAACGTAGTCTGTGGAGAAGTGTTTCTTTCACACTGAAGTAAAGATGCCGTGTTTTAGTAAGTTACGATGTTTTGGATGTTGTTGTCGACCCTCAGATACTAGACTGGCCGAAAGCCAACCTGCACCCCCTGAAGGCACTCCGAGCTTTGATATGTATGTCAAGCATGGATTGGTCCCGATTTTGTTTGGTACTTTGTGGCACCGGTACACTGCCGATAATGTGGATTTACAATGGCCTTTAACGGGTTCTTTCGATGAAGCAAAATTGGATTATATGCAAGACAAATTGTTTGCTAGGCGTAGCCGTCAGAGTATGTTTGATTCTTTGCGAGTGTGGCAGAAAGAGGCCAGGAAACGCAAACTGAGAGATGAGAAAGAGGAGTATAAAAAGTCCACCCAGACTATGGCGCAGAAGGCGAGAGAGCAGGTTGGAAATGAGAATGCGCTGCGTATGGAGCGCTCAGATAGACTTTGTAGGTTGAAAGAAAATAAAAGTTATGTAGTGCGAGAGGACGACCCAGATGAGATGGAAGACATTTTGAATACCCGACCCCCTCCCCCTTATGCCCCACAACCCTTGTATCCCTCCTTGCCAGTTCCAGCCCCCAATAGTGGAGTTCCGGGCCCTTCAGCAAGTGCCCCCCAACAACCCGCGCCCTCGACACCCCTTGCTTCATTACTCCAGACCACTTCACCCGCACCCTCCCAATTTTCTTTAGCACTCCCTACTGTTTCAGCTAGTACCACCCCCAGTCAGGAGATGCTAACGCCGAGTCGAGGCGCAGGTAGCGGATTATTCTCGCAGGTACGGAAGTTGCTTACACGTTCTACGGTTGGTTTAGATGAGAAGAATATGGTGGCTAATCAGGCATGTCAGTGGGCCAGGAATAATATTTATTCATTTGAAGATATTTGGTCCACTATGAAGGATTTCGAGCCCTTGATGCAACAGCACGCTTTGTGGCATATGTCAAATGTACTGATACCGCTATGGGAACAGGGGTATGGAGGTGTGGCTCCAGCTGTTTTGCGAGACATACTGGCCGGAGCCTATAGAACGAATACCGGGGTAAAAGAAGTGATGAGTAGTCTACGTGCCCTATTACAATACAGAAATGAACTACCCTCTACGGGCATGCCCCATTTCCCAGGTCTACATCCTATGCGCGAGGTGCACCCTATCTTTCATCCCGAGATCCCCGAGGTGGTAGATCCTATCACAAGGGCTGTCACTAGGGACAGGATAGATGCGCATTTCCAGGAGCAGTGGGTGTATACGCCGTGGAAGAGAAGTGAGGTACTATCATTGAAGGCTCAGCTACCAGATTCTAGAAAGAACCCGACTGCCTACTATAAAGAGCTAACGGAAGCCGCGTCTTCCACTGTAATGACTTTAGCTGATGTTGAGTTGTTTTTCGGGCTTTTGGTCCCAGTTGATGTGTGGCGGCAAGTAAAAGGTACTGACCATGCGGAGGAGTTAGGAGGTACGTGGCAGGAGTTGCAGGACTGGGATAAGGAGCGTAAGCCAGGGGAGAAGCCGAAGGCTGAGATTTTAGCTTTACCAGGGCGCATAATAAAATATATGCATTCCCTCATTCCCCCGAAAAAGGTAGATTGGGACAAGTTGACGGCTTGTAAGCAGAAAAAGGATGAGGCAGTCTCGGACTTCTTTACGAGGTTTGAGGAAACGTTCATAGATTTTAGTGGGCAAGATGTGTCACAAGATGGCGGGTTACGGCTTTTTGTTAATAGGTTTGTCATGAACTTATTGCCTGAAATTTCAGCAAGACTGCAAGCGTCGGAGAGCACGTGGACAACGTCCTCTCCTTCGGGTATTCTCAGCATGGCACAGTATTATGAACACAGAGAAAATGAAAGTAAGGACAAGCATTAAAAGAAGGCTAAGGATCTAAAAACAAGAGTTTTGTTGCAGCAAGTGGCTAGAGGCAGAGGAAGGGGTGTAGCGCCGAGTCGAGGGGGCGGCTTTGGGAGAGGTGAGAGTAGGGAAAGGCTGGGGCCGAATCAGTGCGCGAAGTGTAAGCAGGAGGGGCATTGGTGGAGGGATTGCCCACTGTTTCAGTCGAATGCTGGTCCAGGACGAGGAAGAGGGAGGGGTGGTGATTTTGGGAGACAGGCTGCACGATCAGAAGGAGGCGGGAGACCGGGAGGAAATTACTTTGACAATGGTACAGACAGACAACAGTTGCAGAGGGGTGGTGGTCAGTACTATAACGATGATTACTCAGTGGACGATTTGACAGGGTTCTCCCACAACTAGGACAGCGTAGGACAGAGCATGGGACCAGTACTTATGGAAGTTGATCAGAGGGGACCCTATGTCGAAGCAGACTTATTGGGGTCTCAACAAAAATTTCTAGTGGATACGGGTGCAATGAAAAGTTCAGTGGCTCGTTCTCGGGTCCCAGGGGCGGCTCTGTCTGGCAAAAATAACATCTCTGTGGGTTTCGCAGGAACTCCGGTGATTAGCCCCATTTCTAAACCTCTCACGTTAATGATTGGCCCTTTCACTGTTGATTCACCGTTTCTATTGACATCAAATTGTGGGGAAAATTTGCTGGGCTTAGATTTATTGAAAAGGTTGCACCCCACCATCTATTGTTCCCCGGATGGCGTGTACCTCACTTTGGGCCCGAATGTCGCCCGCCCATTGCAGTGTTTTTCGAAAGATGACCCATTACCACCTGAATTTCAAGGCATACCCGACAGCTTGTGGGCTGTCAATGATACAGATGTAGATAAAATGGATATTGCCCCGGTGACAATAAGAGTGAAGGTGGGAGCGAAATTACCCAGGGTTCCCCAGTACAGGATTCCTAGGGAGGGAGAGAAGGCCCTGTTACAAATAATACAAGATTTAATACGGTCCGGTGTAGTGCAAGAGACTGATTCGAACATATGTAACAGCCCTATTTTACCCATCCTCAAAAGACGATCACCTGAAGCTACTGAAAATACTCCTGATGTTTATAGATTTGTGATTGATTTGCGACATGTAAATAGAGTGGTGGAGCCACAGTACCCGGTGGTCTCGGACATCACTACAATATTGACAATGATACCCCCCTCTGCGAAATATTTCTCTGTCCTAGATTTGAAAAATGCTTTCTTCAGTATTCCAGTACATGTAGACAGCCGTTATCTCTTCGGATTCTCATTGGCTGGCCGAAGCTTCCGCTTTAAGAGAATTCCTCAGGGGTACACTGAGAGTCCGAGCATATATAGTCAAGCATTGAAGGCACAATTGGATGAACTGGAACTTCCACCTGGCAACGTCATGTTGCAATATGTGGATGATATCCTGATAGCATCGGACGACGAGCAGGGTTGTCGGAATGCTACTGTGAAATTACTACACCATTTGGCTAAAAGAGGGCATAAAGTGTCCCTTCCAAAGTTTCAATACTGTCGAACGGAGGTAACCTACCTCGGTCACCTCCTTTCGAAAGTGGGGAGGAGATTGACGCCAGAGCGCATAAAAGCTATTAATAACATGAAGGTACCTAACACGCAGCGAGAGGTGCGCGCGTTCTTGGGCATAACATCGTATTGTCGCCAGTGGATACCTAACTATGCGTTACTAACAAAACCCCTATTGTATCTGACTACCAAGGAAGTGCGCGAACCCCTACCCTGGACCCCCGCATGTCAAGAAGCGTTTGAGTCACTAAAAACGGCTTTATGTTCTGCGCCTGTTCTTGGAACACCTGATTACCAGAAGCCTTTTGTTCTTTACGTACATGAGGCGGAAGGTTGCGCGTTGTCTGTTTTAACTCAGTGTTACGGGGGGAAACAGAGACCTTGCGCTTATTTCTCTGCAATGCTTGACAATGTGGCAAGAGCGCTGCTGAGTTGTCTGAGAGCCACGGCGGCTGCTGCGGTCTCCATAAGACAATCGGCAGGGCTCGTATTGGGATCAGATCTCACAGTCATGGTACCGCATGCTGTGGACATTTTGTTGAACAGGACACAGACGCAGCACTTAACTAGTGCTTGTCTTACGGGTTATGAGATGACTCTTTTTGCACCCCATGTTACGATCAAAAGGTGCGCAACACTGAATCCAGCCACATTGTTACCTATCCCCACAGATACAAAAGACGATGACATACATGACTGTCTTTTTAGGACTGAAGAGGAGACAAAGGGGAGGGTGGATCTGACAGACAGGCCCTTGGACGAACCAGACGGGGAGTTGTATGTGGATGGGTCCTGTTTTAAATTGCCAGACGGTACATCGACAGCAGCATATGCAATAACAACATTACAGACAGTAGTGGAGACTTCTAGGATACCTTACAATTCTGCCCAAGCTGCTGGGATTATAGCCCTACTGAGAGCATGTGAATTGAGTGAGGGACTAGACGTGAATAATTATACTGACAGCCAATACGCCTTTGGCGTGGCTCATAATTATGGGCGACTTTGGGCAGAACGGGGATTTCTGACTTCTCATGGACAACGCATACAACATGGTCCACTGATATTACGACTGCTAGCGGCATTGACACTACCCAAAAGATTGGCTGTGATAAAGTGTAGCGCACACAAGACAATAGTGGATGATGTAGGACGAGGCAATGCCTTCGCCGATGAAACAGCAAAAGAGACTGCTAGAGAAAAATTACCACAAATGTTTGTGGCAGGACCAGCTAGATGGGTCCCAGATGTTCATATGTTCTCAGACACTGTTCAGAGTGTCAAGAACATACAGGGAAAAGCGACAGAAGATGAATTGAGGGCATGGAAGGATGGGCAGGGACGATTAGATGCGGATGAATGTTGGACAGATGTGACCGATAAGAGACGATGGTTACTCCCGAATGCATGTCCTTCCGGTAGTGACGATGGCGCATGGGCCTGCCCATGTAAGTGCCAAGGGAATTTGTAAATTGTTAGACCCAGTGTGGAGCAATAAGAATATCTCTAAAGTGGCCACTCACTTGGTTCGACAGTGCATGGTGTGTTTGAGACATAATCCTGGAAAGGGTACCCCTGTCCCAACTGGAAATTTTGCACCCCCTTCTTTCCCTTTTGAGGTGATTCAGATGGATTACATCGAAATGGAAAGGGTCAATAACTTGAAGTATGTCCTTGTAGTCGTATGTGCCTTTAGTAGGTGGGTGGAGGCGTACGCAACGAAAGATTGCACGGCCATTTCTACTGCAAAAATGTTGATAAAGGAGTATTTTTCTCGCTTTGGATTACCTAGGGTGATCTGGAGTGATAATGGTACGTCCTTTAATGCAGAACTAGTGAAGCAAATATGTAAAGGCTTACAGATTTCCCAAAAATTTCATTCAGCCTTACACCCTCAGGCAGCAGGACTCGTGGAGCGGTTTAACGGCACGCTCAAATTAAAGATGGCCAAAATATGTGAGAGTACAGGTCTCCGTTGGCCAGACGCCCTTCCCTTAGCCTTGCTTTCAACGAGAGTTACTGTGAATGCGAAAATGGGCGTCTCCCCCCACGAGGTGGTGTTCGGCCGTCCGGCCAATATCTGGGGAGTGCCCAGGCCTAAATGTTTCACAGAAGTACCATATCCTTTGTTGACAGATTATTTGTATGCTTTGACTAAAGATCTTCGTTCTATTCATCAGCAGGTAGCAGACACTCTGAAGCCGTTGCCGGAGGGGCCTGGACACTCCATAAACCCAGGGGACTGGGTTGTGATCAGAAGATATCAGCGGAAGTCCTGTCTGGAGCCAAGGTGGTCGGAGCCGCGCCAGATGCTCCTCACCACGCGTACTGCACTTCGGGTGGACGGAAGGAAGGCGTGGACCCACGCCTCACATGTGAAGAGGGTCCCGCTCCCGTTGCCCTATGACCAGTGGGTAAAGGACGGCATTGCTGACGAAGAGCATGAAAATATACCAAGGTATGCTCCTTTCTCGGATGCTTCACTGATTGGAGAAGAGCGAAGCGGAATAGAGAATTCAGTGAGCTCTACTACTCCTGTTGCTACTAGTGAAGAGACACCAGAAAGTTCAGCATCTGTCACAGATACACCTGCTTTGTTCACTGACCCCGAAGTGCCAGGGAGAACTCGATACAATTTGCGGCCCCGAAGAAAATAAGTAACAGTGCTGAAATATGATGGACTAAACACTGGAAGAAGGGCTTAGTGAACTTTCTGAATACGAATATTTAGTGATAGGGATGAACTTGTAAGAGCCCTGGTGTTTAGCCGAAGATTGTGTGTTATGAGACTATAGAGTGGTGCGGGGCCCGAATTAAGTGCTCTCTTGTTTTCAATTGTTGAACAGCGACGTTGGAATAAGGTATGGACGGTAAAAGCCTGCCTGTGAGGCTTTGAAGGACACAGGGAGAAGATCCCTTTTTAAGGGTTGAAGAACCCCTCTGGCCGGTTGAGGATTGTCTGGGACTATTTTTTTAGTAGAAGTGTTTTTCAATTTTTTTTTGATTTTTGGTATATTTTGAACGTTTTTGAGAATGTATCCTTTTGGACGCCCCATTCCTGATGAGGAGCAGCCCTTTGCGGCTCCTCCGAGACCTTTGCCTGATTCCCCCTGGTTGGCCCTTCCCCGAAAAGGAAAGATCGTGGTCATCATCATTATTCTGATTGCTTTTATAGTGACTCTTGGAATATTGTTTTTCCTGGATAAAGCTTACCCCGTTCATGTGTTTGCACCCACACCCACTGCCGTTCCTGAACATAATATGATTACTGTTGATTATGGTGAAAGAATGTTGAGAAAAGGTTGTAAAGAAAATGTTTTTATTAAGACTTTGCACCATGCACACACCACTACCAACTTGACAGATTGTTGGGTTTGTGGGCTCTTGCCCTCTGCTGCCTATAAGAAAGACAGATTTCTTGCCCTCCCTTTGACGCCAGTGAATAGTTGTGTGGGGTGGTATACTCTCATAGGTCTTGTTAAATATTTCCAGCAGCCAGATTCCCTGACTCCTCGACTGCAGAATAGGGGGTGGACAATGACAATGCGAGTACGCCCTCTGCCTCCATCTTCTCTTGGACGAATATACACTGATGGACGTTTTGACCAGACTTTTATAGAGACGTGTGAGAAAAAGTTGGGCCGGTTTCTGACACCAAATGATACTGACAAACTTAGGGAAAGTTTCCTGAAATTGAATGCTTCTCTGTCCTACAGACACCCCCCGAAGGGTAACAACAGTTCCAAGTCTCTGATACCCCTGGCTGTGGTAGGTCCCTCTCCATTTTTCTGTATAGAGGGAAGGGGTCCCATCAAAGTCGGTAATAGCTCCTGTAATGTGACTGCTTCGATACGCTTGCCTCTCAGCCCCTCTTTGATTGCCCCACCCAGCATCTATTTCGTGTGTGGAGATAATGGATACTTATGGTTGCCCGAGGGTTGGGGTGGGGTATGTTACCTAGCCTACGTGATTCCTCCTGTATATGTGGCTCCTTCTGATTATCACAAAACTCATCGTCGATTCCCCAGTCCACAAGAGCAGCCGCAAGAGCAGCGTAAAAGGAGGGAACTTCAGGTAGATGACGTTGATCAGACGGACACCTCGTACCAACAATGGACTGATTTTTCTAAGGGTTTGTTACCTTTCTGGGGTCCGATATTTAACAGCAGAGCTATTCGACGACTGTCTAGGGTAATGGAAAAGGTAGTTCTCACCGAAGCTGACATTACGACTAACATATCTGTCGAGATTCAGGCTATGAGATTATTTACGATCCAGAACAGGATGGTGCTTGACGTCATACTGGCTGATAGGGGCGGGGCCTGTCGCGTCATCGGGACGTCTTGTTGCATTTATATACCTGACTCAGCACCGACTGTTAACTTGGCAGTACAGAAATTACATAGATTAGCGACTGAACTGCATCAGGATAATGGGACATGGTCCTTACAGGGGTGGCTCTGGGGTGCCTTCTCTTCCTGGGGTTGGAAAATATTGATGGGTTTGGTTGGTGTGGTGAGTGTAATTCTGACTTGCTGCCTTTGTGTATATTGCCTCCCTCCATGTTGCTCAATGTGTGCTACGAATTTACGTCCGAAAAAGAAGTTACCTGGTCAATATACCACTTCTATGATTACTGAAATTCCTGCTGATGCAAGTTGGTTGATGTTTATTGCAGAGGATGTTCTAGACTAAAGAAATGAGTAAGGGTGTAGAAAGGTCCTGCCCCTTGAATGGATGTCGGCACTACCTTTTGGCAAATAAATGAGGCCATAGTTAGCCAATGATGCTAAAAGGAGGGTCTGATAGAATTCACTTTTCGATACCCTAATTGCCTATTTACGATGTGCGAGTTAGCATCATATGGCTAACTAATGAAGTTCGTATATGCACTTATGCTGAATTATTTTACTTGCTCCTTACTTATATTCAAATGTACGTGTGACCATATTAGTTTCTTAGCTTAGCCTGTGTGCCACCATTTTGTGTATCCCTCTGTGCCTGCGGGCCCTGCTCGCTCATATGCCCCTCCCGCAGGAATACAGAAATTCACTAAGACAGCAGTTTTCGTTTCTCGGCTTACTGTGGCCGAAACTAACAAGTCTCCTATCAGTAATGTTCTCATGCCCCGAGACGCCGAAGCCTAGCTCCATGGCCTTGAGTAGAGATAATGATGTATCCCTTGCAGGTGCGGATGCCTGCTGTATGAGAGCATTGTCCACTGGTCCGAGGCTCGGTAACTTTCCACAAGGGGCGTACCCCTTTTTACTGTATTGCATTATAATGTATTGCTGTGATGCAGAGAGTCAGTCCTCTCGTTCGCACTCCTAGGAGTGAGGTCGGACAGGGCCCTCTCATATATGAGTGTTGTTTGGCCTAATAAAGACTTTTATTCATTCTTCTCCACTGTCCGGCTGACTTCCTATATAGTGACTATAGGTGAGTGCGGTAAGTCACTCGGGTGGATTTGAGCCACGCTTATCAACACGACACGCCCTCATGGCTGACGTAACAAGTGTACAGTCAAACGCACAGCCTACCTCGCTCAGCGCCCTTACATGGAATGTCAGAGGGTTGAACAACTACAGAAAACCTAGAAAGGTGTTAAGCTACCTCAAACGTCATAATATAGATATAGCACTCTTGCAGGAAACGCATTTACCACTTACGAGTAGAATGCTACACAATAGAGGCCTAGAAGGACATGTAGCAGTAGCTGGGTTCACCACTCATGCAAGGGGAGTTATTACATGGGTAAACCCGAAAACGAACATTCAAATACAGACGCTTAGTGCGGACACAGAAGGCAGGTATGTTATAGCGTCCTGTAAGGGCCTGGGGGTGGACCTGCTAGTTGTCAATACTTACGGCCCCAACTATGATTCCCCTGAATTCTACTATACACTGGCTAGTGAGATCGGTGGACACGGTAACCCTCAAATACTATGGGGTGGGGACTTTAATTTAACGCTTAACCCAGACATAGATAGGTCCTCAGGGCCCCCTCGAAGGCCTTCGGCAGCTGCACAGTCACCCACAGCAAAGCTAATAATGTTGGATATGGATGATGTGTGGAGGAGTAGGAATGCTGGACGGGACGGCTTTACACACTACTCTGCTTATCACGAGACACACACTAGAATCGACTACTGGTTTGCCACGGCGGGGATCAATCGAACTATCAAGCAATGCAAAGTACTTCCACGCACACTGTCGGATCATTCCCCCATACTAATAGTCATAGAGACCCCAGCGAGAAGGATCGCTCCTTTTACATGGCGCTTCCCACCATACTCGCTCCTAGACCCGATCTTCAGCTGGGAATTAGCGGAGTCGTTTGACGTGTTCTTTGACAAGAATGTAGGCTCAGTGGAGGACTTCCAGACTATCTGGGAGGCATTCAAAGTCTACATACGGGGCATTGCGATGTCTAAACACTCCAGTGTCCTGAAGGCGACAAGGAGTAGACTAGCTGAGCTGGAACATCAGCTACAATCCCTTGAGGAGCAGAGACGCACTAGACCAGACAACGCCACTGAGGAGGAGATCAAGCGCCTTCTGGTGGAGTTCCACGAAGCAGCAGACAGAGAGGTTCAGCACCTGGGCAAATATGCCACAGCCCGAACATATGGCGAGGGGGAGAGGCCTGGCTCGGCATTAGCTAACATCCTCAAGGGCCGAAGGGGGAAGCCGCTGGTCTCAGAGCTGAGAAATGCAGGCGGTGACAGAGTTACAGACGAGGCAGATATTGCCTCTGTCTTTAGAGTCTACTATTCAGAGCTTTACTCTTCCAAAAGTGGAGACATGTCGGCTGAAATGCTAGACTACCTGGAACACATAAAGCTTCCGTTCCTTCCAAACTCTCAGAGAGAATTCCTCATGTGCCCTATACTGATGGACGAAATCAGAAATGCCCTAGCCAAAATGCAATCGGGCAGTGCGTCGGGTATAGACGGACTGACAGTTGAATTCTACAAAACCTTTCAGGAACAGCTACTGCCGCATATACACACACTTTTGGAGGACACCTGTGTTCAGGGCAGCATGCCTAGCTCTATGAGAGAAGCTATGATTGTCACCATTCTAAAACCGTGTAAAACACATAACGACTGCGGATCATACCGCCCACTGTCGCTGCTAAACGTTGATACTAAGTTATATGCTGAAGTCCTGGCAACTAGACTGGCACTGCTGGCCCCTGAATTAGTGGCCCCAGAACAAGAGGGGTTCATACCGACCAGAAACCTGACATACAATATCAGGACAGTGTTAGGAACCATCCAACATGTCAAGCAGGATATACCGGCTGTGGCGCTTTTTCTAGATATGGAGACGGCGTTCAACTCCGTGGAATGGCCATTCCTCCTTCAGGTGCTGCGACATATAGGGCTTGGTGAGCCCTTCATACAAATGGTGGGCGCTCTCTATGAGGGGCCTTCAGCCAGAGTGCGATTGGGCAACGCGATCTCAAATCCCCTTTACATAGGCAGGGGTACCCGTCAGGGATGCCCCTTATCCCACCTGCTATACGCACTGGCAGCAGAGCCCCTGGCCTGTGCGCTTTGAGAATATCACAGCCACGAAGGTATACGCTTCCCTACGTACAAAATAGTAGTGTCAATGTATGCGGATGATACGCTGTTGTACGCGCATGACCCTGCAACAACACTTCCCCCACTTCTGAGAGAGGTGTTACGATTTGGCACGCGTTCCGGTCTCAAAGTTAACTGGGTAAAATCGGTGGTGCTGCCCCTGACTCCGGTGACCAAACAGTTAGAGACCGAGTTCCCTCTACAGTGGACTGAAGACCCGATCAGGTACTTGGGGATACAAATCCACGTGAACCCGGACCTGCTCATTAGCCAGAACTACGATAGAGCGGTCAGCAAGCTGGAAGATGACATAGAGATCTGGAGCAAACTGTCTCTTACACTAATGGGCCGCATAGCCATTATGAAGATGGTAGTGCTACTTTTCAACGCTCTACCAAAAGTGCTCACGAGGGCCTTCTTTCAACGCCTGACGAGCCTCATGATAAACCTGGCGTGGGCGGGGAAACACCAGAGAGTCAAATGGACGACGCTCACCCTGCCTTACAGTATGGGGGGCTTAGCGGCTCCAGACCTTGAACTGTACTACAGGGCGGCCCAGGCATCGCACCTCCACACCTGGATCCATGGAGACAGACTGATCCCGCATGTCCGCATGGAGCGTCTATTTGCACTTCCGCTGTTACTCCCTGCAACGATTTGCAAGCCGCAATATCGTCGAACAGGTATTTTGGACTCTATCACCTCCACCAACAACGCTTGGCATTCTCTCCTGCTCCGGCAGGGAGGGGCGACACTATATTCGCCGGAGATGCCACTGGAATGGATGCTTTGGCTCCCGCCCACGGCCGAAAGGTCAGCCATAAGTGAACTAGCGAAGCTTGGGCTTAGCAAAGCGGGCGACCTATTTCAGGACGGAGTGGTCAAAACCTGGGAACAGGTGGGAGGGGATAGTAGTAAACCCCCACTGCTTCAACGCTTTCACTCTCATAGGGCCTGGAGTGCCCTCATGGAGATACTTAGCCCGGACATGGCGGAGCCCCCGGACGTCCCTGAATTGACATATGTTATTAAACGTAAGGAGCCTCAGAAGCTCCTCACAAACCTCTACAGAGAGGCCAGGTCACACGGTGAGCACCAACTCATGAAAGCTAGATTGGCCTGGCAGAGAGACCTAAATGCCACGTTAGACGACGCAACATGGGGGTATTGCTGTGAGAACACGAAGCGAATCTCCCTCAATGGAAAGCATCGGCTAATCCACTACAAGTTCCTACAAAGGGTGTACTACACCCCGGAGAGGCTTCATAGATACGGTCTGTCGCCAGCGGCGAATTGCCAACACTGCCAGGCGGCTGATGCTGACTTCCTGCACTTAGCTTGGGCCTGCTCGGGCATACAGGCGTTCTGGTGCGAAGTCTTTGCGGAAATGAGCAAAATACTGGAGGTGGCTATGGCCCCGGATCGGGGCATAGCACTCATTGGCAACTCCAGGGGGCTTCCAGTTGCACTTCGCAGGCTCATGGACATGGGGATGCTAATGGCCAGGAGAGTAGAAGCCCAATGCTGGTTGAGAGGTTCATTACCAACTAAGACTAGATGGGCGCGAGATATGCTGTACTGTAGCACACAGGCGGAAACGTACAGCGAATTGTTACCCCCAAAAAGCCGCCCAAAGAACTTCTGGGCTCTATGCCAATCTTACTTACAGGGGCAGCAGCGTGAGAATCCTAGCAACACAGACAATGAATCTCTGCGATAGGACGTAGATGAGAAAATTGACTCTATATCATGCAGACTCGACGAAATGACTGTGCGAAAGCAGGAATGAGGGTGCCTCTATTGGAGAGGGAGGTAAAGGGGAGCGGACTGAGTGAGGAGCAGAGAAGGGGGCGGTCACCATCGGGGCCATAATACATGCACTGCTAGGTTGAGACACTACCTTAGGCACAGACATGTAGGTAGGCCGAACACAGGAGGGATACGTACCCTAGGGAGGAGCACACAAGTAGATGGAGCGGCAATGAGATAGGTCAGGTTAACACAACTTTGGACTCAACGGCGTTGCACAGGAGGACCACTTGAGGGAAGGGGTGGGGAGGGGGGTTGGGATATTGACTGCACTAGGGGTTGATGTAAGTTTGCTTAGACATGAGCTTTCATGCCTCGCTGCTAGACTGATACGATATGGAGCGGGGGAATAATGAGAAGTACAGAGGGCGAAAAGCTAGAAAATGCACATGAAAAATGCAACTGGCACTACTGGGGAATACATCTGGATATTGATTAACTATCAATTGGAAAACGCCGCCGGACCCCCGGGTTGTCGGCCGACGGGCTGTGTAACACAAGATCTAAGATTTGTCTGGTATGCATATGACGCGGCCGGCCCGTGAGGTTGTAGGCCTGAAGCTGTGTGATTTGAGTTTGTGCAATAAAAAAAAATATATAACTATTATACCCAGTCATGAGATGCAAGAAAATTTTACAATATCAAAAGACCAAACAGTAAAACTAACAAAGAAACAGAAAGATGGGGCACCAGGACCCAATGGGATACCATTTGCCATTTATAAAGAAAACCCAGACTTATGGTGGACCTACCTAGTAAAGGTATTTAAAGAAATCATAGAGGAAGGTATTATACCTGAGTCCTGGCGAGGATCCTTAATCTCCCCAATATTTAAGAAAGGAAATTGGACACTAGCGGAAAATTATAGACTTATCACCCTTCAAGACAGGGATGCTAAAATGTTTGCTGGAGTACTTCTAATTAAATTAAATGAATGGGTAACAGAAAACAAGATTTTACCATTGAACCAGACCGGTTTTATTAAGGGGCTTGGAACAATGACGAACATTATGGCATTATCACTAATAATTGAAAAGTCACCCAGAGTTAAACAGCCCTTGTTCCTGTGCTTTATAGATTTTAAAGCTGCTTTTGACTGCGTTTAATGAAATCTACTGTGGAAAAAACTCCTGGATAAAGATATTCCAACTGAACTATTAAGATTGATTCAAATGTTATACAATAAAACCTGGGTAAGAGTGAGAATGGGGGACGGCCAAACATTAACAAAGGAGATCCCAGCACTGAAAGGGCTAAAACAGGGATGCGTGCTGGCCCCCCTTCTTTTTAATTTATTCTTGGGAGACTTATCAGGAAATCTCGATGAGCTAAATGCACAATCTCCAAAACTAGGGGGTAAACAGATATCTAACCTAATGTATGCAGATGATGTCATCCTCTTAAGTCATACCAAGGTTGGACTTCAGCGTCTAATTAACCAAACAATCTTGTATGCTAAGGAAAATGGAATGGTAATAAATGAAACCAAAACAAAAATTATAGTGGTTACTAGGAATATAAAGCTGAGACAAAAAAACAAATGGTATATGGAAAGCACGAAACTAGAACAAGTAGAAGTGTACAGATATCTGGGTGTACTATTTGACCAGAAGGGAAATAATCATCTACAAAAACTGGATATACAAAGAAAAGCAAATGCGCTAACTGCAGCATTCAGGATATCACAGAAATTGCTTGGGAACCTTACCTATCGGCCGCTCTTGAATATTATAGGGGCTAAATTACTTCCAACCATAGCATACGGCAGTGAGGCATTAATGGGGAAGGATGCTGACCTAATAAACAATGTCCTTTCAAAGACATACAAATCTCTTTTTTATCATCCAAACAATGCATCACCAGCGCAAATTAGATTGGAATTCGGTTTAAATAATCAATATTTTGCACGAAAGGCCCAGTTTATAAAAACCTGGTATCGGATAAAAAACGACCATGATAATCATATATCTCAGTTACTTTGGCAAGAAATAAATAATAATATGAAGTCATCTGCATGGAAGTATCTTAATGAAGCAATTGAAGAGTTTGTAATCATGCCAATTTGGAATAATACGATAACCAACGGATCGTAACAATTTTTAGGATGTAACTGCTTTTAAAGTATCTTTTTTATTTATATTTTGTAATATTGTAAGATTTTAAATAATCAAACAATAAAGAATTTATTATTGTCCATTGCATAAATGCGAGACCTGTGGCATTGCAAATGCTTGTTAAAATATGCAGTAAAGTTAGCTTTTCGGTTAGTTTTGAACATGTATGATCCCAAACTGTCCATTTTGTTAAAAAATTAATAATACATTACAAACCTAGCCTTTAGATAGGCTAACAACAATTCTGTACCTAAATTGTCAGGTTTAAACATATCCTAAAGTGCCCTTAAGCCGGAAAATTCCAATACTTATGACTTGAATGAAGATCTCATAATGGACAGAATTATCCTTGACTGTTTGCCCCTGTACACAGATGCCTGTATGATCTGTTGTCATTTGGAACTTCATGACTGAGGCCTTATTGTGTGAGCATGTTCTGTGTCCCTGGATGCAAGCATGTGCTGTCCCTTTGTGTATATACAAAGTGCAACATTTAAACTTTAGCTTTCTCAATACATGTTTCCTTTTCCCAAAAATGTATTCCTCTGTAGAGGTGGTGCTTTCTTCTCTGAGCTTGAGAAAAATGTAAGAAGAGAAACCAGATGCCAACAAAAATACGTCTTATGGGAGTTACACTTCGACATCATTCATGACAGTGTATAATATGAAACTGATTTCCGTGCTTGTTGAAGGGACTCCATTCTGACCAGCATATGGTCCCACATACCAGGCAGGTGTCAGACGCACTGCTCACAATCACTTACCAAAGAACACTCCATTTGAACTATTTAGATGCAAATTCGGTTTGGGATCACCAGGGTGTACAGGACCAATGCCAACATTCTGTTTTTAAGCAGTTTATGCAGAAAATGATAAACTTATCTAGAGAACCAAAGAAAATGTTGGGTTGTGGGATATATGAGAAGGAGGTATACAAAATCGATGCCAATATGTAGCATGCTTTAAATGTCTCTATCTCACAGGAAATTAAGTATCCAAGTCCAACTATGGTGCTAATGTGTGTGTGTGCGTTAGTTGTCTTTGTTCCCGTCAATCGTGATCTTTGTTACTCAGAGAGGCACCACAGTTTTTAATGCTTTTGCATCTTCCAGGATGCTCTGACGATGGAAGGAGCTTCAGCCCAGAGCACACCAAGAAATGGTAGATGCGATGCCAGAGATGTCTACAGCATTGCCTGTGTAGACTGTACATCTTCTTTAACCTTATACTAACAATAATCGAGCAGATTTGCATTGAACCTCAGTGCAGGGGGAATGATTGTAAAGAAGAATGCTTTTTGCCTGAAGTGAGTTACGAACAGATCTCCTATTCTTCGACCCTCAAGTCAGAGACACAAGACAAAGTCACCAAGCACGAGGTGTTCTGCTGCCAATTTATTCTTAGAACATGCTGCAAGTGACTGAGTTAAAAGATAAGCGCACACAGAGGCAAAGTTCGGCTGTGTATGAAGAGACAGGCAGCTATGAACAAGCACCCGCTGTACTGCAGGCTCAGGCATGCAGCAGACTCAGATAAGGCTGCATGTCCTGGTACAAACAACCACCCCATTCTCCTTCTCTTTCGGTCCCTAGAATCTCCATCAACCCTCCCATCAAGTGAGAGCAAACACAAGGAGAATTAAGGACAATTAAGGGAAAAGAAAGATAACAAGGGTAGAGGAGAACATACTAACATTAAACCCATGGGCTGGGGTTCCGTGTTCTATCGAGACCACATTCCGAGACAGGAAAATGCAATGTTTCAAATCCATTTTTTTTACTGACTGTTGCAAACCATTATGGGTTACATTTTCATACTAGGTTTGTCATGAGGTTTTCATGGGCAATCCTGTAGCCTTTTGATCTAATAGGTTAATTTATTAACCTCAATTTGCCACTTACTGTGCCTACAGGTATAGATATTAGTGGCTTCCAAAAATGAAAGTAAATGAGGCACTGTAGTTTCATAATGCCGAATTACTGGGTTCCTCCTTCACACAAGGTTGTGTAATCGAACCTATCCCCCAACATTCCTCAGCAGTATCTGACTACCTCGTGTAAATCTATTATGTTTGTGCAACTAAGTTACTAAACATACCATACTGCCCTGGAGGGCAAATGTGATAAACAGATTCTATGGGTTTTTGAAACCGCCCTACATGCATCTGTTTGACGAGTCTAATGAACTTACCCAAAAGAAAAAAACAGAACACTAATTTCAATGTCAGAACTTACGTATTTTTCCCCATGCTTCAATTAATTTGCACAGAGTTCCAATAGCCACCCATCCCCCTCCCCAGGATAACCAGCATCGCATCAGGGATCCTATATTGTGCAGCTCGTGCCCGGGAGTCCTGGCCACACCTTCTGTGACTGACGCGGACGGTATGTTATCAGCCTGTCCTACATATTTATGTCCATGCCAATTCAAACAATTGGGAAAAGGTGCAAAATGTTATTTGTTTCCTCTGCAAACCAAAGGCCACAACAAACGAGGAATCACTTAAACGATTTGAGAATGCCAACATTATGTCCAGATTATTTTTAAAGCAAGCAGAGTGATACATTTCATGTTACAAAAAAATATTGAAGATTTTATGCAAAATATTTTTCATCTATCTACTCTTGGCCCTTCCAGAATAGCAGAAGGTAAACAAATGGCTGTTATGTTTCTTTCTGAAAAAAATGTTCATCCTATCCTAGATGGTTACTGGTGAGCATCCTTATCACACCTCAAAGTGCCAACCTGGAAGGGACGACTGGCAGCATGACTTCTCCTCTCCTCAGAGTGCATGTCACTGCAAAAAAAGAAGGACTATATATACTAATGGGCAGATTTACGAGCCCCCTGCGACACCAGTTCGTCACATTTTATGATGTACTGGAGGCGCATTTCACTTCTCCATATTTACAAGGAGAGGAAAAGCCAACATGCGTCACATTTCCTCTCCTAGTAACTATGGCCCCTTCACACGCAGCACTTTGGATGGAAGGCGCGTTCCATGGGTGTTGCTGTGGGTGTTCCCACGCAACACCCATGGAACGAGACACATTTCCAGATTTACGAGGAATCATAAATCTGGAAATGCGTGTCAATGATACGCAGGGGATTCGTAGCGAGACGCAACGAGGAGAAATGTTTTCATTTCTCTTCATTTTTCCCTCTTTCAAAGCATGCTGCATTCCACAGAACGTGAACAGATAGTGGGTAACCCAATAAACCCTTGTAGGTATGGGCAATGAATAGTTTAAGAAAAAAAAACTACAAGGGATTTATTTCATTCACTTAGTGAAATAAATTTGATAGCATAAGTCAATAAAGTTAGTTCAAAGGAATCTAACTACTTATTATGTCTAAAGAATCAGCTGAAATCAAACAAACAGTGAATGTTGACAGAGAAAAACAGGAACACACGGGCAAATAAACAGGTTTCGAATTTTTATATAAAGAAATTAATCAAAAAAGTTCATACATGAAAGAATAGGAACACAGATATGGGCACAATGAAGTTATGAATGAATGTCTGCAAAACTCAACAAATCAATACATAACAAATCAGCAACTCCTGTTTTTTAGGGAAGGGTAACCAAGTCAAATCATAAACAAAGGTATACTCTTGAAGCGAAATTAAGCTTAAGGAGATGATGATACAGTCGACGTTTCGGTCTCCAATGCTGTTGTCTATGAGACCATCATCAGGACTAGAATTATGCACAAGATTGCCCCTAAACAAAAATAATATAATAAAATAAAATTATTACATTGCCGTGACACAGATTAAAAATTGCTATATCGGCAGACAATGAACCCTATACAATGCTCTAAGCACCGTGCGAAAAATAAATGATTCATATAAGTTAAAAACATTCATGATTCTTAATGGTGAATCCTCTATCTAAATCAAGATGTGTAATTAATAAAGTATCAATTTTAACAGTGGAACATTCTCGGTATCTTAATCATGTTCATATGCTAAAAAACATGAAACACTTTTCCAGCCACCATCGGCGCAGAAATCAAGCCCTCCAGTCGGATATGTAGGGACACATATTTATTTCAGCAGGCACAGTGTTACCGGTTTCGACTTCTCCAGTCTTAATTATACGCCCCCTTGAGAGAGCAGGTGAGCAAGGTCCATTTATTCATTATTTTGCCAAAAAGTGAGGAAGGACTTTCGGGTGATTTTCACGACGATCTCTTTTGATAAAGCTTTCTTAATCTTCCGCTTTATTCTTTTTTGCCTTAGCATCCGGATATTTTTACAACATTTCTTTACCGTTTCACAGCAGATTTGCTTGTAGTTGAATCGTGTTTGAATGTCTCTCCTTTGGCTTAGTAGTCGATAATTACCGGACTTCAAGTCCCATCATTCCACCTGTTTGTTCATCCATTCACCCGAGAAGTCACTGCTTTCCATATTTTTGCCATTCACATTGATATGCTAAAAAACATATAGATATTCAGTAACATAGTCAGGTTACATTTAAAAGCCAAAATTATGGTAGAGCCCAACTATACATAGAGCATTATTAACATTAATGGTTATACGACGCACTATAAAACCTGTAATCAGGAGTGCATTATATCATGACCCCAGTGTTCACTACACCATTGGAAAAAGGGGGGGATAAAAGAGTTGCTTACTTAGCAATATTGCAGGAAGTGTTCAATCATAATGCGTTGATCGGCCAGTTGTGATACAGCAAATGTATCTAGTAGTGGAACAAAAGAACAAAGGGGGAGTTTATATTAAGAGTCATGTTCGGTAGTAGAGAAAAAGAGATGAAAGCACAGAACACATTGAAAGAGCAAAATGCTTTTTGTGAAGGAAGGTCTCCCCATGATGAAGGCATCCTTGCACTATGGTGCAAGGGTGCCTGTGCTAGCGCATGACTGCAGTTTGTGCACCAGCGCAGGGGAGAGCACAGGAATGCGACATGTTATTGTATATATGTAACATTCCTGTGCTTCGGAAATGCCGCAGCGTGGCTCAGCCAAAGGACTTGCGTTGCCGCCTGCAGTACTTCCTTGAAGATCAGCCCATTAGTCTGCCAATATTGATGCCAAGGAGAATGAGGAAATTCCTTCCAAACAGCTCCCACTCCAAGATGGCACTTGCATTACTCCCTTCCGTAAAATAGTTCCAATCCAAGATAAAGTATGTAATTCCAACAGGAGGTTTATGTCAGGCGATACCACAGAGGGTATTAAAAGCCTCAGCAAGAACTGGTCCACGGTTTGCAATGGTTTGGGTATTTTGCAATGGGATTGCTGTCTACATTCATCTATATTTGTCCTCTATTCCCCTGTGTCTGATGTGTGTGTGTGGGTGAAACAACCATTACAACGCAGTCATTACAATGCACTACCTTTACAAAGTAGTCATCACAACGCAACATCCTTTACATCGCATGCCAATACAACGCAGCCATTACAACGCTTGTCCCTACAACGCATGCCACTACTAATCATGCAATTACAACACATTTTAAGGTAAGTAATGGGAAATAGTAATTTTTACCCCTACACTATCCAACACTTACCCTACTGATGCACTGACTGGAGTGGGAATAGTAATGTTTACCCCTACACTATCCAACACTTACCTTACTGTTGGACTCACTGGAGTGGGAATAGTAATTTTCACCCCTACACTATCCAACACTTACCCTACTGTTGCACTCACTGGAGCTCGAATAGTAATTTTTAGCCCTGCACTATCCAACACTTACACGACAGTTGCCCTAAAAGTATTATGCATTGTAATGGTACGGATTGTAATGGAATGCGTTGTAAGTATAGTTTCTAAAAATGAGTTATAATGGCATGTGTTGTAAAATCATGCATTGGAATGGATGTTGTAATGTAAAAACCACGTTGTAAAGGCATGCGTTGTAAAAGTTTGCTTTGTGATGTGTCTTATTCGTGTGTGTGTGTGTGTTCTGGAATTTTACTATGTCTCTATTTCCCTCCTTTTCTGTGGGTCATGGACAATGCCGTTCAACAACAGTTAATTTATTTTGCCATGTTATTGTTGCATTTTTTAGGCTCATGCTTTTTCACCAATTTGACTTGTGTTTCCTCTAAAGGCACTGTCTGGATACACACAACTGATCCTCTCCCTCACCAACGAACCAACAATCGCCAGAAACAACGTCCTCAGCGGAATGAAAGCTGTCGCCACCTGAACCTAGGAACCTCACCCTCAGCATTGAATGCGCCCTGGTGGCCCTCCACCCTGGGAACCCTGCCAACCCCCACAAACCATGCTTGTATCATCGGCCTCATACTGGCATCCTCGCTCGCAATGAACCATCAGATCAACACCATTGTCTCATCGTGCTTACTCACGATCCACCTGCTTCAAAAGACATTCAGATGGATCCCCACCAAATCCAGAAAAAGTCACCCATGCACTCATCAGCAGCAGGCTTGACTACAGCAACACACTCTATGCTAGTGTCAGCCAGAAACTCCTCAGGAACTTCAGAATGTTCAAAACATAGCAGCCAGACTGGTCCTCGACATCCCTCGCTGCAGCCACATCTCAGAACACCTCTGAGAAGTCCTCTTGCTCCGAATCAACAAAAATCACCTTCAAACTCCTCACTCGGGGCAAGATGGCCGCTGAGGGATGCAGTGAGTAAGTCGCACTCTCCACTTCTCCCTACCGCCTGTTATTGATGGCTCAATGGTGGAGTCTGGTTTGAAGTGTGCTGCCTTCGGATACTTCGTGCCATGTCAAAGTGACATTAACGCCAGAAAGAATACATTTCCCTTCGGAGAGCAGAGCTCAGCAAAACGAGCAGTTTGGTTCCTCTGGAAGAAATTAACGGAGACTACCAGGCTGATTTTAAGATCCTGGTTTAGGATGCCGCCCCGGTTGCAGCGGGTCAACGAGGTTAAGGACGGCAAAGATGGCAGAGACGGCAAGGATGGCAAGGATTTCAAAGGCGGAAAGCTTCCAGAGACAGACGCCGCAAGAGGGCAAACAACCAAAGATAAAAACAGGATTGATACAAAGGCATCGCTAACTGCTGCCGCTCAGAAGAGCGTAACTAACACTAAGAAATTTACTGCAAAAAAAACGGGTTCGGACAACACGGCTCTAGTGAAGGAGTCGGGAAATGCCATTAAACAAAAAGCAAGAGAAAACACGCTGCGCCAGCCCTCAGTCTCAGAGAGTTTTGCTAACGTACCTGTAAATCCCGGTAGCAGCAAGACAAGGTGCAAAACTGACAGCCTCTCGGCCCCTGCTGTCCTGGTTACTGGAGAAAAAATAGGGGCTGAGGACGGCATCCACAATGCGGAACCGGGAGCGGGAGCGGGAGCCGGCGCTGGTGCTGGGGTTGCTAGGCAACCTGAAGGGTCCGAAGCAGGGAAGCCGTCTGAGGTAATGCCTGCTGTCACTGATGTTGCAGGGAAGCTGACCGGTGGGCTGCACGGTGTTGCCCCGGGAGAGAGCAGAGTTCAGGCAGCTACTGGCTCAGAGCGGCCGCTGGAATCTAACCGTGCGGGGCAGCAATTAAAAGTGAGTAAAGACCTTGGAGGTTCGATAGATAGCCGAGCCCTGAGCGCACAATTGCCAGACGAGGAGGGGAGTTTCGAACTACGAGCTTCAGCTTCAGGATTGGAGACAGAGCTAGATTCACGAGTACAACTAGAGAATTATGTAGGGGTGGAAGACACAGAAAATAAGAGGCCTGATTCTCTAACATGGGCAGAGGATATGGATTTAAATGTGGAAAGCGGGGGGTTTAAATCAGGAGGCGAATCCTCTACCTCTACCTCTAACTCTGTTGATTTGCCTATCACAAATGAAGCGGCTTCCGCAAAAAAGTTTTATTCAGTTGAAGAAGACTCCCAGTCACAGTCACTACTTTCAGGAGGGATTAGTTCTGACGAGTCAACTGGGATAGACTCAGTCAGCAGCTCTCCTGCTCAGAAAATAACACAGAAAAAACGACTATCTAAAAGAAAACCCTCTTCAGCAAGTAGTACTACTGATACTACTAAAAAGTTGGCCTGGGACTACTCTGCCACTACTCTTTCTTTTCTAGAACAGGACAGCCCTGCTACAATGATTGGGGATCAAGGATCTCCGCAGCCTTCACAACCCCCGGTTACATTGGATCTGTTGTTTAACACTTTGAAGCTAATGCAATCTGAGGCTAGAGGGGAAAGTAGGAGGGCAAGGCACGAATCAAGGAAGATACAGAACAAACTTAGGAAAATAAGTCAAAGACAAGATGAGATGGTTGAAAGGGTGGCCCAGGTGGAGGAAAGAACTGGGAAAGTAGAGGATGACTTGAGAGGGCTGAAAATGTATAAAGAAGAACATCAGAAGGTAGCTGAAGATGTAAATTGGAAACTGGAGGACTTTGAGAATAGGCAGCGTCGTAATAACATCAGATTGCTAGGAATAGAAGAAGGACTTGAAGGGGAGGACCCCAGAATGTTTGTTGTAAATTTGTTAAAAGGTGCTTTCCCAGAACTAACAACATGGCAGTGGGAATATGAAATTCAAAGAGCCCACCGTTTCCCATTCTACAAAAGGGGTCAGGCTGGAGCTCAGGGCGGGCGGCCAAGGGCTCTGCTAATTTTTGTAGGGAATTTTCTCCTTAGGCAGTTGATATTGGACAAAGCTAAGCCAGAGTCGAGACGCACCTATAACAATGTCACTTTTTTTGCAAGACCAGACTTTTGCCATGCCACAGTCGAACGTAGATGGAGGTTGAGGCAATTGATACCACATATTCAGGCTCTGGGATCAGAAGCTTATCTGTTATATCCCGCAAAATTGAAAATTGTGACTAAGGGCCAGTTTAAATTTTTCTTTTCAGAGATTAAGGCAAAGGCTTACATGATGGAAGTTTTGGGATATAAGGAGAACAAATAATGGATTTATGTTTGATATGTTTGATATGCTGGATGGCGGTGGGGAGGAGCGGCGGCTGCTGCTTCCCTGGCGTCCACACATAGGTCATGTGTGACCTATTTGCCAGTAGGGGGGGAGGGGGGAGGGGTAGTGTGGGGGGGATCAGGGAGGAGGGAGGGAGGAGGGGGAAGAGGGAAAGAAAATGGCACACATCATACACAGTAAGACGTAGTTTGAGGCAGTTACAGGTTTTGTACAAATGGAGAAAGAAGGAAGCGGCGGGCTTGGTTAAGAGTTGGAAGTGGAAGCTGGTGCTAATCTTTGATGTCTTTTGATGGCTTGTCGAATTTTGTCATTTAATGTTTGCGGTCTTAATGATCTTCAGAAAAGGCTACGAGTTTCAGCATTTTGCAAATCAATGTTCCCTGATCTGATTTGTTTACAGGAAACTCATGTGGAGGAAGGTAAGGGTTTTTTGCTAGAACAGGCTGGTTTTAAAGTCTTAGCACATACCAAACAAGCCTCCAAAACACGTGGGGTAGCAATTCTGGGGAGAGGGGCGGATTGCACAGTATTTAGGAGTAAAGAAGATATTTGGGGAAGGTGGGTGATTGCAGAAATAGGATTCAGAGGAGCTAGGTTCACACTGGTTTCAGTTTATGGCTCAACGTGCGATGAACCAGACATATTTCAATTTTTGGATCATGAAATCTCAACTTGGGTGGAACCAATTGTTTGTTGCGGAGATTTTAATATCAGTCGACCAGCAAATATGGAGCTACAACTGAGTCATTCCTATACGGGGAGGAAGAAGAGGGTGCATAAGGCGATAGTAGATATGGCCTCACATAATGCTCTCTCAGATGTTTGGGCTAATTTGCACCCGCAGACAGATGGCGATACCTTTTTCTCTGCTCCTCATAATATAACAGTAAGGTTGGACTATTTTTTAATATCCAATGTCTTGATTTCTAATACGCAGATTAAGAAGCTACCCCGTCTGGTCTCTGATCACAATCCACTGTTATCGTCAGTTAGTTTAAATGGGTTAGTTAGAAAGACATATAAATGGTCATTTGAGCGAGCTCTGTTACAAGATGAGGGTTATTGTAAGCATATGGAAAAGTGGATTAGTGAGTTTTGGCTTAACAATACGGGGAGCACTAGTAGTGGTTATATCTGGGATGCCTTCAAAGCAGGCGTAAGGGGAGGGACAATTAGCTTTTCAACATATAGACGGAAAAAAGAAAGAGAAACGATCGATCAACAAGTTAATTCACTTTTGAACGCTGAGGCTGAGTTAAGTAGATTAATTATGAGGGGGCTCCCATTGGATCAACAATTGCTGGAAATTATGGTACTAAAGGCGGAAATAGCGGAAAGAATCACTAATAAGACAGCAGTTAATTATTTGGCAAAGAAGGAACAGGCCTGTGAGTTTAGTGAGCGGGTTGGTCATATCCTTGCTGTTAGGACCAGACAAAAAGTTAATGCAGGGGACATTAAAAATATAGTAGACGATTCAGGCAACTTGATCTCGGACTCTGCTGGTATAAGGAATGAATTTTGGAAGTTTTATTCCGGATTATATGACAGGGAAGCTGAGGTAGATATGGACAAAGTTAGGGATTATTTAGGAAACATTCAACTTAATAAATTAGATCTAGAGGAAAAAACTATATTAGACGCCACCATAACACTAGAAGAATTGACACTAGCCCTATCAGATCTCCCATCCTCAAAAGCTGCAGGACCAGATCTGCTACCGATCGAATTTTACAAAACTTTTATTTCAGTTCTTAGAGTGGAGCTACTGGATACACTCATCCAAGCCCAGAGAGAAATTTCAATCCCAAAATCATGGGGTGGGACTGAAATCATAGTTATCCTGAAAAAAGGTAAACCCGCCACAGCTCCTGGGTCATATAGACCTATTGCCTTAATGAACGCTGATGTGAAGCTCTATTCTAAAATTCTGGCAACAAGGTTGTCAGTTGTCATAGGAAAACTAGTTACCCCAGTACAACACGGATTTATCCCGGGGAAGGGGACTACAGAACATGTCAGGACCGTGATCACCTGTTTTGATGCTATGGAGGTTTCTGGCGGCCCTGTCGCAGCTTTATTTTTAGACGCCGAGAAGGCTTTTGACAGGGTCGCTTGTGAGTACTTGTGGGAGCTAATGAGAACCTTTGGGTTCGGTGACAACTTTATAAGAGCAATTCAGGTTCTTTATAGGGATCCAACGGCTAGAATCAAAATTAATCGGGATTTAACTACGGCGGTGCAGATTAAAAGAGGAACAAGGCAAGGTTGTCCAAGCTCTCCCCTTTTATTCGCACTGTATATGGATCCGTATCTACGCAATCTTAATCTTAATCCTAGTATTCCCCCCTTGAGCGTAAATGAGGTAGAAGTTAAAGTGTTGGCATATGCAGACGATGTCGCGATAATTACCCCTGATCCTGTACTGGCAATTGGTGAGATAGAACAAGTGGCCCTAAATTTTGGCACTATTTCTGGTTATAAGCTTAACAGAGCCAAAACACAGATTATTAAAAACACAGTAGCTCAATGTAATGATCCACGAGTGGTCTCGGCAGCAGTTTATCTAGGGGTTGAAATTTCGCCTAATTTAGGGACAGTAGTTGAACGTAACATCTCCCCCTTACTGAGGAAAGTAAGTTCGGACTTGATGAGGATAAATAATCGTAGGCTTACGTTAGTGGGCCGCACTAACATTATTAAAATGCTTATACTTCCCAAATTTCTTTACTTTTTTCGTACAATTCCCCTTTTGTTTGAGTCAATTTGGTTTAACAAACTGGAATTGATCCTTAATAAATTCATTTGGTCATATGGGAAGACAAGACGGGCATACAAATTTATGACTCTGCCAAGGGACAGGGGAGGCTGGGGGGTTCCTGATTTTAGGTTTTATTATTGGGCATCGGTATTGCATTACATTCAAGGTTTGATCGGAGCAAGTGAAGGGGATTTGAAAGTCAAAGCTGTCTCAACTATGATCTATTCAATTGTATTGGGCTCAGATACTGTAAATGCTTTCTTAAATTGTACTGATTCATCATATTATAAACGTACACGATTCAAGACAGTTGCTGCAGCTTATAATGTATGGTCAGCTGTTGCAAAAAATTGTGGACTAGGGAGATTTAACAGGTATACTAGATTGTAAAGGAACAAGTCCCTACCTCCTTTAATTTTTTCTGACACCATTATGGCAGACTGGGACAGAAAAGGTATTAAAAAAATAGGAGATATGCTGGACTTAGATGGAAATATATTTCAATTTTCAGATTTGATGGCAAAATTTAACATAGCAAGATATAGCTTTTTTAAGTACCTGCAGATTAGGAGTTTTTTTACTAAGAAAAAAGGAGGTGTGGGGGGATTTAATACAAATAACTTTATGGAAGCAATAGCGCAAAGCGGGGTGTGCTCCATTCGATATTTTTATGCCCAGTTGGCTGAATTGAAGAAGGACGACACTGACAAATTTGGTAATAAATGGGCTGGAAAATTAGGGATACCGAGCCAGGTTTTTCCGAATTCCTTGGAGCTAGGTTGCTCAGTCTTTTATTCCGCCCCACTCCAATCCCAGCATTTTAAAACGCTGTATCAACTCTACCATACGCCAGATCGCCTTGCACAGTGGGGTGCCACTACAGGGATTAATTGCTGGCGGTGTAATGCTCCGGCCGCAGATAGTATCCATATTTTTGCGCTATGTCCCAAATTAAGACCCTTATTGAAGGGTATTGAGGAATTTATGGTCCGTACACTTGCTTTGAATGTGACTTTAACACCA
This sequence comes from Lissotriton vulgaris, assembly GCF_964263255.1. NCBI lineage: Eukaryota > Metazoa > Chordata > Amphibia > Caudata > Salamandridae > Lissotriton > Lissotriton vulgaris. The sequence goes on from NW_028244609.1 coordinate 396,746, forward strand.
ACAGTAATTATGTTAGGAGTTAGGGGTTGCGAAGTCGACCACGGTGAATTTATATTTGTGGCAATGGCGGTCCTCAGGTTGTTGATTGCTAGAATCTGGCTGGATCCCTTACCCCCGGCAATACAACAGTGGATTGCCTTATTATTGGGGACGTTTAACCTTGAAAAGGGTATATTTGGGAAAAAATGTAAAAGGGTAAAGAGGCTGGGAATGAAAATTTGGGAACCGGTACATCGATGGAAGGAAAGGACAAATGCAAGTGTAGTCTGATGTATTAATATATTTGCAATGATTTATTAATGGTTTTTTTCTTCGCTCTTCTGTGTTGAAGGTTATGTTTAGTATTATATTGTTTTTCTTGATAGTAACTTTGGTGTATTAAATGTATTACTTTATGTATTAATTTTATTTGTATTCTGTGATATGTGTGTGCCAGAAAAATCTTTGGTTTTACAATAAAAATATTTAAAAAATAAATAAAAAAAAAAGAATTAAAAAAAACTCCTCACTCATGCCTACAAAGCCCTCCACGGTGTAGGACCAGCATACCTGAACCACCGCCTCTCATTCCACATCCCCACCAGTCACTGTCCTTCGGATCCACAAGACAAGAACTGGTGGAAGATCCTTCTCCAGGTCTTCCCAAGACCTGGAACACACTGCCTACCTACCTCAGACAATCCCCATTGGTGACCCAATTCAGGAAGGAGCTCAAGGCCTGGCTCTTTGACTGGAGGCCTAAGGGCAGACGGACCAACAGCCACCGCCCAGCCCCTTCCAAGCACCTTGAAACCCTCATCGCTAAGTAGCCACGCTTTACAAACCCTAATTGATTGATTGATTGACATATAGTGGTGTCCTTGTACAATGTCTAGTAGAGGGGATTTCCCCTACCTCTGGATACCTAGGAAGGCCATCAAGGACCAACTTGGATGCCCAACACTTTACAACTGGTCACAGGTGTCTTGAAAGTATCATGTATACCTAGTGTCCAACCTATAAGTAAGAAGTTTTTTAACAAGTGTTTTGGTTAATGACCTACTTTACATCGTCTCAAAGTTTGTCGGTTTTATGCCCCAATCCGATGTATTTTGAATTATGTTACTTTTTTTCAAGACTGCGATCCATTAGTTATGTGATCTTTGCTCATAATGTGTGACCTAGACTGCTACTTAACTTCAAATAAACACCACTTGGAAGATAGTCTTGACAACACCAATAATTATGGCATGTAAACTATTTAAAAATTAGTTAATTAATTAAAAAATTATCTAACATTATTAAATTGTTCTCTCTACAACTTCTTAAATAAGACTTACCGCCACCAGCGTCTCCATCTGCAGTAAGAAAATAGAGGGGTTAACAGTCAGATATTGTGATCTGTGATGTCCCTCCCATCCTAGTATCACAAGAACATTAAGAGCACTGAAAAGATTTAGGTATTGAGATGAGCACTTGAAATAGAAATTTAGTATTTCCAACAAAAACAAAATTCAGGGTCAAATACGTTTTATTTCGCCCACCAGGGTCATAAAAGAAGAATTCATCACACAACAATGTGCACAGTGAAACAGTTAATAGAAAGCATACATTTTCCCAAAATCATATAAGATATATATGTACATACTGTTATGAACATCATTTATAAATATGACATATCATTAATAATGGGATATTAAAAGAAATAACCCAGATAGGGCACAAATAAGACAAACTGAGAGTTAAATCATCAGACAGGTGATCAGCCTAGGGCTTTCTTGCATAGCACCCACATTTCTCCCAAGATCTTTGCAACAGAGGTGATCAGTGGTATAGAAGAGTCTGATCTGAGAATACGGAGGGCGTCCTGGTGATTCCGTACACCTAGTGACATAAATATTAGCGCCAGCCATTTATGCTGGGCGGATGAAAAGCCTGGGCTAGCAAACAATACATGCAAAACACTTTCCTTCTAATGGTCACACGAAGGGCAAGTGCTACCTCCTTCACCCTTCCAACCTGTTGTGAAAGACCTAACAGATAGGGTACCTATACAAAACTGGAAATAAAGCTTCCTATACAATGGCACCATTACTACATACTAGAATAGTTCCCCCCCACACCGTATCTGGATGCCCATGTAGTCACTTGTCAGCTTAAGGGTGGCTGACTTCCAAACAACCTTGTCATCCACGAGCGACCAGTATTTCATTTTGAATTCATCTTTGGATGGGAAAACAGATGAATTAGTTTGGTTCCACAAATCATGAAAGCCTAATGATTACAAGGCTGAGTTCATATTTGGAAGCCATAGGATTGAGTTAAATTTGTCAGCCTTCATGACACCCCTCAGGCTATCAGTCTATTGTTCAATCTCAGGAGTGGTCTACAGGCCCATTCAGTACAACAGTGCCCATAGACGAGTTTTGTATGTGGTCCTTGTAACACCTACGCCACTAAACAATGGGTATAAAGGGGTAGTAGGTTGGAGGGGGATCAAATTCTTGGGACACCTTTAGTGATGTCATGATGTATGGCAAATCCCCACAGCTCATCCCCTTAAAGGTTTGAGCCCAAGCCCTTGACATCTTACATTTGAATTTGCAGCAGTAAGGGGTTTAGAATAAGATGTTGAAAACTCCTTAAGTATTGTGCCAAAGATCTGCTTTAGCCTGGTTATGGCCTTACTAATGTGCGGTTGCCAAGACATATGCCCTGCAAAAGTGACCCCATGATGTGTAAAGGAGTCAACTTGCTCAAGAGAGGTTCCTCTCAGGATTGGTTTGCCCTTAAAAGATTTAGGCTGCCTTATAGGACATCACCTTAGTCTTTGAAGTGTTGGTTTCAAAGCCCTGGGCCTATAAGAATTCGTTAAAATTATCTAAATGTTTTTGGAGGCCTGGAAAGGTCTTGGAAAACAATAGGGTGTCATCGGCAAATAAAAGAATTGGGGGGCATATGAATTCTCGAAAATTGCGCTTGCAAAGGGGAAGATTTGAAGAATCTGTCCCTTTGCAACCGCAATTTTTGCATTTGGGATGCATCCTCCCAAATGCAAAAATCGCAATTAGCAATTGCATTTAAGGAAACGCAAACTGTGATGCCTTAAATGCATTGCAAGATTGCATTTAAAATAGCGATTTCACTATTATGGACCGCTAAATACTGATCATTTCAACCTCATGGTATTTAGCAAAAACGTAGAAAAATGTATTAAAGTGCTTTTTTTGAAGTTTCAGGTTACACACACACGTCGTTGGGGCATGTGTGTGCGCAACATGGGTGTACATCACAATTTCAGGGGTGCAACAGGGTGTCCTTTTGACACCCTTTCACCCTTAAAATTGTATGCGCAATTTGCGAGCACCTATTGGTATTCGCAAATTGCGCATGCAATTTCCCATTCATTCCTATGGGCCTGTAGGCCCATAGGAATGAATGGTAAGCCATTCCTTAATTGCGACTCGCAATTTGCAAGTCGCAATTAAGGAATATTTAGGAATCGCTATTTTAATAGCAATTCCTACATGCATAGGCTTTTGCAAGTCATTAATTGCGATTCCTTAATAATCGCAATTAAGGACTCTCAAAAGCCTACCTTGATGCATGTGCCCCATGGAGTTTTAAAACCTCCCAACAATGGAGCATCTTCCTCGAGTTGTGCCAAGATGGAAGCAAAGTCATTAATGAAAAGTGAAAACAGGATCGGTGCCAGCACACATCCCTGTCAAACGTCTTTGTATACTGGTACTCTTTCTGTCAAATGTGTCTGGTCTCCTCCCCATCTTATAAGTGCATAATTGACTACATGTGGGCAGATTAAGAGAGATAACATTGGTGAGGGCATGTGCATGTCGGCCAAAATACTCCACTGGTTCGGTCTAGAAATCATATCAAAGGACGATTTTAGGTCGACAAACTTGACATACAAGCTGTAACACGAATCATTACAGTGGGATTCAGGACATTAGATGTGTGTGTGGTTTTGATTCAATGCGTTAAACCACTGAAATCTTTCAGTTATGGTAACAACCATACAACCCACACCATACCTCATGCCACCCTCCATACTCAACATATCAATTTGCCAATGGTACAGAAACAAAGAAAAGAACTATGAAGCAAACACCATGGCAAATGGCACCATATGATGTATGGTGTGTGTTGTGTTTATCCATAATTATAACTTGCAAAGTTTCGTAATTTCACATGTTTGAGCCATAACAATAACTTCGTTTTAACTATATGTTTTTTTCAAGCAATCACGAATCATGTCAAATGAAAAGATGCTTCTCGATTTGAGTATTCATCTCGAAGAGTAAAAGGAAATTTCAATAAACTATCTAACATTATTGGACTTTATATCTTCTCTCAGATAATCATTTGTACCTTGTTTTGGTCAAATGAAGTTTTGATGCTAAAAGGTTACCAGTGATCGGAGAGTTTAGCACTGGGCGAGCTTGGTGAGCCCTAATAAGGTGAAACAGTCTATGGTTGCTTGTGTTCTGGTTCAGGGAGGACCTAGCATGGCAGTTCAGACTAATATTCATATGGCAGGTTCAAACTAAGATGGCATAATGCGCAAAATAACAATGGTCTGGGATGTGGCACTGAGTATTTACTAGTTGGTGAGATTAGTTCAAGCATTCCATCTATCACTTTTTTGTATACATCAGTGTGATGTCCCTGCCCAGGCAGGACTTTCCTCTGTGGTCAGCTTGCTGCCCCTGCCCCCTCCTCCCTGCCCTCTGTTGTCCGAGTCCATGGCCCTGCCTCCCTCCTTCTGCCTCGCATGGATGTGGTGCCACTGTCCCTCCTATTTATCATCTGTGGTTAGCTTGTCGCCCCTACGAGTACCCCCTTCTATAGTTCGAGACCATGCCCCTGCCTCCCCTCTCCAGCTCTGCATGGTCCATTGGGCTGCTACTGCTCTTCCCTCCTACCATATGTAGGTTGCAGTGCATGGCCTGCTCTACTATGCCCACCACTGTACATGTGTGTGTGCCCCTGTAGGAAGGTACTCCCTTTAGTAGGATTGCCCCCCTCCCTGGTTCACAGTGCCTGTGTTCTTCCCCAAAACGGTACCTTTATTTCCACAATTGGCACACCTCTGGCACACATATAAGTCCCTTGTAAAAGGTACAGGTGGTATCAAGGGCCATGTGACCAGAGAGGGTATCTAAGTGTTGCAGCGTGTATTCTGCTACCCTAGGAAACCTCTCACCAAACACATGCACACTGTCACTGCAGACTGCGTGTTTAGATGCTGCCAAAAGGGAAGAGTTGAACTGGCACACATCCCTGTGTGCCAAGCCTACCAGCACTGCAGAGGCATAGGTGAGTCACCCCCCCAGCAGGCCTTACAACCCTAAGGCAGGGTGCACTATACCTCATATGAGGGCATATCTACCCAAGCAGATGTGCCACTATAATGTCTAAGTCCATCCTTAGACATTATAAGTGCACGGTGAAGTCATACTGCGAGAAAGTGCCCTCTTTTTGCATGGTTGCCCACACGTTTTGCTAAACTGCTGATGTACCCTGGGCCTATGTAGTTTCCTTAAACTGCATTAAAAACAAAACACAATTAGCATTTTTGGCCACAGGTCAGTCCCTTGTAAATGGTACCACAGGTACCAAGGGCACTGTGGCCAGGGAAGGCCTCTAAGGGCTGCATCACTTATTGTGCCACCCTTAAAAGCCCTGTACCTTTACACACACACACACTGCCTTTGTAGGCTGCATGTTTTGGTGCAGAACAAAGTGAAGAGTCGACAAGGAACACATCCCTGTGTGCAATGCCTACAACCCACTGCCCTCTGGCATAAGTCAGCCACCCCTCTAGCTGGGTGCACTATACCAGTGGGGAGTGTACAGGTGCATGAGCCCTGTACCCCTACAGTGTCTAAGCCAATTCTTAGACATTGTAAGTGCAGTAATGCCATTAAGAGTATATGGCTGGGAGTTTGTCATTACTAACTTCACAGCATCATAATGGCTTTACTGAAAACTAGGAAGTTTGGTATCAAACTTCCCAGCACATTAAACCCACACTGATGCCAGTGTGGGACTTAATGAAAAATGCATTCAGAGGGCATCTTAGAGATGCCCCCTGAAAAACGACCTAACACTAGTGACCAGGCTGAGTGGCTGCGTTCAGCTGCCACCACCAGACATGTTTCTGGACCCCTGGGTCGAGAGCCTGCTGCTCTCAGGAGTTTGTGACAAAGCACATCCAGGGATGAATCGGCCGATTTATTATCTATTGAATTCATTTCTTCAGAGGGCAACGTGGCAAAGGAAGGCACGCTTGCAACCTGGAGGAACGTAGGAATAGTAAAAAGTATCCTTGCTGAAATGGCCAAATTAAGAGTGGGGAATTACTTTAAAAGAAGAAATAAGAAAGGGTTATCCGTCGCCCCTGCTAAGAAGATGTGGGAAAAGAGATGACCACAAAAGTCGATCCACTCATTCAGTACTGTAAGGTGCCAGGAGGGCTGAATCAGTCAGCAACGATCACTTGAGGCAGATACAGAGTATTAACGTCAATTGAACCCACTGCCAGGCAGGCGAGATCAAAGGAAATTTAATGAAACTGCTCTCCTGGAACATCGCAGGAGCAAACGACATCCTACACAATAGTAGAAAGACAGCCACTTAGGATCAATACGACATCATAGCACTACAGGAAACATGGTTAACAGAGCCAATTGATGTACCAGGCAGATTATGCTTCCACGTAAGTGCGACTCACCCTCAGCGTTATGGGCGTGCTAGGGCAGCACTTTCGGTATACTTATCTACTGCACTGAAGATCAATGCCTCTCAATTGGCCACATTGGCACCTGACATGCAAATTATTAAATTGGAGAACGCAATAAAGGGCAAAACTAGAACCATCATTTTAATCAACATATATGCCCACCCGAAAAACACAACTAAAAAAGAACTCTTCCAACGTGTTGTCAAATTTGTATCTAACACCCACCTTGAACAACCGAGCTGGGAGAATATTGTCACGGGAGATTTCAACACTAATCTCCCACACCATCCGGAAGAGGAGGACAATATTGCTGCTGCAAATAAATTGTGGGATGTTGAACCCCAGGAGACTCCATTGGTCAAGAAGACAGACAAAGTGGGTAGGCAGTTGATGTGGGACCTTGAACGCCTCGGACTACGGGTAATAAATGGAAGAGCCAGCCAGGATAAACCCCCTGCTTCCACCTATACAGGCTACAATGCAAACTCTATCCTAGACTACACAATAGTAGCATTACCCTTGCTAAGTCTAATCAAAAACTTCTAAATACTCTGCTCACTAGACAGTGATCACTCAATGCAACACATTGAGATGAAACTGACCGCCTCTAGGTACTTAAAAGCACCAACAATAGCAGGTACAACCACAACAATCAATCTGAAGCGTTTAAGGTGGACGAGCAACATACTTTCTCAAATAGCGTTGGACGCTAAGAAGCAACTCAAAACGTCCACTAAAGAGTAGGACCTGTGCTCAGAAACTTGGTCTGACTTTTTGTAGAAGATACCTAGGACCAGTACCAACTCTAAAGGGAAGACCTTTCCTAAGGCCGACACTAAACTCACAAAAACTACACTCTCAATGAGAAGACACTTGCAGAAGCTCACAAGACGAGCACAAGGTCAAAGGACAAACCCAAGTATCAGGCAAGAAGTTCGAAAAACAAAAAAACATTACAAGACACTTATCTGGATAGAAAAAAGGAACCAAGCAGATGACTTCTGGAATAAACTGCTGTACAACATAAAAAAATCAGACTCTAGGGCCTTTTGGTTGCAAGTCAACTCCATGAACAGAACAACTCAACCTATAAGTATGACTTGTACTTCTGAAAATGATTGGGCCCAACATATAGTCGATACCCTTTCAATTAAATCACCAACACACCTGACAACAACCGTAATAACCGCAAGTGAAACATCAAGAATAGTGGACCAAGAAAGCATGGCTAATCTTAGTTCCAACAACTTAATTACCCATCAGGAATGCTCAGGTCATCCAACGCTGCCAGATGATGAATGTCGAATACTAAAAATAATCAAGAATAGCAGGCAAGATTGTGCACCAGGACCGAACGGCATCCCGCAGTCAATTTACAAAGAGGACCCCCAGTTCTGGGCCTGTAAATTCAATCTCCTTTTTCAATCAATAAGCAACACAGGTTGAATCCCTGAAAGCTGGAGGGGTGCTATCATTAATCTGATCTTTAAAGGGGGAGATCGTAAAAATCCAATTAATTACCGCCTGATAGCCCTCATTGATGCGGAAGCAAAATACTGCGCATCCCTGGTGCTAGCAGATCTAGCACAATGGTCGGATTCGAACAACAAAATCCCGTTAAATCAGACAGGATTCCGTTGCGGAACTGGCACTATGGCAAACGCAATGACACTGTGCCTGATAGCCGAAAAAAGTCTACAAAACCATCAGGAACTTTACACCTGTTTTGTGGACTTTAAGGCGGCCTTTGACCGCGTCAGCAGGAAACTATTATGGACCAAATTGAAGCAGCAGGGCCTGCCTGACTCAATCCTAACGGCAATCATCGACCTGTACACTAACACCTGGATGCAGGTAAAGATTGGCAATGGACAGCGGTTAACCCGGAAGATTGGTACCTTTGATGGATTAAAGCAAGGCTGTGTGTTGGCCCCCCCATCTCTTTAATTTATTCATGGCCGATCTAACAGTAAGCCTGGACCAGACTAATGCTCATCCACTGTGGCTACTAAAAAACCTCCGTGTAACACATCTATCCTATGCCGACGATGTGGTGCTGCTAAGCCAGACAAGAATAGGCTTGCAACGTCTACTGCAAGAACTGTCCAGATACACAAAACAGAATCTACTAGAAATAAACAGCACAAAAACAAAAACCATGGTTATAACTCGACGCCACAAAGCACCACCAACCTTCATGATAGATAACGTCAAGCTAGAAGTGGTGGAAAGTTATAACTATCTTGGGATACAACTGGACAAGCGCCTCAATTTCTCTACGCACCTCAACAGCATTGAAAAAAAGGGCATGGCACTATTGCATGCTTTTAGCACCTTAGCGACCAAACTTAAAGGACCTCTGGTTTCCCCCCTGCTAACAGTATTGAAAGCTAAGCTACTCCCAACAATAGCCTACGGGAGAGTATTACATCATGGTAATAGCGTGCAACCCTTAGACAAAGTACAATTGAAAATCTACAAGCGTGTATTTGCGTTACCAAGCAATGCATCAGCCGCACAAGTAAGACTTGAATTTGGCTTACAATCACAAGTGTTGCTGAAAAAGTACGAGATAGTCAAATTTTGGTACAATGTCTGGATGAACCAGGACATTGCGGTCTATCGTGCCATGTGGGAAACAATCCACAGGCGTCCCAACTCCATCTATGCCAAATACCTCAAACTGTCATTAGAATCGACTGAGTTGGTCGCACTTTGGGAAACCAAGCTTCCAGTACAGGCATTTAAACAGGTGGTAAAGAAGGCGGCCAACAGGCATTCGTTGCTTAACGATAAGCTAACCTTCAGTCATCGAACCCATGCTTGGATGACAATCCAATCCTATAAAAAAGATGTACCGGCAGCCTACCTAGACCTTGCTTTCTCACCATTCATCAAACGCAAACACCTCAACTTAAGGTTGGGTAGCTTCTCAACGAATGCTGACCAACCTAAATGGAAGCCCCAAGAAAGTGAGGAATGCGATCTATGTGGCGCAGGAAGACAGGATTTCACCCATTTGATTTGTATATGCCCAGTGCTGATTCAGGAACGTCGGAGTTGGTTAAAAGCCAAGTTTAAGGAACTTGGAATTCGCACTTGCCGGTCTGCGATTGTACAAATCCTATGCTCAGTAGACCCACAACTTATTTGCAGAGCAGACAAACTTATTGCCAACTTTGAGAAAAAGCGAATATCATTGGCAAAGACTTGAACCAGCAACATGTTCATATTTAAAAATTTGAATGACTGCTTTATTTTACAATATTTTATACAGCGGTGTTAACTTTCTGCTTTTTAAACATTGTGATATCCAATATTTTATAATGGTTTTTATTAACTACACAATAAAGTTATTCATTCACATCCAGGGATGCAGTGTTAAGCCTCCTACCCAGGGATGGGCAGGGTCCACGAAGGGGAAGCTTCAAAGGCTTGCTGCCTTTGTGAGCTACCCCAGTCCCTTTTCTGCTTTCAGCAACTCGCCCCCACCGGTTCTGACCTCCACTTTGGGCAGGAGAATCTGCGTGAAAATCAAGTGAGGAAGGGAGATGTGACCACCTTTTGCCAACCCCACTCCTCAGGTGGGGGAGGCGAGGTGAAGCACAACTCTCAGTCCCCCCATCATGCGGATGAGGTGACTCAGCCAACCAGAATGAGGCATATGCACCCCCACTGGAGGGTGGCATAATAGGGGGTGTACCCACCACAAGGAAGGGACCCATTGGTCCTAGCCTTTACCTATCTGTAACACCCATAAATCCAGTAAACATGAACCTGGCCTCCTCAGACAAGACCCAACAAGTGGAAGAGTAGAAGACAGCCCAAAGAAACTGTGCTAAAACTAAGAAGAGGAGGACGTCCACTGGCCTGTCCCCACCTCAAACCTGCTCCTGCAAAAGCCAGGTGTGTTCTGCAGCCAGTAGACTCAAGAACCCATAGGACCTGCCCTGCCTTGCAAGCCAAAGACTTTGTCTCCCATGACCACCGTATTTGCTCACCCACAGATTCTGGCTCCTTCCAAATCCATGAGTCTGCACCACTCTACACCCAATGCCCTGCAGCCTGATTTTGAGTAACTCAATACCACAAGAAGGTCCTCCTGGTGATCCAGATCTGAGATCTGGTGATCTCTGACCTGCCTTGAATCTCCAAGCGAAGCCGTCAGCCTCTTTCCGGAGGATCCCCCCGACTGCGCCGAGAGCTGGTAAGCAAAACCCGCTGTCTAAAAACACCCCTGCACCCAACGTACCACAGTCTTGGGTGGCCCAACCAACATTGTCCCAGCATCCCCAGACATCCCAACTTACCTCTCCCATCGGTGGTCACCTCCAGAAGATCTTCGTCCCCCAGCCTGCAGTCTTGTTGCAACTGGAGAATCCCCATTGCAAACAACAGGACACCCAACATCAAAACAGCACCCTTCACCCAGCCGCCCCTGTGCCACTGCGGGTGTACCTTGGGTGCTAACTCAGATCCCCCTTTACCCTGAGCCTAACACTCCGAGCTTTGCTCCCACAACCTTGTAGCCTGCTCGTGAGCAGCCACCAACCGGAGGCGCCTATCTCCCCTTGGATAATAACTCTGCACTCGGCTGCCCTAGTGGCGCTGAGGGTGTTTCAAAAGTGCATCCTTGACCCTGGGAAAACCCTGTTTCTAACCCCCAGAATACCAACTCCCACAACCAAGTACTTACCTGTTAACTGATAACCACATTTTCTCCGTAGGAATACAGTGACTGTTTTTCTTTGAAAATTGTTCTAAGTGTGGAGTTGGTTTTGTATGAGAACTTGAAAAAATACAAATAATTAAAAACTGCTTTACTTAAGTTTTGTCTAGGAAATGTCAAAGTGTGATATCTAGGCATATTACAATGAGTAGAAAAAGTAATCCATAGAGTAATCTGTAAAGTCATCAAAAGTAATCTAACAGTAATTTCCACTGTATTGAAAATATTTACAAACCTGTAACAAAGACATTTTCATTCATCTTTCTTATATTGTTCAACCTGCCTTGAAAAGTACCATTCACACTGACCTGTACCAGGCATGCTTGGTTCTAGAAAATAAACATAACTAAATAATATTTTGATACAAACAAACTCATCTGAGTTCAGTTTTTGAGTGTGTAACATCATTTGCTGCCTGAGTTTGTACAACACATGCTTGGCACTACCCTCTAATAAAGCCTTACTGCTTGCTCACACAACCACAAATAGAGAGTAAGGTGCTCTCTACTTTTACTACTGCCTACCTTTATGGTTCCACTGTACTCTGTGCACACTACACCTCATTTCGGTTTAGTATACACAGAGCCAGCTTACTGCACATAATGAGTGCATGGGTGAGTTGGAACTTGTCACTACGAGTTCCACAGCTCCATGATATTTCACCAAATTCCAAGATGTTTGGTATAAGGCATTTCAGATTAATTAGCCCACACTGTTGCCAGTGTTTGATTAATTATTAAATTCAGTCAGAGTCCACCTCAGAGGTGCCCCTGCAAACATACCAAACTTCTAGTGTTTACCCAACTGGCCTACACCCTGCCATCTCTAGACATGCTTCTGACTGCCTGAGATGGGAGCCTTTTGCTCTTGTGGGTCAGAAACAAAGCCTGCTCTGGGTGGAGGTGCTTCACACCTACCCCAAGAAGGAACAGCATTGAACGGCGCAGAGCCTCACAGGTTTTCTACCCTTTGTTATGCGGATCAGGGACTCTCCAGCTAGTGAAGATGCCTGCACCCCTGAGCGAGCCTTACTTTTGGCTACAATGTCAGCGGGAATATTATTAAGCAAGAGAGGTGTGTCCCCTCTCAGCCAGGACCACCCCTAAGGTGCCCCGAGCTGAAGTTACCCACTCCTTTGAAAATTCTCAATATTGTTTTGGAGGATTATATCCAATAGGGTTAGGGATATGCAATCTCACCAGAAGGAGTTGACATACAAAGGGGTAGGCACCCTGAAGGTAAGTAGCCCATAGGCTACTACCTTTAAACCCCTTTAACACCCATAAATTGAGCATTTATTGGCACCCATGAAACATAATCCTCAGTATAGGAAAGTAGGATCTATTTTCATGGTTACCCCAATCTTTTGCCTTGTGTTATGCTGTTTCTGACACCTGCTAATCAGGTCTCTGTGCTTTTTCCTCTCAAATGGATATGGTGAGTACTTAGGTTTGGCCACTGGTGTACCCTTATAAGTCACCAGTATATGGCACCAAAGTACCCAGGGCAAAAGTACACCAGGGGTCTCGCATGGGCTGAAGCATGCATTGTTCCACCCAAGTGAGACCACTCAAACTGTGACTACATGCCTGCCGTTGCAGCCCTTGTAAGTTGATGCTAGCACCACTTACAACAGATATAAGTTGCCTTATATCTGAGGTCACTGCACTTGAAACCTATAAGTCACCCCTAAGGCAGGCCTTCCAGCCCTGAAGGCAGGGTGCTTGGTTCTAAGTATGAGGGCACCCCTGCATGAGCTGGATGCCCCTACAACCTTTGGAGTCCAGTCTCCCAGGTTGTAAGTGCATTAGCATTATGTTATATAGAGTGGCCATGCGTCATAATGCGAGGTCCATCTCTAAACTGGCTGTAACAAACCCTGTCATCTTTGGTATCAAATCATACCCCCACACCATATACGGTGTGGGAGGCATGATTCTATGCACTGTAAGGCTCCTCCGGGAGGCCCTCTGTGCTCCTGGTACCAGTTTTCCAGAACCGGACAGCAAGCAAGGACTGCTGCCGACCAGGGACATGTTTCTGCCCTCCTGCTGCTGAGCCAAGCTCGAGCAGGAGAAGGGAGAACAATAGATATCGTGTCACAGGGAGGTGTCATCACCTCCCAGACAGGGTTTAGTGTATTGGCCAGGGTGGGGGCGCTTGCTAGCGTCACCGTGACTGCTTGATGGGCAAATCTGGTGCCTTCTTTGCATACTCCAGTTCAAAACAGTTCAGGGAGCAGTTGGCTCCCGCTCTAGCATGAAACTGGACAAAGGACTTTGTAAGTATCCTCTCTTCTTTCCAGCCCCTCCTCTGGGAGGGACCCCTGTATCTTCCAAACCCTGTCCTTAGGGTACTTAAGGGCTTACCTGTGGGTAAGTCCCTAGTTTCGTCATGGGTCAAGATTCAGATCAGAAACCACTTCATCTTTGATTGTCTGGGCACACTGGACTTCTCTACTTTGCTCTGAGCACCGATACTGTAACTACGAAGACTCCTGCTGCTCTTGTCTTGTTGTCCTGCAAAGTCCATTGCTGTGCTCCATACAGGATCCTCACAAGGCCTATTGACATCCAAGATGCCTGAAGGAATCTCCCTTGAAATGAAGAATTCACTCCCCTGCATCTGCAGGCAGAGAAACACAGCTGACCGGACTGCTGATCTTGGTCTCCCACAGACTCTGAAAGGCTCAACAATATAGGTGGTGGTTCTGCAACTCCCTCAAGGCCTGCACTGTCTTCTCACCGAGCTTGAGGCCAGTATCCCTCATCGGAACTGTTGGAACAGAACCCCTGTGCACCGCATCGACTGTTACCAAGACTTGTTGACTCTCTTCCTCAAAGACCTTCGGGCTCCAAGAACCTCCAACCTGAAGCATCTCCTGTAGCCAAGATCATCATCCTCCCTTGCACCGACTCCAGACTCCCCTGCTTGTGGTGAATCACTTGGACCTTGCTAGCCCTGACACTGCCCCATTATTCCTTTCCACGTTGTGAGCAGTGCCAAGGCTTGTTGGTGGTCCTGATGGACACCGACCCCTCAACTCTCGACATCCGATGTGGGACAGCTTGTGAACAGCTCCTGGTAATAGCGTCGCCTGGTCCACACAGTTGCAGCTCCAAGGTCATCGTCAACTCTCCTGCATCACGCAACATCTGTGGACATTTGTCTACTGTGCCTCCTGGTCACTCCTGAGTGGCAGAGACTCTCTCCCCTCTGCTTGCAGGTACTCCTCATTGTGACTCCACCTTTGAGGTCCAGCGGACACTTTCAACTTCTTCACCAGATGCATCTTCCTTAAGTCCTCCATTGAGTTTAATAGCAGTTTCTGACGCCACTTTGCACCTATGCACCCTGCTTCCCTGGTGTAGGTATCCTAGTTCCTATGATATCGACGGGTGGAATGGCTCTCCAACCTTCTGTCTTCCACTGGGTTTCTTCAGGGTCCACTGGGAAGGGTCCTTCTTCTCTAAAATTTCAACCACAACTTACTGTAGCGATTACAGCCAGCAAACGTTGGTACAAGGCAGTACGGGGTCGAAACCGCTGCTGCACTACAACTCCCAGAATGCCCTGGGTCCCGGCAAACTGGAACTCGCATCCGGGTACAGCAATATAAGCACCTCCCCGACACTACTGGGTGCTTGTCAATCCTTCCTTTAGCCTTAATAGAGCTTGTTTTTTTATATACGCTGAGAGCTGGTTTCCGCGGACGCTTTCCTTCCCGCTTGGACGCTGAGAGCTGGGTTCCGCGGACGCTTTCCTTCCCGCTTGGACGCCGAGAGCTGCGTTCCGCGGACGCTTTCTTTCCCGCTTGGACGCTGAGGACTGGTTTCCGCGGATGCTTTCTTTCCCGCTTGGAGGACGCCGAGGACTGGTTACCACGGACGCTTTCTTTCCCGCTGTGAAGAGGTAGGATTAGAACAGTCGCACGGCCGTGCTGGTTAAATCTGTTTTGCTACTTTGCCTCATTGCTCACATTTCTCCGAACCTATAACTGCGTCTCTTCTCTCCCGTCTTTATTTTGAACTCCGTTCTATATTCCTCAGTAGTGACTTTAACTACCTTGAATATTGATACGCCTCTCCAACCTGCCATCCGTTCGTTTTGGGCTGTGGCGGAACAGCTGCAGAACGCGACAGTAGATTACCCACTACAGAAACGGCAGAGATTGTTAGACATTCACTGAGTGGGCAATCCTGTGAGTGTTCCCCTTATTTCCCTATTGAAGACAGATAAGGTGAGCTTACAGTCTAGTCTAATCAGTTTTCCCTTGTGTTTTCATAGCAACGTTGTGCTCCGAAGAACTCCTTACAGTAGACCAAACCTAGAGGGGTGCCTTCACAACAACTTCGTTCTTCTGTTATCCCCTTCCCTTTTCCCTGGAGTGCAAACTGTCCCTAGCGTGTGTCTCACTCTGGGAGAGTTGGCGCTATTGGGAACTAGGAGGCATCTAATCGCGCTGTGGTCCCCGCTGGCTAGATACCTAAGGTTAGTGGCTTGTGTGTTATCTTATTGGGCTGCCTCTCAACTGCTAACCACGACACTTACCTATTGATTGAATTGAGCACCATGTTATGTTTCTACTCAGCACAAGGCTCCTGTGGGGTTCCAGGAAACCATTGTATACTTGAGCTACTTACCTGTTCTATTTGCAAAGTGCGCATTGCATGTATATCTCCGGGTAGGTGATATTTTTTATGTGTTAGCGAGTGTTTAATGATAAATACCTATATTTATAAATACACTGTGTGGTTCCTTTTCACTTAATCTATACCAATACGATTGTGTTCTGGTAAAACAAGCTGCTTTATACTCCTTCTGGACTAATCCTGAAGGCTGCTGTCCACAGCTACCTCTTACAGAGCTTTCTAAGGTTGTCTAAAATCACCATAAGGGTTGTCTGGATTAGTGCAGGGTTCTACACCTACATAAGTGAGCACCATATATTAAACCAGGCTCCTACAATCAGATTACCGACTACCTACAAAGAAGAGGACAAAAAAGAGCCATGGAGCAGAGAAGTCTGAAGACACCAACTGACTTGACCTCAGCCCTACCAGCCAGTCTGCAGCCCTCAAAGACTCTGAAACAGAAGAGCATGCTGTCCTGCAGCCCAGAGAACTACAGGTCCCTGGGAGGACTGCCTGCCTTCTAAAAAGACTTTTAATCTCCTGTGGACAGCTGGCCTGTCAAGAAGAAAACCAACTTTAAAGATAGGTGCTCCGCCTGCGGAACAGTGAAATTGACCACCTCTGCACCCGACGCCCACTGCCCAAGTCCAAGTTGTCCACCGGTCCAGAAAATTTTCCCCAGCGATCCTGAGCAAGAGTCCCTCGTGGGTTGACCCGTGCCAGGCTCCAACTGAACACCTGCAGCCTGTGCACGACAATACACTTGTAAGGTGGCTTCCGATGCAAAAGGACACACCCCCTATGCCCCTGGGCCTTGAGGAGATTTACCGACGGTGTCCTGACATTCCTACACATCCCAACTTTCCTGTGCAGTTGTAGGTTTCTTTTGTCCAGACTCCTGGCCTGAGCCTGCAGCCTTTTTCGATTCCAAGACTCTCTGTTTGTTTGCATTGAGTGCCCAATGCTATGTTGGCACTTTACACCCAGCTGTTTCTGTGCCTCTGAGAATGTAAGTTTGGTGCTGCCTTGTGGACCCCCTGTGTATACCTTAAGGCCTAGAGACTGGGTAACCAAACTGTACTACTTACCTATAAGTAGTTCCACTTTGATTTCCCCCTTTCTTCATTGGACAACATTGACCCCAGATCCTGAATGTGACCTCTGCACTCAGCCGCCCCAGTGCCGCCGGTGGTGCAGTGAGATCACATGCCTAAAGCTTGCCTTGTACTGATTCTTCATCCAAAAGCTTAAAATAGTAAATCATTTTCTTACCTGAATATGAATATTAATGATTGTGTTTTCCTCCCATATAATAACATTGTACGGAATGAAAAAAGCAATGTCCATTTTTCACATTGAAAAACAGTGATATTGCAAAACGTATTTTACTGCAACAAAGTATCTTTGATTCTATGAAATAAATATACAAAAAGGAATAATTTTACAAACCATTGGTCTATGATGTAGTCATTGAGTGTGTAGAATCATTTCTTGCCTGTGTGTATACAACAAATGGTTGGCCCTGTCCTCTGATAATCCTAACTGCTCGCCCAGACTACCACAAAAGAGAGCATTAGTATTATCTACTTTAGCCTCAGTAAAGTTTCTGGGGATCTGCTGGAGTGTGCTAATCCTGGGCGGTGAACTCCGCTCCGTTCGTGGAGTTTACGGGGTTTTCCACACTCGGCACAGGACATGGAGTTTCTAAAAAACCTGCTCAATGGAGCAGAGTTTTTTTCATGGCTCGCGCTTCTCAACGTCAAGTTGGCGAGCACAAGCAAGTAAAAACCACCTCCCGATGAGATTTTTCTGCACTCGCATTCGCCAAGGTCTAGTTGGCGAGCAAGGAAAATCAACTCTTGCTAGATTTCTCAACGCGGGCAGTTGAATTTCTCAATGTGAGTGGTTGCGGCAGGTCACGACCACTTGCGTTGAGAAACCTTCCGTTGCGTTGAGAAAGCTGCTGCTCCAGTAAAAAATCTACATGAGCGGCAGAAAGGAAGCTGCACCTTCTTATACTGTGCATTGTGCTTCACAATAATTTTACAGTGCAGGCCAAACACCCAAGCCTCAAAATCACAGCGAATAGCATGACCAGGTGGTGGCCACATGCGTTGAGAAACCTTCCATTTGTGTTGAAAAAGCTGCTGCTCGAGTAGAAAATCTACTTGAGCAGCAGAAAGGAAGCTGTGCCCACTTGCGCTACGCACGGTGCCATTCGCGATGATTTTAAGCATGGGCCAAACACCCAGGGCTCAAAATCATTGTGAACCACATGACCCTAATGAACTCCGCTACTTGCCGATCTCCACGTAGAACTCCAGCAGTTTTTTGTCACTTTGTGGAGTTTCGCTACACAGAATACGGCGAACTTCACCCAGGCTTTTCTCTGTGCACAATATACCTTACTTTGCTATTGTATATAAAGAGCCAGCTCCACCCAGGTTTACTCTGTGCAAACTATACCTTACTTTGGGATCGCATATAAAGAGTCAGCATCCTACAACCTTCCTCTAGCTCCCACCCTGCACGGTCCATTGAGCTGCCATTGAACCTCCTGCCTACCCTCATGGGCCATGCTGCTGCCACAGCTCGTCCATCCCACCCAGCATGGCCAGATTGCTGCCTCTGTCCCTGACCCCCTTCGCCCAGCCTCTTATTATCCAATTTCATGTCCCTATCTCCTCAATCCTGCGCTCCATGATATGTTGTGCTTCCCCTCCCTTCTGCCCTCCATGGTCTGTTGTGCTGCCATTTCCCGTCCTGCCTGACCCGGATCGTTTGTTGTGCTACCACTACTTCTCCTACCCAGCCCTGCATGGTCAGCTTGCTGACCCTGTTCCCTTCCCCCTGCACTCTGTTGTCTGTTTCCACCTCAACCCTTCTTTCTGTCCTTCAAGGTCCTTTGTGCATGCCCTTGCCGTCTCTCCCTTGACCACGTGGTTTGCTGTGTTGCTATTGAGCATCATGCTTATCATACATGGTCTGTTGTGCCCCTCCCACATATCCTGCAGGTTTAGCATAGTGCCCTTGACCCTTTCCCCTTTTCATCTGTTGTACATGTGCCCCTACCCTGTCACTTCTGCCCATCATGGTGCGTTATGCTTCCACTGTTCCTCCTGCCTTCATAATTAGCTCGCTGCACCCCCCTGCCCCCTGCCCTCCATTATCCATGTGCAGTCCCTGCTCCCTCCCTGCCTACTATGGTCTGTTGTGCTGCCACTGCCCCTCCTGTCTGCACTGTATGGTCAGCTTGCTGCCCATGCTTCATTCCTCAGCCCCTCTGTTGTCAGTGTGCATGCCTCTGTCCCCTCTTTCGTGCTGCCTTGTGTGGCCTCTTTTGCTGACACTGCCCATCCCGCCTCCTCACTGTGGTCAGCTTGCTGCCCCTGTCCCTTCCCCTTTGCACTCCATTGGTGCTTCTACTTCTTCAACCCCACCCTCCAGGGTCCATAGTGTTGCCACAGCCCCTCTTTAGTGCCCTCCATGGCCCATTCTGGTGCCAATGCCCCTCATGTCTGCCATGCATGGTCAGCTTACTGCCCTTGCCACCCTCTCCCCTTGCCTCTTATTCATCTGCATACCCCTGCCCTCTCGCTGCTACTTTCCATGGTCCATTGAGCTGCCATTCGTCAACCCTACTTGCCCTGCATTTGTCCATTGTGCTTCCACTGCCCCTCCTGCCTGCCCTATGTGGTGAACTTGTTGTCCCTCCCACTGCGCTGCCACTGCGCTGCCTTCTATTGTTCTAAGTCTGTGACCCTATCCCTTCACTTCTGATATCCATGGTCTTTTGGCATGCCCCTACCCTCACCCTCCTACCCTCCATGATCCATTGTGCTGTCACTGCCTCTCCTGCCTCCCTACGTGGTCAGCATGCTGCCCTTGCCTAGCACCCCACTGTCCTCCATTGTCTGTTTGTTTGTAATGCCCCTTCCCTCTTGTCTTCCATGGTCAGCTTCCCATCACTTTTTATGGACACCAAACCAGGATTGGTACAAATACTATTGTGAATTTTGATACAAATGTATTTTTCCTTTCCTGGTCTTTTCTTGCAGTTTCGCTATTGGCGACAGACCTCCATTAATATGTGAATTACGTACAATTATAGCCTTTTGTTCACTTTTCTGTAGTATACAGATTTTCTATAGCATACGTGAGTAAGGTGGGGATTTGTGCATCCTTGTCCTGAAGAAGGAGTTTTTGACTTCGGAACATGTTGGCGCACATAGGAGGTTAATGTACATCACAATACATTAAAAACCTCACCACACACCTCTTTTAGCAATACCAGCCCGGGGGCCCATTAAAACTTTTTTGAGCTACCCCACGAGCCAGGTATTTTTTAATCATCACCTACTACACTCCAAACCCCACTACTCACTGACCACCACTACCCTACACACACCACACATAGTCTGTGTATAAGTGCTCCCTCTTGTAGTCGTAGGTAGTAGCACGCCGCCTCCCGTAGAGGGGTGAGAAGACACCTATAATGAAGCATGACACCAAGGGTCCTTTTGGTGTGTGAGGGGTATTTTAAAAATACCTAGTGCTCCCCACCATCGTAGGGATCACTGTCACCTATTAGTGGATTCCACTTTTACAAAGTAGACATTTCTCTGTGCTTAGAACTATGCGTGCTTTGCAGCCTGTCTCCCATACACATTTGGGCATTGTGACAGCTAGAGTTTGTGCATACCCTCTAGACAGCCACAACACAAGAAGGCTAGGGTGATGTAAGTACCCATCTACAAACATCTCCATTCTGATGGCTTTGCCTGGGTAGGATGAAAGTGAGGTGCTAACACTTCACTTGACTATGCAGTGTCCTGTTGAAGTCACCCTCACAAGTACTGGGTCTTTCACCCCATAAAATCAGTTAATACTAGACTTTCAACTGGAGCTTTGCCAGAAGAACTGCTGTGCTGCTTAAAGAACTTAACTGGACTGCTGATCTGCATGGCCTGCTTTTCTGTTTGTTTCCCTGCTGCCTGCCGCTCTCTGAATCTACTAAAGGAGAGCTGGACTCTGCTTTCACTCCAGGTGATCTCCAAGGGCGTGTTAGCTTACAACCTGTTGCTTGAAACTCAGGTATTATCCAATCCTCTAACCCTGCTCGTGTGCCTGGCTCAACGAAAGTGGCCCAGAAATTTGCAACACAGATTTCGACACATCTCCCATCTGCAATTTAGCAGAACCCAGCACATCGGCCTGGCTACAGGAATAATAACAGTGCATCGCATCGAATCAACTCTTTGCCGCCAGAGATCTACGCATCGGACAGTGTTTCACCACCGCTGCAGCTTGGCGAGATCATGCAATGCTCTGACTTCGTGGCAGAATCTGGTCAGCCCGAACTTCGCAGCACAACTTATAAAGTAATGGGAGACTTCAAAGAAGATACCTCTAGAGAAGACTGTGAAGGAGTCTGGTGGAATTCAAGCGAGGGTTTTTGAAGAGAGGACCTGCATATAAGGCCATGAGCAAGCAGGGGAGCCCACTGAAGAAAAGGAAAATCCTCAAGAGGAGCCACAGGAGACGCAAGAAGACCTCATGCAGCTCACCAAAGTCGGAGGTCCACGATGAAATAGATGCAGGGGGGACTCTGTTGTTCAGGAAGTGAGGTGCTGGAGGCTGGAGCTTCTTGTAACTTGGAAGATCTCAGGCGTGCTGAGCTAAAAATCCTTGGCAACGGCAAGTCAACACGGTGGACAGGGATTTGGTCAGAGCAGCCCCAAAGGGGATACTGTCTTCCAAATTTCAGAGAAGACAGGTCAGACGTCTAGGGATCAGCAGAACCACAAACTGTGTTGCTGAGCCTCTGACCAGCCAGTTTCATTGTGATGCCTGTAGATGCAGCGCTGCGACTCCTTAACTCCATGGAAGATTTCTTGGGGTGTCCTTTGTTGCCCACAGGTTTTTTGAAGGACCTTGATGAAGCACAGATACAGACGACTCAGAAGACTTGAAGAACAACAAGACTAGGAGCAGCAGAAGTGTTCTTTGGTGCAGTCTTGGTTCCAGTCAAAGTCCAATAAAGTTCAAGTGTCCAGACAACTGATGAGTGACTTGGTTTCAGAGTTGAGTCCGGTCCAACGATGAACCTGAGGACCCACCCACAGGGGAGCCCTTAAATACCCAATGGAAAGGGTTGGGACGACTCAGAGGTCCCTCCCAAAGGAGGGGCTACACAGAGGTGATTATACCTTGTCCAGTTTCACACCAGAAGGGAACCAAGGGTTCCTGAACTGGCTCAAACTAGAGCATGCAAAGAGGGCACCGTATGTGCCCTTAAAAGCAGCCTGGTGGCGCTAGCAAGCACCCCCACCCCAGCCCAATACACTGTCCTGTCTGGGATGTGGTCACACCTCCCTGTGACAGTAAACCTATTGTACTACCTTCCCCTGCTCAAGTTTGGCTCAGCAGCAAGGGGGCAGAATTGTGTCTGTGGTTGGCAGTAGCACTAGTTTGCTTGCAGATCCTGAAAGGCTATTACCGGAAGTACGGGAGGCACCCTAAGGCCCTCACAGAACATGGGATCATACTACCAAGTCTGGAATTGGTGTTGGGGTTAAACTCCAACATGTTTGATACCAAACGCGACCGGGGATTGGAGCAGCCATTATATAGTTAGACATCCCATAATGGCTGATGACCACTATATGTCTTAAAGTTGATGAACGCACATACAGAGCCTGGAGAATCAACTCCTGGGTTTGTAGAAGTGTCCTCCTCATGCAGAGGCACCCTAAATTGTAATTAAGCCTAGAGAATCAACTCTGGGGTTTGTAGGGGTGTCCTCCTCATGCAGGTGCACCCTAAATTGTAGCGTAGCACCCTGCTGTTAGGATTAAAGAGCCTGGCATAGGGGTGACTCATAGGTTTTAGATGCAGTGACCTCAGATATAAGGAAACATAAATCTGTCTTGAGAGGTTGTCAGAGCCACTTCTATAGATCTTGCGCAGGACAGAGATGCCTTTTCCCGATACCACCTCTGGGAACCACCAACGCACTACTGTAGAATAAATGCGCTAAATGTCTCCGCAAGGGGGAGTAGGGGGATTGGATAAAAAAACAAAAGAGAGAAGAGACTGCCAATGGTTATCTGCTTCCGCTCCAATCTTCATTCAGCTATTCTTGCTTCTTTTTGGGGCGTTCAGGAGGCTAAATAATGATAACACTCATTAATTCTAATTTCCACTAATCTCTCTGCTCTCCTTCTAACACTCCATACTCAATGTATAACGTACCAGTATAACCTTCAGCTTGTGCCTCTCTTGTATATCATTGGTCAGTGGATATGACTTATTCTGGCTTTTCTTTTTTGTCATGAAATACCAATATTACTTATAATTAGGACTTAATCAATATTTCCTCAATCACTCATTATTATCTAAGTATATGTTAACATACCCATCTATGTCTTTCTCTTTCCTCAGGTTGTATCATTAATATATTTATTTTCTTCTTTTAGGTACCAATCTTGGTGGAACAATCTCAGGTGAGTTTTAATTCAATTACTTATTTAAATCAATTTAAACGTTTAGTTCACTCAGACTTTATCGTTAAAATTGCATGACTTAGCTCATTGTGAAGACTTGAAAACTGCTCGTCGGATAATCTCTCTGTCTCGTTTTTCTTCTTGAATCTCTTTGTTTCCTCAGTTGTTCTTGCTTCTGTCCAAATATGGCTACGCAGACTTTTGTAGCCGCGTAGCAATCTTTATTGTTGTCTTGTTCAGTGTGAACTGCGCATGAGCTCAAAATAAACGCTACCTCAGAGGAGAAAAAAGATGCACTGAAAACGCGCACTGAACACAGAATTGGATTCCACTAAAGGCGGCCTCCGTGCACAAGAATGCAGATTTGAGTGTAATTACATGGGGGGGGACCCTGACTAAGCTAACTCGGTACACAGGGAAAACGCAACTGAACGGGTCTCGAATTCACGTGATGTGAACCAACATTCTAAGTTGAGCGCTTCACATAGAATTCTGAGACTGGCTCAAAAGACTAGAATGTCACTTCTCCCAGAGCTTCGGCCATATTGGAGTTCTTTATTTTCCAGGCCTCGCTTCAGGTCAGAGTTCTCCTGATTCTTTTGGTTAACAGAGATCTTTTGGCACTGATGGTGCAAAGAGAAGGTTCATAGTCTTTAATAGTACTGACAGAGGTGCAAGTTGCACTAGCAGGCCTGTAGTCACAGTTTCATTGGACTACCACGTGTGGCACAATACATTCTGCAGCCCATGGGAGACCTCTGGTGTACCTATGTCCTGGGTACCTCAGTATCAAATGATAGTGACTTATAAGGGTACACCAGTAACCAATTGTGGAGGTAGCAATGTACTTGCCAGAACCCATTTAGGGACAAAGCACAGATGCTGGGGCCCTGATTGGCAGGATCCCAGCAAACTCAGTCAAAATCAAAAACACACTGACACCAGGCAGAAATTGGGGGTAACCATGCTAGAAAGATCCTACCACCTTCCTAAAATCCGCCTTTGTTATAGTTCCTATTTTTCAAAACAAGCATTTGCAATGCAAATGGTCTCACCTTTGGGACCTTATATGTATTTAGCTATGCAGCACATTAGCCTTGCTTTCAGGAAGCACGGCCTCTCATCTAATAAGAAGAGTTGCTTAAATGGCGCAACTTCCACCAGGAAATGTGAGGTGGCAGCTCGTTCACCTTTCCCGCTCTACTCAAGGTGCAGGCCCCTGAGAACCCCTTAGATAGCATTCTTTTTCAGCTCGCGCTGCCTGCAGAGGAAGTGCTCTGAGGAGCCTCAAGCACACTCAAGTTTGAAGGGTCGTGGGGAGAGATGACATTGCTTAATTCTGAAGTATTAATAGAGCGCCTTTTGTACAGGTAAAGTGCACACTCAAGAACCAACAAGAATCAACTCTCTACCATGTGGGGTTTTAATGTCTGTTCAGAACGGGTGCACTTTCACCATAGAACATTAGCAATTGTAAAGTAACTGTTCCTGTGTATGCAGAAATACGCAAGACATGCTATGATTTTGTGTTGAAGTAAACTGATTCCAAGCTTTTTTATGCAGGAACCATACCATTTACCATAATGTGCTGATAGTCCAATAAACATGAAGTATGCCGGCATGACAATTCCAATGCCAGATGAATTGTGTTAAAAAACTAAGAAGCACATAACCATATGAGACAAATATTTCATACATAATATTCTTAGATTAAGCATTTTACAATAATTATTGTAGGAGACAGTGCATGTCCGAGGGTTTGTACAGGTGAGTAAGAAGCTTATTGCGTCATATTGAGGACCGCACCTTATCATTTTATACCAATGCCACAGTAAATACCTGTTGGACATGGCCCTCTTGGCAGGGTCATTCCTGAACTTTTTGCCTTCCTCCAATATTCTCTCTGACCTGTTTTTGTTGGTTTAATGACTCTGGGCACTTTACCACTGCTGACCAGTGCTAAAGTGCATATGCTCTCCCTATGAAAATGTATATGTGATTGATGTTCATGATTGGTTCATTGGATTTACTGTCAGTTCCCAGTAGAGTGCACCAGGAGTGCCAGGGCTTGTAAATGCCAATACTGCTAGTGGGCCTGCAGCGCTGGTTGCGCCACCCACAGAAGCAGCCTTTTTAAATGTGTCTAGGGACTGCCATTGCAGAACCTGCATGCAGTCTGGTACTGTCATGCTGGCTGGGCAAGTGTACACACTTGCCAGCCTCTAAACATTCCCTTAACTTCATATTAATCACCCCTATGGTAGGCCCAAGGGCAGGGTGCATTGTAAGTGTAAGGTAGGACGTGCTCTGATGTGTGTGGCATGTCCTAATAGTGAATTACAGTCAAATTCGTTTATCACTATTGTAAGGCTACCTGTTCCCTTAGGCCAAGATGGGCTGCTGGAATTATAACACACTATAATCCCAGCAGGCTCAGGGAACATGGTAGAAAGTCAAGTTTAGTATGCCTGAACTCAGAATAATAAAATACTTCTTTTAGTAAAGTTTATTTTAATATCCTGTGTTTGCAAATGCTACTTTTAGAAAGCTAGCATTTGCTTGCCTAACCATTTCAGCCTGCCTCTGCTAGGATGTGTATCTGACTGTCTGGGTTATGTGAGTGACAGGGCTGGGGGATGACAGGTGGTGAATGCAAGGATTACACCTTGGTGGGAGGTGGGAGTGCCCCTGGACTCTGAATAGGACTGTGCTCTGCCACCACAATGCTGGCTCCGCCCCCTGGGGAGCGACTGATGACTCAGCCGACACCTGGCCCAGGAAAGGCAAAGCACTGTCAACAAGGTACTCCTGGCTGCCCCTGTCCACACAATGCTGGCTCCACCTCCTGTGGAGCGTCTGATGTGCCTGCCCCTCACACTGAAAGAAGAAACCAGAGTACACCTCTTCCGCTTGGCTCACACTCTGGGGCAACGACGGACAGAGCGGGGCCTCCTACTCCCGAGCGGTTGCCGGGTGAGGTGAGGTCTTCACCCACACAAGGCTGGGAAGAATACTAACTTCTCCCACCAGTGGACGCCTAAAACGTTTGAATCTCTGGTAGATATGTATCAGTTTTGTACCCAATACATCATTTGTGGTTTTAGTTGCAGTAGCTTTCTTGTATCTATGGTCCTGAAGAAAGCCGGGACAATGTCCCATAGGCTGAAACATGTCGACCGTCCTGCACAGCGCCATAGGGTAGACTTTCCACCAGGCGTTTTTAACTCTTGACACCTTAGTTTCTGTATGTACACTTTGTCAGAACTAGTGTAGTCAATTTTATTTCACCTTTATCACTCGAGCACTGCACATTACGATGTCCACTTTATG
This sequence comes from Lissotriton vulgaris, assembly GCF_964263255.1. Lineage (NCBI taxonomy): Eukaryota > Metazoa > Chordata > Amphibia > Caudata > Salamandridae > Lissotriton > Lissotriton vulgaris. The sequence continues at coordinate 423,686 of NW_028244609.1, forward strand.
GCAAACACTATGACTAGATTATGGACATCCATTTCACTATGGCACTATATGGCCATTTGTGATTTGGTATGATCAATGATTCCCAAGTGACGCAAACCCCACCAACAAGGGTGGTCTGATGGGATTCTTTCTAGTTATTTGTTGCCAATGACTACCAACGGCATTGATGCACACATGCATTCTATTTGTTTCTCAGTCACTGGTACAGTCTCACACCGTCTCTTGACCTGGTCTGCTTTGTTGTATGTACCAGAGTACACCCAACAGAGTGCTTCAAAACTGAAATGGACTATGCAAAGGCCCCCCTGGCCTGAAAAGACAAAATAAATGCTGTATAAAAGAAGGAGCCCTGCTCCTTGTAAATCAGACTCCTGTTTCCCACAACGAACCTCTGCCCGACCAGAAGGAGAAGAAGAAGCTGGAAGGACTGGCCTGCTGTCTGCCTTGTTGAGGAAGGAGAGGAGAAGACTTATTGAAAAGACTTTGCTGACTTGTGCTAGAAACTTTCTCCAAGGGCTTGTCTGAGCTTGCCCCCTGATCTGAACCCCAGGACTAGTGGGTTATCTGTGCCTTGGCTCGTCTGTGATTGAGCCGTGTGTTTCCTCCTGCCAGAGGCAAGACTGCACCCCCCTGGCCCCTCCTAGAACTGTGTCACTCGGGAGCTTGCCTGCCCTTTCACCCGTTGAGAGCCTCGCTCTGCCTGAGCCGCTCTCTGCCCCTCAGATCAGGCCGCCTGCTCCTCTGCCACTGTTCGCTACTGGTGGACTTGGAGGGTTCATCTGCCCCCTCCCGCCGGAATTCTGGTCTCCTGAGCGCACATCCATAGCCTGGACGGCCGCCCGTGCGTTGTGATCGCACCCGGCCGCCCCGCTGTGCCCTCTGACCTGTGGAGAGGCCGCGCTGCATAACCAAAGGACTCGCCACCTCTACTGGCCGTATTGGAGGTCTCCGTGCCGCGCCCCGCCTTCAGAAGCATCCTGCCATTCTTCAGATCCCAAGGTAAGTCTGCTCTTCCAAGCGCACCAAGAGCCTGACCCGTCCCCCTGCATCGAGGGACATTTGCCGCTCGCGGTGTCAGTGCGCCTCAAGCAAGAAATCGACAACGGGCTCGGGGCCCGCACCGTTCTTATTTCACCGTCAGCCTGTAACTGTGTACTAAGACCTTCCCTGTGCGCTTGGCCCGAGGAGCCTCTCATCGCCTCCCTGCTCCTCACTGCAGCCGAGAGCCCCCACCTCCGGAAAAGGCCCTGGGTTCCTCACGGCTCCTCTCATCGCCTCCCTGCTCCTCACTGCAGCCAGGAGCCCCCACCTCCGGAAAAGGCCCTGGGTTTCTCAAGGCTCCTCTCATCGCCTGCTTGCTGCTCCTCAGCTCAGCCCCCACCGTGGGAGTCCGACTGCTCACGCGAGATGCGTGAGTCTTGGTAGGGCCTGGGGTTTTCTTCCGTGTGGAGCACAGAGGAGCGCTGCGAAGCACACAGAGGCGCTTGGGAGCGTCGTACCTTCCAGGAACGGGGCAAGAGGCCCCAAATATCGCATAACAAGAACTGTGGAATTATCCTTTCTAAAAGAGTAACTGAACTGCCACAAAAAGAACTATTTTAAGCAAAAGAGAGTAAAAGAAAGCAGCTATTATTTCAACAGAACACTTGCCTTTCACAACCTTGTGGCTAAGAAAAACGTTATTGATGGTCTTGTGATAAATACTTGTCTGCATATAAATTTTTACATAAAGAAGCCATATTTTTATATAACTACAGCCTGGTGTCCATTGTGGGGGGATTGGTATGTTTACTGTGTGTGTTATCACAAATGCTTAACTCAGCAACGCCTGGAGAATAGCCTTGGCTGCTCACGCCACGCACCTAGAGGGTGAGCAAGGGTAATTCTAAGGGGTCATCCTTTGTCCTAACTTAGAGGAGAGGGTCACTGCTTGTCACAAGTGAATACTTGCGCCAACCAGAGACCCCCAATTCTAACATTGGACTCAGCGGTGAGGTTTTGCGAATTTGCATTTGTAGTTTACATACAGTGAATTATTGATCACCACATAGTGAGAGCAGACCTATACCGCAGCCACAGATTTCCATTTTTATAATTTTGCTGGGAGATCTCCATGTGTTTTTGAAAACCTCATGCCTGGTTCAGTGAGGATGGAAAAAGCAGCAACCAGATGTCTGTCGCCAGAGGAGCTGGCAGACAGGGCGGCAGACAAGGCACATGCAATGGAGATGGCAAAGTTAGCTGGACAAACAGAATTGGAAAAGCAAAAATTGGCAATGGATGCGCAGAAACGCCAAAGAGCTCACTACTTGAGGATGAGAGAATTTGATTTGGAGCTTGACGTTTCAAGTTTCAAGTTTTAAGTTTTTATTGTATTTGATTTGGTTCTCCACTGAGAACCACAAATATTAAATACACAATATTCAAATGTAAACAATTTTGTTAAAAATTTCATTCTGATACAAAATTAAAAATGATTTTAAAAATTTGTAAAAATTGTGACATACAAATTCGTTTGGCGGAACTTTACATAAAATAATCAATTCCTGTACTGTGTTAATTCTGCATTTTGAATAAACTGGTCGTAAAAATCTTTTCCTTGCCTTTACCACTGACGCATTTGTGCAGGTAGATAATAAATGTTCCAAGTCCTGCTCCTCACCATTACATAGATTACAAAAGGGTTTTCTTCTGAGTGCCACCTAAATGTAATGGTTTTTACAGGAAGTATTCCGAATCGGAGCAAAACTATCGATCTCCTGACCGAATGGTACAGGTTAAAATTAATATATTGTTGAGGTTTCTTATACTCTATAGTTTCAGAAATATTTTTATATAAAGACAGTTTAAGACAATGTTGAGAGTCAAGGTCAAAACTTAGTCTTGTAGTAAAGTGCTTTAAGAAAAGTTTCAACTGGGCAGGAGACCAAGAAAGTAACAGCTTGATGTTAACCTCTGATAGCTTAAAAGCAAATAGGGCATTTCTTGAAAATACATACTTCGATGATTCACATTGAAATGTCTCCGTTTTTAGCAGGAATCAGAGCGTTCCTTCTTCAGCATGGAGGAGATTATACGCCCACCTAATGATATTGGAGATTCCTCGGGCATAGGAGCTAGTTAATGAAAACTCAAGGCGGAGAGCTTGCACTGGAACCGACTGGGATAACTTCATAAGTTTCCGTAGGATCTTCCCTTCTTTTAAGTCTAGAAAGGACCATTGACTTATTGGTATGTGCTCAAGTGCATACAACAGTACTGGTGGAACTTTGGCACTATATACCTTACGCATTGCAGAAAAATGTCTTTTTCCAGATGCAGCGTATAGCCGTAAAAGTGCTCCCACATGGACATCAGATTTCTGGGTTAGATTCAAAGTGTGGGATTTATTTTGTAAGGACTTGGTGAAGATTCTTCCTAAGTAGGTGTATTCTTTTACCACTTCCACCGTTTTTCCCCTTAGGGACCAGATACATTTAGTACTCCTTTTTCTTCCGGAGAACAGTACTATTTTTGTTTTCGAGATATTCAGTATTAGGTAATTTTCCTCTGCATAATTGTAGAGGGCCTGAAGGCTTCTTTGCAAACCAAATGGAGTCTGATCTAAGATGATAACATCATCCGCATACAATAAAGTATGTATTTTATGGGAAGCAATTTTTGGTGGAAAATTACATATCTGTTGAAAACGTTGAGGCAAGTCACTGAGATAAAGGGAAAACAGTAAGGGAGCGAGGAGACATCCTTACCTTAGGCCATTTGGGGTCGGGATAGCACTAGTAAGACCTTTTTCCTTCCCCATTTGGACTTGGCACCAAGTATCTGTATGTAATGCTGATAATATATGTAGTAGATTGTCCAGGATACCCATATTACTGAGTTTTCTCCATAGTGACTCTCTGTCTACTCTATCCAATCCGGTGGAAAAGTCGATAAAAGCAGCATATACCACCTGAGAATTTATTGTAACATATTTATCTAAGATGGAGCTTGAAGCCAGGAGGGCTTCAGACCAACATCCAGAGATGTGTGTAGCTCACAGATTGAGCTTTGCTGAGTTGGAGGTGGAGTCGAGCTCAGCTGGTGGCAGCAACATTCAGGTATCTAGTGCTGACAGCATAGTGCGCGTACCTACAGATATGGCACCTGACTTGGAGGGGGTTAACTTGCACCAGGAGGTTCAAGGGCATGAGGTAGCTCCAGTAGTGCGCAGCATCCCTGAAGGGAATAGGGTAGCTGGCGTAGGAGTTGAGGTCCTGGTGGGGGAGTTTAAAGACCGCCCAGAAGAATGTGGGTTGTGTGACAGAGACAGTCCGCTACTGTCTGGCCAGTCTCAGAAGAATGGTGTGGAGTATGTGTGTGAGGCACTGGATGGAGAGGTGAAGGATAGTTTGGTTAACCCTGCTGGGGGGCCCTGTAATCCAATTGTGGGAGAGCATACTTTAAGTCCCAGTTTTCCAGAGCTTTGCCAACACATGTTTGAGAGTGAGTTCTCTGACCCCAGGGAGCTCACGCTGGAGGCAGACCTTGTGGTAGATTCCAGACGGTCTGGAGAGGCATTGGGGTGTGATCCTGTGGGGAGTGGCTCAGGTATCTTCCAACCCAGAGTGGTGGAAGTGGCGCAGAGTAGCCCAGCTAGGTCCTGTAGCAGTGAGAGGGGTGTAGGGCCTCATGTCTTGTCCTTAAGGGGAAGGAGTGAGAATGGGTTTTGTCCTGGTAGTGCCCAACCTCAGTTTCAGAGCCTGGATGGTTCTTTAAGGAAACACCAGGTGGGGAGCCTAGGTTGTCCGGATGAGTCACCCTCTGAGGGGATCTGGCTAGAGAACGTGGAGGCTCTGTAAACAGAGGTCCAGTAGTTCTGGTATCTGGCAGTACCATTCCAGTTGGAATGGTGCAGAGGTCCAGATGGTGGGGCGGGAGGGGGAAAGAGTCCCCAGTGGAAGAAGCAGTGGGTCAGGGGCCAGCCAGCAGGGCTGCGTCCCCAGTGAATGACCATGGGGACATCACTTCTTCCCGCACTGTCAGAGGGACGGAGGTTGGGAGATCTGCGCCAGGCAGACTGTTGCACAACACATGAGCTATGTGTCACCCTCAGGGGGGGCATGCGTGCTCCCCGGGAAGTCCTGGTGCGCCAGGCAGGTGTTCAACTACAGGGTTGGGTCCCTGAGTTGGAGAGCCAGGTTCAGGTGTTGTCTGACCTGGAGGGTGGGACCACTGTAATCAGTGTCCTGACCCATGTCACTTCTAGGGGTACCACTCCAGTGGGGAGTGGGCAGTACTCTGGAAGGGGGTGCAGAGGGAGGGAGTCCTTGCCTCTGACCCCGGTGCAGTTTGAGGGTTTAGACCCTGGGATAGAGGGCCAGGTGCAGGGTGTCCCTCCTGACCTGGTGTCCCAGTTGCAGGATAGCACCCCTGAACTGGTGAGCGAATTGCGCAGGTCACCTGCCAGAGGTGCCCTGACAATTCTGGAAGGGGGTACCACTCCAGGTGGGAGGGTACAGAGCTCCAAGGAGGAGGACCGGGTATGGGAGAGCCCACCCCAGTCTTTGGTCCAGCCGCCAGGTACAGGCCTGAGGCTGGTGGGTCAGTGCGAGGATGACATACCTGACCTGAAGGGAGGGAGAGTGGACAAAGGGTGCCAAGCACCTGGGGCTACTGCCCCCGCTCTCTGAGGCCACAGAGGTTTGGGAGCCCTGAGAGGCATGAGGCCTGGGTCTCAGCCCTGACTACTGTCAGTGGCCACTGTGATTTGATGACTTTCTGTTTTGGGCACACCCATGACAAGTTAAGGTTAGATGCTGCACAGGTGGTGTCCACAGAGGAAGAGAAGGGTGCCCCATGGATTAGCTGGGTGGACCCTGAGAGTATGGACAGAGGATTTGAAATAGGCTCAGATTGGCGTAGAACTGGAATGTGCCCCTGCTGTTGCGGGCCAGGTCCATGTTATATCGCCCAAAGCCTGGAAGTCCATCACGGTAGTGATTGGTCTACCCTACGTTTTGGCTGGAACTTGTTGGACTTGGCCCTCTTGGCAGGGTCATCCCCGAACTTTTTGCCTTCCTCCAATATTCTCTCTGACCTGCTTTTGTTGTTTTAATGACTCTGGGCACTTTACCACTGCTGACCAGTGCTACAGTGCATATGCTCTCCATATGAAAATGTATATGTGATTGATGTTCATGATTGGTTCATTGGATTTACTGTCAGTTCCCAGTAGAGTGCACCAGGAGTGCCAGGGCTTGTAAATGCCAATACTGCTAGTGGGCCTGCAGCGCTGGTTGCACCACCCACAGGAGCAGCCTTTTTAAATGTGTCAAGGGACTGCCATTGCAGAACCTGCGTGCAGTCTGGTACTGTCATGCTGGCTGGGCAAGTGCACACACTTGCCAGCCTCTAAACCTTCCCTTAACTTCATATTAGTCACCCCTATGGTAGGCCCAAGGGCAGGGTGCATTGTAAGTGTAAGGTAGGACATGCTCTGATGTGTGTGGCATGTCCTAATAGTGAATTACAGCCAAATTCGCTTTTCACTATTGTAAGGCTACCTGTTCCCTTAGGCCAAGATGGGCTGCTGGAATTATAACACACTATAATCCCAGCAGGCTCAGGGAACATGGTAGAAAGTCAAGTTTAGTATGCCTGGACTCAGAATAATAAAATACTTATTTTAGTAAAGTTTATTTTAATATCCTGTGTTTGCAAATGCTACTTTTAGAAAGCTAGCATTTGCTTGCCTAACCATTTCAGCCCGCCTCTGCTAGGATGTGTATCTGACTGTCTGGGTTATGTGAGTGACAGGGCTGGGGGATGACAGGTGGTGAATGCAAGGATTACACCTTTGTGGGAGGTGGGAGTGCCTCTGGACTCTGAATAGGGCTGTGCTCTGCCACCACAATGCTGGCTCCGCCCCCTGGGGAGCGACTGATGACTCAGCCGACACCTGGCCCAGGAAAGGCGAAGCACTGTCAACAAGGTACTCCTGGCTGCCCCTGTCCACACAATGCTAGCTCCACCCCCTGTGGAGCGTCTGATGTGCCTGCCCCTCACACTGAAAGAAGAAACCAGAGTACACCCAACAGAGTGCTTCAAAACTGAAATGGACTATGCAAAGGCCCCCCTGGCCTGAAAAGACAAAAGAAATGCTGTATAAAAGAAGGAGCCCTGCTCCTTGTAAATCAGAATCCTGTTTCCCACAACGAACCTCTGCCCAACTAGAAGGAGAAGAAGAAGCTGGAAAGACTGGCCTGCTGTCTGCCTTGCTGAGGAAGGAGAGGAGAAGACTTATTGAAAAGACTTTGCTGACTTGTGCTAGAAACTTTCTCCAAGGGCTTGTCTGAGCTTGCCCCCTGATCTGAACCCCAGGACTAGTGGGTTCTCTGTGCCTTGGCTCGTCTGTGATTAAGCCGTGTGTTTCCTCCCACCGGAGGCAAGACTGCGCTCCCCTCGCCCCCTCCTAGAACTTTGTCACTCGGGAGCTTGCCTGCCCTTTCACCCGTTGAGAGCCTCGCTCTGCCTGAGCCGCTCTCTGCCCCTCGGGTCAGGCCACCTGCTCCTCTGCCACTGTTCGCTACTGGAGGACTTGGAGGGTTCATCTGCCCCCTCCCGCCGGAATCCTGGTCTCCTGAGCGCACATCCATAGCCTGGACGGCAGCCCGTGCGTTGTGATCGCACCCGGCTGCCCCGCTGTGCCCTCTGACCTGTGGAGAGGCCGCGCCGCATAACCAAAGGACTCGCCACCTCTACTGGCCGTATTGGAGGTCTCCGTGCCGCGCCCTGCCTTCGGAAGCATCCTGCCATTCTTCAGATCCCAAGGTAAGTCTGCGCTTCCAAGCGCACCAAGAGCCTGACCCATCCCCCTGCATCGAGGGACATTTGCTGCTCGCGGTGTCAGTGCGCCTCAAGCAAGAAATCGACAATGGGCTCGGTGCCCGCACCGTTCTTATTTCACCGTCAGCCTGTAACTGTGTACTAAGACCTTCCCTGTGCGCTTGGCCCGAGGAGCCTCTTATCGCCTCCCTGCTCCTCACTGCAGCCGAGAGCCTCCACATCCGGAAAAGGCCCTGGGTTCCTCGAGGCTCCTCTCATCGCCTCCCTGCTCCTCACCGCAGCCAGGAGCCCCCACCTCCGGAAAAGGCCCTGGGTTTCTCAAGGCTCCTCTCATCGCCTGCTTGCTTCTCCTCAGCTCAGCCCCCACCGTGGGAGTCCGCCTGCTCACGCGAGATGCGTGAGTCTTGGTAGGGCCTGGGGTTTTCTTCCGTGTGGAGCACAGAGGAGCGCTGCGAAGCACACAGAGGCGCTTGGGAGCGTCGTACCTTCCAGGAACGGGGCAAGAGGCCCCAAATATCGCATAACAAGAACTGTGGAATTATCCTTTCTAAAAGAGTAACTGAACTGCCACAAAAAGAACTATTTTAAGCAAAAGAGAGTAAAAGGAAGCAGCTATTATTTCAACAAAACACTTGCCTATTCACAACCTTGTGGCTAAGAAAAACGTTATTGATGGTCTTGTGATAAATACTTGCCTGCATATATATTTTTACATAAAGAAGCCATATTTTTATATAACTACAGCCTGGTGTCCATTGTGGGGGGATTGGTATGTTTACTGTGTGTGTTATCACAAATGCTTAACTCAGCAACGCCTGGAGAATAGCCTTGGCTGCTCACGCCACGCACCTAGAGGGTGAGCAAGGGTAATTCTAAGGGGTCATCCTTTGTCCTAACTTAGAGGAGAGGGTCCCTGCTTGTCACAAGTGAATACTTGCGCCAACCAGAGACCCCCAATTCTAACATTGGACTCAGCGGTGAGGTTTTGCGAATTTGCATTTGTAGTTTACATACAGTGAATTATTGATCACCACATAGTGAGAGCAGACCTATACCGCAGCCACAGATTTCCATTTTTATAATTTTGCTGGGAGATCTCCATGTGTTTTTGAAAACCTCATGCCTGGTTCAGTGAGGATGGAAAAAGCAGCAACCAGATGTCTGTCGCCAGAGGAGCTGGCAGACAGGGCGGCAGACAAGGCACATGCAATGGAGATGGCAAAGTTAGCTGGACAAACAGAATTGGAAAAGCAAAAATTGGCAATGGATGCGCAGAAACGCCAAAGAGCTCACTACTTGAGGATGAGAGAATTTGATTTGGAGCTTGACGTTTCAAGTTTCAAGTTTTAAGTTTTTATTGTATTTGATTTGGTTCTCCACTGAGAACCACAAATATTAAATACACAATATTCAAATGTAAACAATTTTGTTAAAAATTTCATTCTGATACAAAATTAAAAATGATTTTAAAAATGTGTAAGAATTGTGACATACAAATTCGTTTGGCGGAACTTTACATAAAATAATCAATTCCTGTACTGTGTTAATTCTGCATTTTGAATAAACTGGTCGTAAAAATCTTTTCCTTGCCTTTACCACTGACGCATTTGTGCAGGTAGATAATAAATGTTCCAAGTCCTGCTCCTCACCATTACATAGATTACAAAAGGGTTTTCTTCTGAGTGCCACCTAAATGTAATGGTTTTTACAGGAAGTATTCCGAATCGGAGCAAAACTATCGATCTCCTGACCCTATGGTACAGGTTAAAATTAATATATTGTTGAGGTTTCTTATACTCTATAGTTTCAGAAATATTTTTATATAAAGACAGTTTAAGACAATGTTGAGAGTCAAGGTCAAAACTTAGTCTTGTAGTAAAGTGCTTTAAGAAAAGTTTCAACTGGGCAGGAGACCAAGAAAGTAACAGCTTGATGTTAACCTCTGATAGCTTAAAAGCAAATAGGGCATTTCTTGAAAATACATACTTCGATGATTCACATTCAAATGTCTCCGTTTTTAGCAGGAATCAGAGCGTTCCTTCTTCAGCATGGAGGAGATTATACGCCCACCTAATGATATTGGAGATTCCTCGGGCATAGGAGCTAGTTAATGAAAACTCAAGGCGGAGAGCTTGCACTGGAACCGACTGGGATAACTTCATAAGTTTCCGTAGGATCTTCCCTTCTTTTAAGTCTAGAAAGGACCATTGACTTATTGGTATGTGCTCAAGTGCATACAACAGTACTGGTGGAACTTTGGCACTATATACCTTACGCATTGCAGAAAAATGTCTTTTTCCAGATGCAGCGTATAGCCGTAAAAGTGCTTCCACATGGACATCAGATTTCTGGGTTACATTCAAAGTGTGGGATTTATTTTGTAAGGACTTGGTGAAGATTCTTCCTAAGTAGGTGTATTCTTTTACCACTTCCACCGTTTTTCCCCCTAGGGACCAGATACATTTAGTACTCCTTTTTCTTCCGGAGAACAGTACTATTTTTGTTTTCGAGATATTCGGTATTAGGTAATTTTCCTCTGCATAATTGTATAGGGCCTGAAGGCTTCTTTGCAAACCAAATGGAGTCTGATCTAAGATGATAACATCATCCGCATACAATAAAGTATGTATTTTATGGGAAGCAATTTTTGGTGGAAAATTACATATCTGTTGAAAACGTTGAGGCAAGTCACTGAGATAAAGGGAAAACAGTAAGGGAGCGAGGAGACATCCTTACCTTAGGCCATTTGGGGTCGGGATAGCACTAGTAAGACCTTTTTCCTTCCCCATTTGGACTTGGCACCAAGTATCTGTATGTAATGCTGATAATATATGTAGTAGATTGTCCAGGATACCCATATTACTGAGTTTTCTCCATAGTGACTCTCTGTCTACTCTATCCAATCCGGTGGAAAAGTCGATAAAAGCAGCATATACCACCTGAGAATATATTGTAACATATTTATCTAAGATGGAGCTTGAAGCCAGGAGGGCTTCAGACCAACATCCAGAGATGTGTGTAGCTCACAGATTGAGCTTTGCTGAGTTGGAGGTGGAGTCGAGCTCAGCTGGTGGCAGCAACATTCAGGTATCTAGTGCTGACAGCATAGTTCGCGTACCTAGAGATGTAGCACCTGACTTGGAGGGGGTTAACTTGCACAAGGTGGTTCAAGGGCATGAGGTAGCTCCAGTAGTGCGCAGCATCCCTGAAGGGAATAGGGTAGCTGGCGTAGGAGTTGAGGTCCTGGTGGGGGAGTTTAAAGACCGCCCAGAAGAATGTGGGTTGTGTGACAGAGACAGTCCGCTACTGTCTGGCCAGTCTCAGAAGAATGATGTGGAGTATGTGTGTGAGGCACTGGATGGAGAGGTGAAGGATAGTTTGGTTAACCCTGCTAGGGGGCTCTGTAATCCAATTGTGGGAGAGCATACTTTAAGTCCCAGTTTTCCAGAGCTTTGCCAACACATGTTTGAGAGTGAGTTCTCTGACCCCAGGGAGCTCACGCTGGAGGCAGACCTTGTGGTAGATTCCAGAAGGTCCGGAGAGGCATTGGGGTGTGATCCTGTGGGGAGTGGCTCAGGTATCTTCCAACCCAGAGTGGTGGAAGTGGCGCAGAGTAGCCCAGCTAGGTCCTGTAGCAGTGAGAGGGGTGTAGGGCCTCATGTCTTGTCCTTAAGGGGAAGGAGTGAGAATGGGTTTTGTCCTGGTAGTGCCCAACCTCAGTCTCAGAGCCTGGATGGTTCTTTAAGGGAACACCAGGTGGGGAGCCTAGGTTGTCCGGATGAGTCACCCTCTGAGGGGGATCCCCCAGTGGCTAGAGAACGTGGAGGCTCTGTAAACAGAGGTCCAGTAGTTCTGGTATCTGGCAGTACCGTTCCAGTTGGGATGGTGCAGAGGTCCAGATGGAGGGGCGCGAGGGGGAAAGAGTCCCCAGTGGAAGAAGCAGTGGGTCAGGGGCCAGCCATCAGGGCTGCGTCCCCAGTGAATGACCATGGGAACACCACTTCTGTCCTGGGGGATCTTCCCGCACTGTCAGAGGGACAGAGGTTGGGAGATCTGCGCCAGGCAGACTGTTGCACAACACATGAGCTATGTGTCACCCTCAGGGGGGGCATGCGTTCTCCCCGGGAAGTCCTGGTGCGCCAGGCAGGTGTTCAACTACAGGGTTGGGTCCCTGAGTTGGAGAGCCAGGTTCAGGTGTTGTCTGACCTGGAGGGTGGGACCACTGTAATCAGTGTCCTGACCCATGTCACTTCTAGGGGTACCAGTCCAGTGGGGAGTGGGCAGTACTCTGGAAGGGGGTGCAGAGGGAGGGAGTCCTTGCCTCTGACCCCGGTGCAGTTTGAGGGTTTAGACCCTGGGATAGAGGGCCAGGTGCAGGGTGTCCCTCCTGACCTGGTGTCCCAGTTGCAGGATAGCACCCCTGAACTGGTGGGCGAACTGCGCAGGTCACCTGCCAGAGGTGCCCTGACAATTCTGGAAGGGGGTACCACTCCAGGTGGGAGGGTACAGAGCCCCAAGGAGGAGGACCGGGTGTGGGAGAGCCCACCCCAGTCTTTGGTCCAGCCGCCAGGTACAGGCCTGAGGCTGGTGGGTCAGTGCGAGGATGACATACCTGACCTGACGGGAGGGAGAGTGGACAAAGGGTGGCAAGCACCTGGGGCTACTGCCCCCGCTCTCTGAGGCCACAGAGGTTTGGGAGCCCTGAGAGGCATGAGGCCTGGGTCTCAGCCCTGACTACTGTCAGTGGCCACTGTGATTTGATGACTTTCTGTTTTGGGCACACCCATGACAAGTTAAGGTTAGATGCTGCACAGGTGGTGTCCACAGAGGAAGAGAAGAGTGCCCCATGGATTAGCTGGGTGGACCCTGAGAGTATGGACAGAGGATTTGAAATAGGCTCAGATTGGCGTAGAACTGGAATGTGCCCCTGCTGTTGCGGGCCAGGTCCATGTTATATCGCCCAAAGCCTGGAAGTCCATCACGGTAGTGATTGGTCTACCCTGCGTTTTGGCTGGAAGGGGGTTGTGTTGGAATTGGCCCTCTTGGCAGGGTCATCCCCAAACTTTTTGCCTTCCTTCAATATTCTCTCTGACCTGTTTTTGTTGATTTAATGACTCTGGGCACTTTACCACTGCTGACCAGTGCTACAGTGCATATGCTCTCCATATGAAAATGTATATGTGATTGATGTTCATGATTGGTTCATTGGATTTACTGTCAGTTCCCAGTAGAGTGCACCAGGAGTGCCAGGGCTTGTAAATGCCAATACTGCTAGTGGGCCTGCAGCGCTGGTTGCACCACCCACAGAAGCAGCCTTTTTAAATGTGTCTAGGGACTGCCATTGCAGAACCTGCGTGCAGTCTGGTACTGTCATGCTGGCTGGGCAAGTGCACACACTTGCCAGCCTCTAAACCTTCCCTTAACTTCATATTAGTCACCCCTATGGTAGGCCCAAGGGCAGGGTGCATTGTAAGTGTAAGGTAGGACATGCTCTGATGTGTGTGGCATGTCCTAATAGTGAATTACAGCCAAATTTGTTTTTCACTATTGTAAGGCTACCTGTTCCCTTAGGCCAAGATGGGCTGCTGGAATTATAACACACTATAATCCCAGCAGGCTCAGGGAACATGGTAGAAAGTCAAGTTTAGTATGCCTGGACTCAGAATAATAAAATACTTATTTTAGTAAAGTTTATTTTAATATCCTGTGTTTGCAAATGCTACTTTTAGAAAGCTAGCATTTGCTTGCCTAACCATTTCAGCCCGCCTCTGCTAGGATGTGTATCTGACTGTCTGGGTTATGTGAGTGACAGGGCTGGGGGATGACAGGTGGTGAATGCAAGGATTACACCTTGGTGGGAGGTGGGAGTGCCTCTGGATTCTGAATAGGGCTGTGCTCTGCCACCACAATGCTGGCTCCGCCCCCTGGGGAGCGACTGATGACTCAGCCGACACCTGGCCCAGGAAAGGCGAAGCACTGTCAACAAGGTACTCCTGGCTGCCCCTGTCCACACAATGCTGGCTCCACCCCCTGTGGAGCGTCTGATGTGCCTGCCCCTCACACTGAAAGAAGAAACCAGAGTACACCCAACAGAGTGCTTCAAAACTGAAATGGACTATGCAAAGGCCCCCCTGGCCTGAAAAGACAAAAGAAATGCTGTATAAAAGAAGGAGCCCTGCTCCTTGTAAATCAGAATCCTGTTTCCCACAACGAACCTCTGCCCAACTAGAAGGAGAAGAAGAAGCTGGAAAGACTGGCCTGCAGTCTGCCTTGCTGAGGAAGGAGAGGAGAAGACTTATTGAAAAGACTTTGCTGACTTGTGCTAGAAACTTTCTCCAAGGGCTTGTCTGAGCTTGCCCCCTGATCTGAACCCCACGACTAGTGGGTTCTCTGTGCCTTGGCTCGTCTGTGATTGAGCCGTGTGTTTCCTCCCACCGGAGGCAAGACTGCGCTACCCTCGCCCCCTCCTAGAACTGTGTCACTCAGGAGCTTGCCTGCCCTTTCACCCGTTGAGAGCCTCGCTCTGCCTGAGCCGCTCTCTGCCCCTCGGGTCAGGCTGCCTGCTCCTATGCCACTGTTCGCTACTGGAGGACTTGGAGGGTTCATCTGCCCCCTCCCGCCGGAATCCTGGTCTCCTGAGCGCACATCCATAGCCTGGACGGCCGCCCGTGCGTTGTGATCGCACCCGGCTGCCCCGCTGTGCCCTCTGACCTGTGGAGAGGCCGCGCCGCATAACCAAAGGACTCGCCACCTCTACTGGCCGTATTGGAGGTCTCCGTGCCGCGCCCTGCCTTCGGAAGCATCCTGCCATTCTTCAGATCCCAAGGTAAGTCTGCGCTTCCAAGCGCACCAAGAGCCTGACCCATCCCCCTGCATCGAGGGACATTTGCTGCTCGCGGTGTCAGTGCGCCTCAAGCAAGAAATCGACAATGGGCTCGGTGCCCGCACCGTTCTTATTTCACCGTCAGCCTGTAACTGTGTACTAAGACCTTCCCTGTGCGCTTGGCCCGAGGAGCCTCTCATCGCCTCCCTGCTCCTCACTACAGCCGAGAGCCTCCACATCCGGAAAAGGCCCTGGGTGCCTCGAGGCTCCTCTCATCGCCTCCCTGCTCCTCACTGCAGCCAGGAGCCCCCACCTCCGGAAAAGGCCCTGGGTTTCTCAAGGCTCCTCTCATTGCCTACTAGCTGCTCCTCAGCTCAGCCCCCACCGTGGGAATCCGAGTCCGCCTGCTCACGCGAGATGCGTGAGTCTTGGTAGGGCCCGGGGTTTTCTTCCGTGTGGAGCACAGAGGAGCGCTGCGAAGCACACAGAGGCGCTTGGGAGCGCGGTACCTTCCAGGAACGGGGCAAGAGGCCCCAAATATCGCATAACAAGAACTGTGGCATTATCCTTTCTAAAAGAGTAACTGAACTGCCACAAAAATAACTTTTCTGTGTAGTTCTGCTCGAAATGCTGTGTTTCCACCACATTAGGAGCCGTAACTGTGTAAAGCTTGTTTTAGGTGCTTGAGAAATCGGAGGCGACAAGCAGAACTGAAAGTGCAACCTTGTATCTCTAAGCCTCACAGTCCGGCAACTGGTGCAATAAACATTTCCACGAAGACAGGGAGTGCCTGCCTCGATTTCTGCTTGCCAGAGACAGAGACAAACTTTAGGGTAAAGCAGCAGGCTTTTAATGTGTTTACAACGCATTTACGTTTACAAAATAAACAACCGAACATGAAAGTACTGCTAGCTGCTTCAACCGAGTCATGCGAGCACTGTGGTAGACACAAGTGGTTACAGAGGCATCCCGGGATATCCAATCCATCCGCCTCCTACCTCACAGAAAGAACTTTATAATCATTGAAAATGCAATAGAACTTGCATTTACACAAGATCTATTGCATTAGAAATGGAAGAGTGGGTAGGAAGAAGGCGGGAATGGGAGTATGGGGGGGGTGCTGGTGTGGTCTGAGAATTAACGGCCTGTGGGAGGGGAGGGGGAAGGCAGGGGAAGAAAAATACAGTTGGAAGTAAATGGGCTGGTAGCTGTGGAAGGATACAAATGATGAATGGGGAGGGACTAACAAGCCTCAAACCAATCAGAAGGCAGAATTTTAGACAAAAGCCAATGGGCAGAGAGTGGGCTGAGCTTCCACCCTACAGTATATACTGCATGCCTCGCAAAGCGATGGCAGTGCTTTCGCACTGCAACGCTACGCGAGACCTAAAAGGGAGACCGCTTGCCACCTGGCTACTATAGGCCCATTTCCTTAATAGATACCACATTGAAAATAACGGGAAGGGTGCTATACAATTGGATAAAGGAATAGGCTGAGAAGAAGTCCATGCTATACTTATGTCAATACAGTTTTAGAAACAAGTTCAGCAGTCGAGCAGTGCCGTAAACTCAATCTGATTATTGGGAAATACACTGTAGCTCAGCAGTCCCCGCTATCTGTAACGTTTATGGATTTGAACTCAGCTTTTGACTGCGCAGTCACTCAAAGCTGGGGTCAAACATTGTAGCATGTGGGATGGATGAAGCACGGGTGTACATTTTAGCGTAGTTGCACAGGGATATGATGGGCAGAAGTAGAACAAATGTCCAGGGGGAGGTTTCTAACGATATTGGCATTTTTGGGGGTGTGAGTCAAGGGTGCGTTTTAGCTCCTCTTTTATTTATTTTATATATTAACAACCTCCACTCTTTTTTATTATCTATCACACCTGATGATCCTAAAGTAAAAGGCTCCTTATTACCATTCTTGCTGTATGTGGATGATGCTGTGTAGATGGCTCTCACATCTAGGACTCTGCGTCTTTTAGTCAAAAGATTTTTGGATTTTTTGGCCCGCTCGTTTTAAATACTAATTTAGCAAAATCTTATATTATGGCTTGTGGACAGAGGAAGTATAATTTGTCCTTTCTTACTGTTGGCAACCATAGTTTAAAATGCACTGGCACTTTCACTGGCGCTTTCTCTTACCAGGGTCTAATTTTCACTGCCAACAGATATTGACGGGCATATTGCTCACTGTAGAAATACATTTTACAAGGTGATCAGCTCATTGTTTAGCCTACTGTAGCCCAGGAGGGGAGAGCTCTCATGCCAATCCTGCACATTTTCACAATGCAATGTCTTCTGATGTCTACGTATGGGGCCGAAGGTATGGAGCATTATCAAATGCAGTACTATTCAGACAGAAAAAAATAGATTTTGCCGTAGGGTTTTGGCTGCTTCCATTGCCTCTCTCCATTTTATCTGTCGGAGTGAATCGAATTTACCCTTCATTGAAGATTACATTAGTGCCCGTCCTCCCCTGGTTAGCAGTATGGAAAAACAATGAGGCGAGCCTTACAAGAGATATTATTACAGATTATTTAGATTTGATAAAGGCCTGAATATCCCATGGCTAACCTGGGTGGAATGTTGGCATAAGATTGGTTGCCAACATATCTTCAAGAACACTGAGGTCTATCATGCCACTGGTAAAAAGCAGTTATAGCTAGCTCTGTACAAACTTTTTTGAGATGGAAGAATGACCACAGAGATTAGGAAGATGATCGTGGTGCTAATTTGGAACCTCAGAACAGGCAGCTTAGTTGCAGGGAGCCTGACTACATCTTTGGGCCGCTAGGAGTGAAGTTTACTGCTCTGCTTTAGGGCTGGCACCGTCAAGTATCTATTATGCTTCCCCTCAGGCTTTCAAGCAAACCTTGATTATGTAAGCTCAGGTCAATCCACATTGCACTTTCTATTCTCTTGTAGTTTTTATTCTATGTACAGAAAGCTCTTTTTGCTCCCCTTTATAAAGAGGCACAATATTACAGCATTTAGTATAGTATGTTGCTTCAACTCAATGAGGATGAGTCAATCGCTCATACAGGTGATTTTTTGAGAATTCCTGTCCAAGCCTGTATTTTGATGAATAGTGACTAAATCTGAATACATAATCATGCAGTATTCTCTTGTTTTGGTGATATGACATGGTCATTAATTATGTATTTTAAGAACTGTTTATAAGTTTTATTGCATACTTTTTAATGTATTTTTATTGCATATGTGTCAGATTACCTCCAATTCTTGCCTGGTGCTAAGCTGGTCTTGACTAGCCTGACTAGGATTGTGCTAATCAGGACCCCAGTCTATCTGCGTTCTCCTTTAAATTGGGGTGCCCTTATCAGTCCCCAGTATAAGGTACGAAGGAACCCAGGTCATAGGTACCCCGGAAGTCCCCCGTGGGCTGACATATGCATTATGCCACCATTGGGAGACCATTCAAAATTGAACTACAGGCATGCCATTAAAGCCTGTGCAAGCTGGTGCTAGCACCACTTACTGAAGATATAGGTTTCCTATATCTAGGGTAACTGCACTTTAAAACCTATGTCACCTCTGTAGCTAAGTGTGAGGGTGCCCCTGCATGAACAGAACACCCCTTTGGCCCACGGAGTCCATTATCCCGGTTGTAAATGAAGCGTCCATATACTTTATAGAGGGGCTCCGCGTAATTACACAATGACCATCTTGAGTTTTGAATAAGTTACTTACCTTTGGTAACGCTTTATCTGATAGAGAGAATATCTAGTCACAGATTCCTAACCTTTGAATTTTCCAAGGTGTCAGGAAGATTATCTGTGAGCAGTATCCCTGCCCACCAGCAGGTGGCATTGATCATCTCCACACAGCGATGTCTTCCACGCTGGAAGTGATGTCCACGTCGTTTATATTGGCGTGCTGACATACGTTACTTTTCACAGTTTTCCCCACCAGAAGCGCAGAGCCATGAAGTGCACTGACACTGGTGTGTCCAAACTAGAGCCCTGAACGGAATCAGCCCTGACACTAGAAATCTGACCGCATAGCAGGAAGGATGGATGGTTCAGTAAGGAATCTGTGG
Source organism: Lissotriton vulgaris (assembly GCF_964263255.1). Taxonomy (NCBI): domain Eukaryota; kingdom Metazoa; phylum Chordata; class Amphibia; order Caudata; family Salamandridae; genus Lissotriton; species Lissotriton vulgaris. The sequence goes on from NW_028244609.1 coordinate 442,399, forward strand.
TTACATATTGTATCTACCCGATAAGACGTTGCTGAAAGTAGGTAACTTACTCATCTGATAGACACGTCTAGCCCCAGTTTGCTTATCTTTCAATAGATACCCAAGCAATAACATTGTCAGTTGGCGGTCTGCTGACAAATTTAAACTAGGAAGTCCTGCAGGACTGAACAGGTGAAATGCCCATCCCTGCAGACTTGAGTGTCCAAGCAGTAATGCTTGCTTAATGTGTACAGGGATGCCCATATGCTGCCTGGCAGAAGCCCAGGACTGTGACTCCAGGTGCTGACGCAGTGGTTACAGCTTTAGCTCTGGTGGAATGGGCCTGTAAGACTTTAGGAGTCATCTTCTTTTCCAGTGCATAACAGATCTTTGTGCAGAGAATGAACCATCGAGTGACAAATTACTTCCAATGACAGGCTTATACCATCTTGGTGGAGGTACTCCTGGCTTCCAGAATAACACTGCAGACTTCAGGAGGATGATTGAAAGCTATCAACTGCTGCTGCTAAATCTTCACACAAGAAGGCGGAGAGTTAAAAGGTTTGGATGGAGGACCCTCCCTACCGCTGTGACAACAGATCATCCTGAAGGGGCAGCCTGACGGAGGATTGACACTTGTGTTCAAAAGCTCGGGGTACCAGACTCCCTGTGCCAAGTCCAGAGCCACACAGATGACGTAGGCTTGGTCCTTCCTGATCATCTTGAGAACTCTTGACAGAAGTGGTATGGCTGGAAAGGCGTACAAAAGGCCTGACCTCCACTCGAGATGAAAAGCATTTCCGAGCGAGAGCCACCTTGGAAACTCCAGTGTGCAAAACTGCTGACATTGCGCGTTCTCAGTGGAGGAAAACAGATCTAACTAAGGCTCTCCCCAATGCTGAAAGGCCTTGTGCCACCGCCGGGTGGAGAGACAATTTGAGATCCACTAGGCATCAACAGCAGCGTTTGTCCGCTATGGTGTTCATAGAACCTTGGGTCATATATCTTCTAATCAAATGGGAAGGATCACTTGTCCTGCATAACTAGGGCATCTAATCAAATGGGAAGGGTCACTTGCCCTGCATAACTAGGGCATCTACTCAAATGGGAAGGATCACTTGTCCTGCATAACTAGGGTTCGTTCTTTCTAGTCCCAGTTAAAAAACCCTCATGCACGTGTAGTTGATGGTAATTCAAGCGGTATATCTTGGTTCTCCGCTGGCCCTCACACGTGTCTGCATAATCATTGGGTTTAGTTGTTATGCAACCTCCACCAGGAGGTAATACCCTTTGTTAAGAGCAGTAGTGATCAGTGATAGTGACAGTGATAGAGTGTGGTGAAGGTAGTTAAAAGTCTCTCAATCCCAGATATGTATTTTAATAGTTTCGGTTTTGGAGGCAGTAAAAACAATGTAGGTGTCTGAGAGTGATTATGACTCTCTCACACTTAAGGGTGTGATCTAGGTCGACATGTTTCAGCCCTTTGTCGCCAGTCGGTCAATTGGCCTTTATTCACGACCAGGGTGTAGAGTGTATCGAGACCTCTGGCGTCTCTATATGTGAAAAGTACATGTAGGTATTTCCTAATGTGCCAATGTGTTCATAGAACCTGCCAAGTGTTGAACCACCAGGGATATGCCCTGCTGTTCCAGCCATGTCCAGAGATGCAGGGCCTCTTGAAAGAGGGTCCACAACCCAATCGCCGCCCAATTTGTTGCAGTACCCCATGGTGTTGTCTGTGAGCACCTGCATTAGCCTTCCATTGATGAATTTGGGGTGAAAGACTTTTCAATGCCAGTCAGGTCACGCAGAGCTACAGCATGTTGATGTGGAGTCCAGATTCCACTGGAGACCAGAGTCCCCTATTCTCCACCTCTCCCAGGCTTCCACACTGGCCACATTTGTCACTACTGTGAGATCTGTTTGGGGAAGGGAGAGGGGTCTGTCTCTGACACAATCGCTGTTCGTTAGCAACCACATCAGGTCCATTGCAGTTACCTCTGAGATCTAGACCATGTTTCCGAGATTCCCATGATGCTGCGCCCACTGGAACTTCAGGTCCCAATGCAGAGCCGGCATATGCCATCTTGTCATGCGTGACCAGCAGGATGCAGGAGGCCCGGCAGTCTCAGAGTCAGTCTCACCAAAACCCAGGATAGAGGCTGAAACATTGATATTATAGCCTGGACTTGCCACACTGGAGGATAAGCCCGAAAGTGAACCGTGTCCATAACAGCTCATATGAAAGGGAGAGTCTGAGAGGGAGTCAGGTGTGACTTTGGCATGTTGATAGTGATTCCCACGGAATGCAGGAAGTCCATCTGGCCTGGGGGTGGGAGACAATATCCTGGGTCGAGCCTGCCTTAAGCAGCCAGTCGCTGAGATAATAATAATTAACTGGTATTTGTAAAGTGCAAACTAATCACCCCTACAGGTCTCAAGGCAAAGGGGGGCTTCAGGAAGATTAAGTGAGCTATTGCCCAGAGTCTCATGGTGCTGGGCTGTGCTGCCACCAGAGTTCGAACTGGGAGCCCGTGTTCTGGAGTCAGCCGCCCTGGCCACTGCGCCTCACCTCTTCCTGGAAGACTGATACCCATAACCTGTGCAGATGAGCTGCGACCATCACCATCACCTTTGTGAACACCCAAGGGGCACTGGTAAGGCCAAAAGGGAGCACAGTGAACTGAAAATGCTTGTGGTCTACCGTAAACTGCAGGTAGCACTGATGAACAGGCAGAAAGGGAATGTGAAAATAGGTGTGCGGAATGCCCAATGCTTTCATCCAGTCTCCTAGGTCCAAGGCAAACAGTACCTGGGCCAATGTGAGCATCTTGAACTTCTTTTTGGGGAAGTAGTTGAGGGTTCGGAGATCTAGAATAGGATGAACACCCTTGTCCTTTTTGTGTATCAGAGAGTAGCAGGAAAATCAAGCACAGCCTACTTCTGGCAATGGTACCCTCTCTATGGCTCCCTTGGCCAAGAGAGCCATGACTTCCTCGCAGAGCAGGGACAAAAGATTCCCTGTCAGCTGGTCTTGAGATGATTCATGAAAGAAGGGGTAGTCTTATCTTATCTTAGGGGAGTCTTGTATAGCGCACTGACACCGAAAGGTTTCCTGGCGCTGGCTGAGTGCCAATGAGATGGAGAGACGGGGGTCTAGCCAGTCTGTGTGAAAAGGTGAGAACTGGCAGATTTTAGAGGGAGAGGTAACTGGTTCCAGAAGGCGGGGGCAAGGTAGGCGAATCTGCGACCGCCATTTTTTTTTAGTTTGGTAGCAGGGACAGCTAGCAATAGGCAATGGGAGGAACGAAGATTGCGTACCGGAGGGTAAGGAATGACCACTGATTTGAGAAAGGCAGGGGAGGTCCCGAACACAGCTTTGAAGGTCAGGCAGCCGAACTTAAATGCAGTCCTCTGCTCCACCGGCAACCAGTGGAGTCTGTGAAGCAGTGGTCTCGCGGATTGCCACTTCGGGGTTTTATAGGCCAGCCTTGCCGCTTGGTTCAGTACAATCTGGAGCCTATTAAGGAGGAATTTAGGTAGGCCGTAGTACAGGGAGTTTGAAAAATCCAGGCGGGAGAGCACCAGGGCAGTCAGGACTTGTATCGGGGCCTCTGGTGTCAGGAGATGGGAAACTTTACGGATTTTTCTGAGCTGGAACATACATGAGGACACAACCGCGCCAACCTGAGGCTTAAGAGAGAGCTCTGAGTCAATTATGACACCGAGGCTCTTTGCTGAGTTGGCCAGAACTGTGGGCCCCAGTGAATGAGACTGTTTCCTGGAAGGATTAACTCGGTCTTCCCCAGGTTCAATTTAAGCTGGTGGGATTTCATCCAATGTTGGATGTGTAGCATCACTGCTTGACAATCGAGGGCTGAATTGGGGGTGTTAAGCGGGAAAATGATTTGCAGGTCGTCTGCATAGTTGAATACGGTGATATTCCACCTCTTCAAGGAAAAAATTAGCGGCTGAAGATAGAGATTAAAAAGCAGAGGGGACAGGGACGATCTCTGAGGCACTCCGCAGATGGATGGGACCTGTGCAGCTGTGAAAGGACCAAGCCGGACCGCCTGCATTCTGCCTGACAAGAAGGATTTGAGCCAGGCAGAGGCCAGGCCTCGGATGCCGGCTAGCTCGGCACGGTGGATAAGGATGTTGTGGTCCACCGTGTCGAACGCAGCCAACAGATCCAATAAAACGAGCGCCTGTGATGTTCCTTTATTGGCATTAGCCCTAAGCGTATCCATGACTGCCAAGATCACAGCCTCGGTGGAATGGGCTGGTCTAAACCCAGCCTGATTAGGTTCGAGAAAGTTGGAGCGCTCGATGAATTCAGATAGGCAGCTAGTAACATTTGCCTCCAGGAGTTTGGATAGGTAGGGCAAGAGGGAGATAGGCCGATAGTTGGCAAGATCATCCGGGTCAGCTCCAGGCTTCTTTAGTAAGGGCACAAGGACAGCCTCCTTGAAGGAATTAGGTACTACTCCTGCCTCCAATGAGGCGTTTAATAAAGGCAAAATGCAGTCCGGTATGGACAGGCAGATGTCGCGAAAGACAGAGGGGGGACAACAATCATTAGGTGAGCCAGATTTGACTCGAGCAACAAGTTTTGTCAGAGTGCTGGGGTCGAGGGCAGGGAAAGAAAGCAAGGAGAGCGGGTTTTCAGGGGGGGAAGCTGGCATATCATCAGGGAGGACTGAAGGAATCGTATTCTTGATCTTGGCAATTTTTTCAATAAAGAAATTATTTAAGGCATTACAAGATTCTTGCGTCGGGGTCTGAGAAGGAAGAGTCCTTGCATCAGATGTAAGCTCCCTCATGATTGAAAAGATCTCCTGAGATTTGTTATGAGCAGTGAGAATCCATTCCGAGATGTGAAGAGCTTTTGCTGCAATAATAGCATCTTTATATTTTTTTCTCGCAGCGATATATAGCTCTCTGTCGATGGGCAGATAATTGCGTCTCCACCTACGCTCCGTTTGGCGCAGTTCGAGTTGCTGAGCTTTCAGGGTGGAGTTGAACCACTTGTGGGACTTACTGTGCCGGGAGCGGGGGAAGCTGGAGGGAGGGGCAAAGCGATCACTGGCTTTGATGATCCAGCCAGTAAGATCTTCCTCCAGAGTGTGGACAGTCGCAGTTTTTGATAACGAAGGACGAGTCTCAGCCAAGAAAGAGAGGAATGCCTGAGAGTCAGGAGTGCTCCATTTACGTGCGGTCCCACCGGCCATGGGAGGGACCTTAATGCAACCTCTGATTGTGATCACTGTATCGATTAAGTAATGGTCAGACCAGATACAAGGGGTGATCACAGGATAGGAGAGAGTGAGATTATGAGTCCAGATGTGGTCTAAAATATGACCCCCGTGTGAGTGGGGGAAGTGACGTGTTGGTTCATGTTGAAGCTGGTGAGGGCCAGCTTCCTTGTCATTATACCAATAGTTGAAGTCGCCAAAGATGGCGACTCGAGCAGATGAAATAAGTAGATTGGCTAGCTGTTCACTGAGGGCAGCAGGGAACGAAGGCATAGGGTAGGGAGGACGATAAAGAATGATGATAGTAAGAGCACCCTCTCCGATATCTAGCTTAATGATGAGATTGTCCACGTCAGTGAGAGTGAAAGAGGACGTGGAGGTAAATTTAAGCTCCTTACGGATGACAGCTGCCACCCCGCTACCGGCGCGGCCAGAAGGTCGGTTCGTATTGAGCAGGTAGTAGTCGGGGGGCAGAGCAGCTAAGATGTCAGGGAGAGAGTCATCATTTAACCAGGTCTCGGTAAGTATGAGAATATCAGTCTTTCATCGGTGAGGAGGAGGAAGAGATCAATCTGATGCTTGACCAGTGAGTGTGTATTCAAGTATAGGGCTTGGATGCGTGTTTCAGTCACACTGGGATCGGATAACTGTTTAGTGCAAGGGGGGGGAGGAGGTGCATACCGTGCAATACCGAGGGCCGAAATAGTATCTAATGTCCGCGGGGGTAGTGCAACAGATACACAATCCAGATCCCTAAGTACATGAGAGGAATAAACACAGGGGAAGTGGCCTCCGGCGCCTCCTTAGCGCGGACGGGCGCAGACGGGCAGGACTCTGGCACGACTCCGGCACAGGTCCGGCGCGTCAAATGCCCGCGTCCGCTGCCCGCGTCCGCTGCGCGGATGCATGACCGTCCCCTTTTATGCGCGACTAGAGCGCGGGGGATTGGACACACACCCAATATGGCCGCCGCTTGTCTGAACCTGGGACCAACTCCACTGCGTCTATACTCGGCTGGGAGTGGCCCAGGGCAATAAGGAAGAGGGGGAAAGAGTCAGCAGAGAGAGCTTATTAATTCAAGCTGATGGGGAGTTGTTGCAGCAAAGTTAAAAAAAACGCTGATTTTCTGTTTTTAAAAATGCCTAATACAGTTAAAATGACACAGCAGCACAACCTCCCGGCTTCCGCCTCAGGAGGGACACAGATAGCACTCAATCAAACAGGCAGCAGGCGCGGGGAACCCCTTTCATGCGCGACTAGAGCGCGGGGGATTGGACACACACCCAATATGGCCGCCGCTTGTCTGAACCTGGGACCAACTCCACAGCGTCTATACTCGGCTGGGAGTGGCCCAGGGCAATAAGGAAGAGGGGGAAGGAGTCAGCAGAGAGAGCTTATTAATTCAAGCTGATGGGGAGTTGTTGCAGCAAAGTTAAAAAAAAACGCCGATTTTCTGTTTTTAAAAATGCCTAATACAGTTAAAATGACACAGCAGCACAACCTCCCGGCTTCCGCCTCAGGAGGGACACAGATAGCACTCAATCTTGAATGGGAGTAGCCCCTTCGGACAACCTGTCCGAAGTTATGGAATGTCTGCGGTGGAGGGGATGGTAGATCCTGCCACCAACTGAATACCCATGATCTAAAAAAAGCAAGATTAGGAAGGTTTGGAGGCTGTAGCTGTCAGATTGTTTGTGGCTGGACCAGATCACTGTTTACCCAACCCATGAGGCCGGTAGGAAGCATATCCTAGGCCATGCAGAGGCTGGGTAGTATGTTCAACTCAGTTGGTGCGGTTGAAAACCCTTCTGTGGCCACGAAAGGCAGACTGGGGCCGTGAGGCAGCTGAGAGGCCTAAGGACTTAGCCATAGCCTGGGGGTCCTTAAGGAGCTCAAGCACAAAGTCTGCCTTGTCTCAGAAGAGATGGTGCCATCGAAAGGCATGTCCAAGAGGGAAGCCCGGAAATCCCCCAAAATGCCAGACGTTCTCAGCCAGGCATCCAAGGGCCACCGTTGATGAAACTGCTATGCCCAGAGAATCAGTTGCGTCCAAAACACAGCCTATAGTGAACTTCACTGTGTCTCTAAGGTCTGTAACTGCTTGGGAGAGAGTGGACTGGGCCTCCTCTGGGACCTGTGGCAGCACTTGTACAACAGTTTCTCACAACATGTGGAAGTCAGAACCCAATAAGCATGTGGTGTTCACTGACCACAATGCAAGGCTAGCAGAACAAAACATTTTCTTTCGATTACCTGTTGGGGAGCTGCAGGGAATGCGCCATGGGAAGTGGAGGATTGTACCACCTAGCTCTCCGGGGTAGGGTGTTGAGTGAGAAAATTTGAGTCCTTGGAGCAGGGCTGTGGTCCACAGAAGGACATTGGTGAGGGCGTCGCTAAACTGGAGATGGGGTTCAGAGGAGGAGAAGACTCTCAGTTACAGCCCTTTCATCAAGCTGTTGGTCTTCACTGCCACAGAGGGCAAATGAAGGTCAAGTCAAGTCAAGTCAAAATGTATATAGCGCACTACATATCCAGAGGGTCTCAAGGCGCTTGAGGAAGGGGGGGGGGGGGGGGGTTTACTTATCGAATATCCAGGGTTTAAGCTGTTTTCTGAAGGCTAGGTGGTTTTGGGTAAGGCGGAGGTGGATGGGAAGGGAATTCCAGGTTTTGGCCGCTAAGTAGGAGAAGGATCTCCCCCCCATGGTGGCCTTGTGGATGCGCGGAACAGCGGCGAGGGCTTGGTTGGACGAACGCAGTTGGCGGGTGGGAGTGTAGAAGGAGAGGCACGAGTTGAGACAGTCAGGTCCAAGTTCGTAGAGGGCTTTGTGTGCGTGGGCGAGGAGACGGAACGTTATCCTTTTGTTGACGGGGAGCCAGTGGAGGTCTTTCAGGTGACCGGAAATGTGGTCTGTGCGGGGGATGTCTAGTATGAGTCTGGCTGAGGCGTTTTGAATGCGTTGGAGTTTTTTCTGCAGTTTTGCAGTGCTGCTGGCGTAAAGGGTGTTTCCATAGTCCAGACGGCTTGTAACCAGTGCGTGGGTGACCGTTTTTCTTGTTTCGGTGGGGATCCAGCTAAATGTTTTTTTGAGCATGCGTAGGATGTTGAAGCATGATGATGAGACGGCGTTGACTTGTCTGGTCATCGAGAGACAGGAGTCCAGGATGATGCCCAGGTTCCGTGCGTGGTCCGTCGGTATGGGAGCTTTTCCTAGGGCCGTTGGCCACCAAGAGTCGTCCCAGGCGGAAGGGGATGCACCTAAGATGAGGACTTCCGTTTTGTCCGAGTTCAGTTTCAGACGGCTGTGCTTCATCCACTCGACTACTTCTTTCATCCCTTCATGTAGGTTGGTTTTGGTGGTGATTGGGTCTTTGGTGAGTGAGAGGATCAGCTGAGTGTCATCAGCGTAGGAGCTGAGTTCTTCCAGCGAGGAACGAGATGATCCAGTCCAATGCTTTTCCTTGAATTCCGATGTTGCTGAGGCGTTTTATTAGGGTGCTATGACAGACTGTGTCGAAGGCTGCGAAGAGGTCGAGGAGGATGAGGGTGACTGTGTCTCCATTGTCCAGTAGTGTTCGAATGTCGTCTGTTGCTGCGATGAGGGCGGTCTCGGTGCTGTGTTTGGCTCGGAAGCCCGACTGTGAGGAGTCGAGTGATTTGTTGGTTTCGAGGAAGGCGGCGAGCTGATTGTTGACGGCTTTCTCAATGACTTTGGCAGGGAATGGGAGGAGCGAGATGGGGCGGTAGTTTTTGAGTTTGGTGGGGTCAGCTGTGGGTTTCTTTAGAAGGGCGCTGAGTTCGGCGTGTTTCCATCTTTCTGGGAATGTGCCGGAGTTGAGGGAGCAGTTGATGACGTCTCGGAGATGGGGTGCGATAATGGAGTCTGCTTTGTTGAATATGTGATGGGGGCATGGGTCTGTAGGGGATCCTGAGTGGATGGAGTTCATTAGGCGAATGGTGTCTTCTGTGGTGATTGGGTTCCAACCGATAAGGTTATTCGGAGGAGGTACAGGTTCGGAGGTGAGAGGGGTGGACTGGTTTACGGGTTGGATGTCAAAGCTGTTATGAATGTCGGCGATTTTGTCATGGAAGAATGAGGCGAGGGAGTCGCAGAGGACTTGAGAGGGGGTGATGTCGTTGGAGCTGGCAGTGGGGTTGGTGAATTCTTTGATGATGTTGAAAAGTTCCTTGCTGTTGTGGGCGTTGTTGTCTAGTCGGTCTTTGAGAGCTGATTTCTTGGCTGTCCGGATTAGTTGGTGGTGTTTGCGGGTGGCGCTTTTGAAGGCGGCTTGGGTGATAGTGTTTGGGTCTTTTTTCCAAGTTTTCTCAAGGGAGCGTCAGAGCTTCTTGGATTTCTTAAGGTCATCGTTGAAGCAGGGGGCGTTCTTGCTTCCTTGCTTGATTTGATGTTTTTTCAAGGGTGCAAGTTTGTCGGCGGTTTGGATTAACCATTGTGTGAGGTTGATGGCGGCTTGGTTAGGGTTCGTCGAATAGGCAGGGGGTTTCTGAAGAAGTGATGTGGAGATCTGGTCGATGGTGATTTTGTTCCAATTTCTTCGCAGAGTTGGTTGAGGGTGGTTGTGGATCGTGGTCTTATTGTAAATGAAGTGGATGCAACTGTGGTCCGTCCAGTGGAGGGTTGTGGTGTGAGTGAAGGAGATATGCTTGCTGGAGGTGAAGATAGGGTCGAGTGTGTGTCCTGCGTAGTGGGTGGGGGTGTTAACAAGTTGTTTGAGTCCGAGATTGTCGAGATTGTCCAGGAGGGTGGTAGTGTTCCTGTCGTTGCTCTTTTCCAGATGGAAATTGAGGACTCCCAGTAGAATGTATTCTTCTGAGGGGAGGGCGTGTGGGGTGATGAAGTCAGTGATGTCTTCGCTGAATTGTGTGCGGGGTCCTGGGGGTCTGTAGAGGAGGGTGCCTCTGAGTGTGGTCTTGGGGTCGGTGTGAATATGGAGGGGGGGGTGTTCGGCGATAGCGAGGTTGTCTTCTGAGCTGGTTGAGACGCAGATGGTGTTCTTATGGACAATGGCAATGCCTCCTCCTGTCTGAATGGTGCGGTCTTTACGGATGATCTTGTAGCAGTCCGGGATGGCTATGGCGATGTCTAGAGCTGATGAGGCATTCATCCAGGTTTCTGTTAGGAAGGCGATGTCCGGGGAGATGGTGTCGAGTAGGTTCCAGAGGTCGATGGCGTGTTTGTGAACCGAGTGAGTGTTGAGAAGGATGCATTTAAGGTGGTTGGTATTGCGTCTCTGTTTGGTGTTTGTGGATTTGGTGTGGGTCTTGATGCAGTTGAATTTGCAGGACTGGCAGGTGAAGGGTCCATGGGTGCGTCCCGGTGCGGCTTGGACACAGTTAGGGAGTCGGCCGGGGTTAAGTGCTAGGAGGGTGGAGGCGTCGTATGTAATGCGGGAGGAGTGGGTGATGCAGGGACCAGGGGGTCTGGCGCTGGGCGCGGTCCAGGCGCAGACGGGCGTAGACAGGCTTACCTTTGGCGCACCTTCGGCGCGAATGGGGCGCGACCGCTGCGCGTGAACGCTGCGCACGAAGGCATCTGTCATATGCGGATAGTGGAGGGGCGGAGCGAGGGAGGAGCAGCTGGGAGGCGGGGGGTGCTGGAGATGTTTGTTACAGTGCACAACAATCAAAATGGCGGTGAAAGCAAAACATAAACTGGGGCACACAGATTGGGACACGAGACACGAGATTGGGGCATACAGAGTAAAGACGCTATGGCAGTTATGCAATTTCAAGCAGGCTAACAGAACGATAGAGCGCTTAGTCAGAGTAAAGACGCTATGGGCAGTTATGCGTTTTAAAGCAGGCTAACAGAGCAATAGAGCGCTTAGTGAATGAGGTAGTAAAGCGCTACGATACCCAGAGATCGCGATAATTGCAGGCAAGCAGTGCGAGGTGCCGTCACCAGCAAGAAGGGAGCGACCGCTTCTCACGAAGAAGGAGAGGTCACAGAGCAATTGCAGACGGAGCAGCCTTATCAGTAGCTCCTTCCACCATAGCCATGGTGGAGGGACAAAGCATACTGGTAAATGGAGACGTATCAAGTCTGCTGGCATCACCCAGTTCCTTACACCAGCCTATATCCAGATCATAAGGCTGGTATTCTATAGGGTCTAGCGACCCCTGATGTTTCCCACCGAGGCCTAGTCTTTCGTAAAAGGGCTCAGACTCTGACCGAGTACACAGGGCTTCTGTCAGCTCTGTAATCTGCATTGGTTGATGTGGATCTGCTTCCGTGTAAGATTTGGGGATCCCAATGGGGCTGGTGCCACTGGTGGGAGCTGGGAGCATCTGCATCGAGGCCAGCGCCTGGGAAGGTCGGAGTGGCACAACCAGCACTGGTCCGGAACATGACCAGGATCCATGGGGTCCCATCACCGGCAAGGAACCTGATGGGGCCCCCTCCGACCTTGTGGGGCCCAAAGGCACACATACTGTAGGGATCGGGCCACTCTAGAATGAAACGCATGGCCTCATAGAACTCTTTAATTTGAGCGGGGGTGCTCCAGCTTCAAGATAACTGGGAGGCACAGAGTCAGCACAGTTGCAGGTTATGAGGATACAGGCCTCAAACCCCAATGCTCCTTTGTCTCGTTGGCTGAAGGAAAAGGAAAAGGCGAAACACACTTCAACTTCTTGTGTTTTTTTTTTACTCTTACCTGAGTACCCGACCATATCGAGTAGGACGAAGAGGTCTTCGAACTCCTTGAATAGTCCTGAGACCTTCCTTTTGAGTGGGGCGGGACTTCTGCGGAGTTGCATGCCGGGCAGCAAGCAGCTTTAGAGACCACTCCCTCAAAGCCTTCGTTGCTATAGCCCAGCAGTCAGAGCACAAGTTGGAGTTGTGGTCACGCTCCAGACACCTCAAACACATGAGGCACGGATCTGCAACCGACATGGCTCGGTGACAGGCAGCACAGGGTTTAAAACCTGTCTATCTTGATGACATCCTCGACACACCCGGAGGAGAAACTCTCAAAAAAGTTTGCCAATATGATGCAAAAATTCATCAAAAAATGACAAATGGGTAGCTCTTCTCTCGGATCAGTACCAGCTGGTGTGGAAAGAAAACAACTAAAGCCTGCCCACCAAGGTGGTGCCTATATAAGTAATGTATTACTTCCAGCACGTCCGCCACAATCACGCAGAGCTGATCAACACCACGCACAGGTTACGTAGGGGTACTTCCCACAAAAAATCTTCCTGATCCAGTCTTATGCCTGGGGAAATTCAAATTAAGGAATCTGCTGCTAGAAATATCTATCAGATTTATTTATGATTACAAAAGCCTGTGGGCGTAGGCCATTGTTGTGTAGTTTGTGGGTGTACAAGGAACCCTTAGTATATTACCCTCTTAAAATGTTAAATTTTTATGTGGAGGAACATGCTACAGAGCACATCTTCAACATTAGGTTGCTTATTATATGACACCTAGTTACCTATTAACTTTATTCTATGCAGAAATTACATTTCCAGTGGTTATATTAGCAAAAAATACTGAAACAAATCTTATGGAGTGACTCGGTTCTTTATCCAATTTTATAGAGAAATGTATTTTTTCCAGAAGAGAAAACAAATTAAATCTAATATGAACGTATATAAAAAGTCAGCAAGAACTTTACAGATTTCTCCATTGCAAGAAAACATCCTTTTAGTGTCAAACGGTAATTCCTGAATACATCCTTCCCATTCCAATTTAACACTCTTAGTCAAAAAGCTTTTGATCCTAATCTGGTAGTAGCATGTTTTAGGAAAATCCAAGGTACTTCAGTGGTTTCTCTGTATTGCCTATGGCCATACTAATGACATGCAACATAAAGCAGTGCAGACTATCATCATATTGTATGCAATTCTCTTCAGACCGGGCACACTGGAGTTAAACAAACTGTTTCAAATTTTTCATGGGCCACCTTGAAGGTGGCCCAAGTCAGTGTCTACGGATTAGAGAACACCTGAAGAAGGTTTCTAGGAGGCAAGGAATTTAAAGGCATCAAACACCTGCTGATGTTAGAAGGATTTAGAACGAGTCACTGTCATTTTCAGGCTATGAGATGATCCTGGATTAAATTTGTAGTAAACTGAATCTTAAATAAACGTTTTAGAAGAAAGCTAGGTTCTGTTTATATCAATTCTTTTGTGTATGTTTTTATCGAATACACTTTGGAATGTATATTGAAATGAACTGAAAATGTGTTAAATTATAAGAGATGCAAATAATGTACTAAAGTTTTCGAAAATCACTTTACCTCTCTGAATTCTCTGTTTGGAAACCAACACAAAATAGGAAAAAGAAAAAAGAGTGATTACTGCAGTATCATCTTGGCATGGATCAATTTCTAAGAAAATACAGTTTAGATGGTTATCTATATATATTTGTCTATAATCTATAAACAGAAACAAACATGATGCACACATCCACTTGTTGGAGTCATTTAACTTCAAACAACTAGGTAGTTAATATTTTATTAAACTGTTCATTCTTGGAGTCGCCACCATGCACTCACACCCAATCATTTCTGGATGGGAGGAAGCAGATCCATAGGGACATCAATAACACTGGTGCTGTCAATTTTTGCGTTGCTTCTATGACTCATACAGGTCAGGAGGAAGAAAGCAGATCAAATGAATATCGATATCAACAAGTAATATGTGTCTCAAAAAATATTTAACTTCAGAATCAAAAGCCCGTATCAAGCAGAATAGTGAGAGAGCACTGAGGGATGTAAGGAAAGATCTTTAGCCATCAAATTATGTTACCACAGGTAACCTTGTTTTTCGAATGGATGCACCTTTCTGCAGGCTTCACATCTAAAAGTGCTTTGTTAGATATGGGGTTCTTGGTTGGCTGTGGTATACACCTAAGTCAGGCAGGAATCCTCACTCTTGGCAGGGCAAGCTAATACACACTAAAAGAAAGCCTATGGTCACCTTCTGGTAGGTAGGCACAGATCTGTCAGGCTTATCAAAAGTATTTGTACAACACAAACACACACACAGTAACCCAATGAATACAATACAAAAAGACTGCACAGAGGTTTATAAAAAATAGCTTTTTGTATCAGCAGTAAAACAAGGCCACAACTATAAAAATGTGATCTTTGCTTTTCAAGATATGCATCGTGCAGCTGAGGTGTGGAGATGGCTGATGAGCCTCACACTTCGGGATACGCCCCTCATCACTAGCGCAACCCGTCATGATGGAGCCGCACTGACATGCACTGCAGCTGCTGTGAATGCAGTGGGGAATTCGGTTGACAGAAGTTCAGACACCGGTTGGCAAAACAGAGCACTGAGCCCTCGTAGTCAGTAGATGCAGGTCAGAGCAGAATGCTCAACTGTTGTAGGACCCTTGTCTTCCTGTCATGGGAATTGGAAGTCTTTTATGGCACAGAGAGTTCATAAATAGGGGAAAAGCCAACATGCCCTTCGAGAACATGAGTTGTTAGCACAGCAAAGAGGCAGCAGACAGCAGGCCAATACAAATGGCAGGCCGCAAAGTGCAGTCCCTCCTTCAGTACAGCATGCAAAAAGCAGCAGGCCAACAAAGCGTTTAGCAAAGTGGCAGTGCCTCCTGGCAGCACAGCAGTCCTTCTGGCAATGTAGATGTAGAGCCGGCAGTGTCTGGGTACAAGTTCGATCCAGTGTCTGATTTTAGGGGGTCAGAGCCCAGTACTTATAACCAAAAGTGTCTTTGAAGTAGAGAGTGCTTTTAAATTAGCCCTCTGAAGTGCACAAGGATCCCTTTCAACCCAGACCTCACTGCCAGGCTACTGATGAGGGTAATCAGCCCTTTGTGTGTGGGCAGTATACTACCTATTGAAGTGTAAGTACTCGCCCCTTCCAGTCCTCCCTGCCCAGAAAGACCCATCAGAATGGAGATGAATGCAGATGCAGTCGAGTGCCCTTTGTTGTGGCTGTCTAGAGGGAATGCACAAATGTAGTTGTTACTCAGCCCAGCCCAGACATGTATTGGAGGCAGGCTGCCAGGCACATAGAGCAGTAAGTGCAGAGAAATGTCAACTTTCTAAAAGTGGCATTTTTAAATCAGTAAGATTACATTCAACTTTGCCAGTAAGGAGAATTTATAATTACCAATCCAAAGATACAAAACATGATGAAAAAGCTACTCCTCTCTGATCTAGAATAACCACTTAAACAGGTATATGGGAATTCCCAGTGCTAACCTATGAATGGGGTAGGCCTCACAGTTGTGAAAGACGAATGTAATTGTTTGTCACTACTAGGACATGAAAAACAAAACAGTTCATATCCTACCACCTACTTACATAGCACCCTGTCCTTAGGGCTACCTAGGGCCTACCTTAGGGGTCACTTATATATAATGAAAGGGAAGGTTGAGGCTTGTGAAGTAGTTATCAATGTCAAGACGAAGTGGCAGTAGAACTGCACACACAGGCATTGCAGTGGCAGGCCTGAGACAGTTATAAAAGGTTTCTTTGGTGGGTGGCATAAAAAGTGCGGCAGCCCCCTAGTAGCATTTAACTTACAGGACCAGGGTGCATGGCATACAACTTTATAAGGGACCTATAACTAAATTAAATATGTCAATCATGTACACACCAATTACACACATGTTTAGGGAAGAAGCACATGCTCTTTAGCACTGATTAGCAGTCCGAAGTCCAACAAAAAGACACAGCAAAAAGTTGAGGTAAAAAGCAAAAAGATTGGAGTGAAACCACACTAAGAATACCAAGTGTAATGCACTCCCAAAACAGAATCACATAGGAAACTAGGCAAGGATTTAAGGGGGATGAAAAAAGTGGGGGTCTATGTAATTAAGGGCTTGGCTTACACATGTAAACTAACTTTCTGTAATTTATATAGTGTGCTACACAACCAGCATTTTGATGACTCCTTAAGCTTTCTGTTATTGCATCCAATCCAACACAACAACTAATCAGAGCTCCAGTTCCCAACAATATATCCAGAAGGCAAACAGGGAAAATGAGCATGTTGTATGTAATGGTCTGCGATATGGTAGTAGTGTATAGTAGTGTAAAACATAACTGTAGGTCAAGTACAAAAGCAAGTCTTATCCTCACCGCTGACATCCAATGTCAGAAATTGGGGTCTCTAGTTGGCAGGTTGTTACCCTGTCCAAGTAGAGACCCTTCTTCCTAGTCAGGATAAGTGGGACACACATCTAAAATAATCCCTGCTCACACCCTTGGTAGCTTGGCAGGAGCAGCCAGGCTTTTCTCAGAGGCAGTGTGTACAGCATTGGCACATAACCAGCAGTAATACACTGAAGACACTACAAAAGGACATCACACCAGTTTTCAATATATTATGTGTGCAAACAAGACCAAAAACAATCCACCATGCAGTTCTTAGAAATTTCAATAAGCAAAGATAGACTTAAAATGCAGTGGGGGCCTGTCCACAGAGCTGATGCAGGAAGACACGTGAGCCTATTGCTCCGCGCCGACCCCGGGAATTATCCTGAGCCGGGAATAGCAAACAGACCCCTGAGCACCCGAGACCGTGTTTGAGGAAGTGGGGAGGGATCGCCGATGGAGGGGCAGATGAACGATGCCTTTACCGCCTGACAGCCTGATGAAGAGCGGAGCAAGGTTGCGAAGCGGCCAAGATGGCGCCGCTGTGATTGTGGGAGCTTTGCTGGTGGAGGACAGACCTGACCGCCGCAGGAGACGAATCAGGTGCCAGAGAAGCCGCAGGAATGCAACCGCACTGAGACCCCGCAGCATGGGTAGACCAGGAGTGCTGTGCGGTGGGACTGGCAGCCCCTGACTGTGAATGGCAGGTTCTGGCCGCCCAGAGGAGACGCAGAAGGCGGTGAGCCGCGGGACCCGGACCCCGAACATCGAGGTGAGCTGTGGAAGCCTTATTAGCTCCGTGCTCCCTCTAGTGTGATCCTGCAGCAGCTTTGTGTTAGGAGAAAGCACAAGCGGACTGCCATCTTGGGACGGAGCCGGCCGAGTGTAGTGCTTGCATTTCCGAGGAGCCCCAGGTAGAGGTTCATCCCAACGAGCGCGACTGCATGTGAATGAGTGATTGTGAGCCGCTGAGGGGGTGCTCTACAGGCCGCAGTGAATGTTTCTGTGCAGCCTGGAGAGCTGAGTACAGCGGTGAGGGCTGGAAAGCAGTGCTGGTGAGGTGCCTTACTGCCTGACAGGATCTGGTAAGAAGGCGACTGGTCAATGATGTGGGCAGTGAGATGATCGTGGGGGGAGGCCAGTAAGAAGCTTTGCAGTGATATTTCTCTGGTGGGGACCCTGGTGGGGTGATTATTGGAGTGACTGCGCTTTGTGTATACTGCCACAATGGAGATACAGTAATGGTGGACTACTGTTGTGGGAGCCAAGGGGTGCTCACAGTTGTAGGGGCGCCAGGAACTAGGAACCACTGATGGACATTGTGTCGTGGACTGCATGATGGAGTGGGGGTGCGCTGGAAGCTGTAGGTGAGACGGCAGTGGGTCGTAACAATAAGATGTGATCCCTGGACTTGGTCATAACCTCTATGTGAGGTTCTTTATGGGGCTGACCGGTCTGGATTGGTGGGAGCAGGAACTTTGGCCCTTGTGTTGGACGTGGTCTGAGGAAGAAGCTGATTCAACCGACTGAACTAGGTGAGAGGAACCCTGGATGACCAGTGAGATAAGAGGAATGACAAGAACGGCTGCGACGTGGAGTGGACCAGCACTGGCTGTGGACCTGGTTCACCACTTGAGATAGCCATGTGCGGTGGGGGAGAGCATGTGAGATGTGACTCCGGGGCTGGTGCCTCCAACGCAGCCAATGCTGGGGAAGCCACTGGGAAACAAGGGGGAGCGCACCCACACCAGGAAGAAGACTCGGGAGTGCAGGAAAACCAAGAAACAGTGGCACCACAGCAGGAGGGGCTGATGCAACAACAAGTGGATCAACTCCTTAAGGCCATCACTGATACTAGGGATGCTCTCCACCAGAACATTGCGCATGTGTTGCAAGGGCTGGGCCTTCTCCGTGTAGATCATGGTAAGCTTGCTGACTGGGTAAAGCTGATGGAAGCAACCTTAGTACCCTAGGACCCGCCCACAAGGCACTAGAAGATCAGATGGCAGTTGTCACGCACGGACTGCACCTCCGTCCGCGTGGTGTGGCTGCCAGAAGGCGTGGAACGGGCCAATATGGTGGACTATCTGGAGAATTGGCTATGAACTGAGCTTACCCCTTAGGGCCTCACCTCGTTCTACACTTTGAAAAGAGCGCATAGGGTACCAGCTAAACCACCAACGCCTGGCAGACCGCCTAGACCAGTAGTGGCGAGACTGCTTTATTATAAAGATAGGGACCTCCTATTGCACAATGCTCGCTCCTCAGGGCCCTACAAAGTGGACACGGCAACGTGACATTATTTCCAGATTATACATTTGATGTACAGTGCCGCCGTGCCTCGTTCTTAGCGGTCAAGAAAGGACTCCGGGACAAAGGCCTTCAATACTCCCTGATGTTTCCAGCACGACTATGGGTCATTGTGGACGGTAAAACATTTTTTCATGACAGCCCCGAAGACGCCTGGAGCTGGTTGGAATCTTACAAGGCGGGCACGGGCGAAGCGGGACACAGCAAGAATACCCTGGCACAGGTGCCGCGCCCACGCAGATCGAGACGCTGAAGGTGCCATACTATGGCTCAAAAACCTTCGGTGACCCAAACAGAGAAGGAACGATCCGCCGCATTACTGGCAGTCACGACAACCTCTCAGGAGCAAACGATGGCGTCAACAGTGGTGACAGATTCGGAGAAGGGCACCTTGGAATTCGAGTCTGAGGAGGCAGAAACTGGAAGTGCCTGCTTATCACACCTGACACCTGGGACGGTGGACGAGATTGTAGATGCCTAGTGTGGTAGATTTGGGTTATGAGATCTTATGAGGGAGGGGGGTGGGCTTGTTTTATTGATGAACAACTACAAACTTAGGGGTCTCCAAAGGGATCCATAAGTGATCCGCTACTCAAAGTAACCTTATCAACAGTACAAGGGTACGATGACAGTGACACTCACAGACCAGATCACAAGATGTGAAGAACCAATAACGTGAGTCACCCCTGGTTTAGGATTCCCTTCAACGGTCTTGTGATGATCAATGTTATCATTTGGTAATCCTTATCGGGTATTGTGTCTCTAGATCATTGAGACCGGCATACCCAGATAACCAGATTCGGGGTAGCGACCCTCAATCACTCGGTACTACCACATGATGTTGATGTGATGGGAAGTGCAGTGTAAAAATATATGTAAGTGGTGGTCTAAAAAAGGATAGGGAGCTCAACCAAGGTAAATTTAATAGTTGTTGGCCCCTTCCCTAATAAAAACAAGAACAGTATAGTATCATCATCGCAGTCCACACAAGTAGCTGCGAGGAGACCAACATGTTTCAGCCACTAAAGGTTCACTCCTCTGGCTTTCGTCAGGGTCTCTGTTCAAATAATCTACTACTGCTTACAAGTGAATAAAGTGTGAAAAAATATAAAAAAAAATACACACAAGTGAAAACCAGTAAAGGATATAATGTTCCATAAACTGTGTCAACTCCTCTCTTCGGCACCTGGTTGCAATTATACTGTGTAAGGAGGACAAACGTACAGGAAGGTCACAATCAGCTACTCTGGTCTGTGATAAACATAGTATTGTTTTACAAAAATGAATCTATTTGCTTACTCACCCAGGGTGTCCGGGGAGTGGACCTCACCTCTTCCTGGACCTGGCTCAGGATATGTGAGACCCCGCTCTACAATAACACAAACCGGCTGTGTAAATTACAAAGACCAGGAGGTCAAACATTAATTTACTCTGGCGGTCAAAATACTGTGTATGGAGCTCATTAACAGCCATCTAAAGATACTCCAAACCACCCTCTCTCCACTCCACCATCAACTACAGGCTGAACAAGCTGTTAAATTCAATCATCCTTTGGTCCAGCAATTAGTCTGACAAAGTGATGAAAAGCCTGATACAAAGATACAAAGAAAAACAAGCTGTTAGACCAGGTGGCCCAATTCTCCTACCTGTCCGTCGTTGTCTCTGGCCGTGACTGAGTCAGGGGGAGGCACAGTCTCTCCTATGCACTGACTACTTCACTGTGGAGGTTGGTGTCATCCAGCCTATCAGCCCATGCAGGGGAGTGGCCTAGTCGCCGCCTACACAGGGAACCCTTTGTACAACATTGCCAGGATAGTTGATCTGGCATTTAGACTGGTACATGTGCCCATCGCTATAGTCAGGACTAAACCAAAACACCCGGTGCTCAGTAATCCCACTTCCTCAATCGCCAGCTCATTCCCGGCATCCCGCTCGTATTCTCGCGAGACTCGCCCGAGTCAAACTACCGAATGACGTCACGTCGGCCATTTTGGTAGTTTAGTAGTCCCGCATTGCGGACTATCTCAAGTTTAGCCATCGAGAACTATTCATCTCCAATGGCATAAGAGCGCATCCACCCAGGATAGTATCGAGGTAAATACAGTCTGTCCACTGGAGGCATCCATGCCCCGCGACCCGGCCTCGCACTCAATCTCTCACTAGATTAATGGAGACTACAGAATGACCTCACAGTTTAGGAGTCTGTAGTTCTTAGTTCTAACATCCGTATAACGGACCTTGCAGAACAAGAGCTAGAACAATGTCTACTCGATGACGCAAGGCCGCGTCCATCGATAGTGATACCACAGTAGAACCATCGCCCCCTCGGAGGGTGTATTCGCCTAGTGCTTAAAACTGAGGTTAGGTCATATCAATAATGGAAAGTCAATATTGGTCATGTGATGGGCGATAATAAAAACTTAAGGATATTTATTAGTGGACAGGGCTCGCAGGCATGCCAGCAAGGGGGCCCCAGAGATGTCTCCAACAGCCCACTGTCCTTAGCCCACCCAAAATAATAGTTCCGGTCATGATTACTCCAGACCAAAAGTAAAGCAGTCTGGGGCTTACGGTGATAACTAGCCCTACGGTCGCTCATATATTAAACTTCATGGCGAGAATGCTGTTGGAAGCAGGGTCAAGCGATGACCAGTAATTAGCTCTTTTACTGTATGCATTCCACGCGTTAGCTCACCAAAGAGCAGTATATCAGGTCAGGGAGAACCACGGAATGTCATCGTTCAACCCTTGTCTGTCTGTCCCCAATTTGAACACCCACTTCTGTTCACGAATAAAAAGGTACCGAGACACATCGCTCACATGTGGTGGAATGTATGGTTTTTCCAAAACATGCCACATGAAGTCAGTTTCTGCATGCTTCCGTGTAATGAAATGCTTAGTGAGTTTAGAAATGTCTTTCTTGCAGCGAAAAGTGCTTTTATGTTCCTGCATCCTCACACGCACCTTTCTCCTGGTCATGCCCACATATCGTTCATTGCATGTGCAAGTGATGAGGTAGATTAAGTTGGTAGTGTTGCAGTTTGTAAACTGCCGCAATTCCCATGGCCTATCTGTACCAATGTCCACACTGGTGATCTTGATCGTTAGAGGGCAAATCGAACAGCCACCACACGGATGGTGCCCTACCACCGGGGGGAGATCCCATAATGTGCCTATCTCTCTCCTAGGTGTATCTTTGGGTCGGGTGTGTACCAAACGATCCCTCAGGTTGGCTGAGCGTTTAAAAGCGAAAAGTGGGAAGGGGATTTTATCTTTGCCACTGTTCAGAATTTTCCAATGCTTTTTTATCACCTTTTGAACATAGTTCGATTTGGTGTTAAATGTGCTCACTAGTGTTAGTCGGTCCAGAGGTGGTTTCTCTACACGTGGTTCCAGAAGGGCAGCACGATGATTATTTGCTGCTCGTTTGTATGAGCGCTGGACCAATTTATTAGGATAATGCCTCTCTCTCAGTTGTTTGGAAAGATCGTCTGCGTGGCGTTTGAAGGTTTCTGGAGTAGAACAGTTCCGATGGACTCGAAGGAACTGTCCAAAAGGCAGATTATCCCTCAAAGACTTGGGATGTTGGCTCTCGTACAGGAGAAGGGAATTCCTTGACATCGGTTTCCTATACAATTCACTCTCCAGGCCCCTCGTGGTGTTATAAATTGAGAGGTCCAAGAAAGGAAGTCTGTCTTTACTCATTTCCATCGTGAACCGAAGGTAGTTGTTCTGCCTGTTCAGCCATTGATGAAATAGTGTGACCGATTCACTAGTCCCTCTCCACACCATCAGGATATCATCAATATATCTTTTCCACCAAATTATGGATGGAAAGAATGGGTTGGTGGGGTGCAAAACTGTAGTCTGTTCAAATTCATGGACGTACAAATTCGCCAGCGAAGGCGCAAAAATACTGCCCATGCTGGTTCCAGAGACTTGGTGGTATATCTGCTCCTCGAACATGAAAAAATTTTCTTTCATGGCTATGGTAGCCAAGGCCATAATGAACGGTACTGGAGTGATGGAGTCCAATTCCGATTCGCCCAGGATGGATCTGATAGTGTCCAGAGTCGCATCCTGGGGAATGGAGGTATACAGGGACTCAACATCAAGAGAGACAAGAAAGTCTGTCTCTCGATCAAAAACTATGTCTGGAATCACTCTCAGGACATCGGTGGTGTCCTTGAGAAACGTAGGCATCTTGCTGACCAAAGGTTTGAGAAAATAGTCAGCAAACGCTGAGAGGGGTTCAAGAAGTGACCCTTGACCTGAAATTATAGGCCTCCCTGGAGGCGGTCTCTGTGGTTTGTGCACCTTGGGTAAGGTGTAGAAATAAGGCATGGTGGGATGTTTAGCCTGCAGGAATTGTGCCTCTGCGGAAGTAATCCAGCCTTCTCCTAAGGCTTCTTCAACCAGGACTTTGATTTCACTCATAAGTCTCGGAGTCGGATCAACAGTCAGTGGATGATAGGCATTGCTGTTACTCAACTGACGGAGGCATTCTGCCCTGTAAGTATCTACATTTTGGACCACAATGGAGCCCCCCTTGTCGGCGGGCTTCACAATAATAGTCCCATCTTGGGTCAAGGTTTTGAGACCCTGTCTCTCCGCAGTGCTGAGGTTGTTATACCCTGATCTCGAATTGTACTGTATACAATCAATATCATTTTTCACAGCCAATTCAAAAGTTAGTACTTGAGTAGGTATGGTATGTGGGGGGGGTGAGAAAGTAGATTTATTCCTCAAACCGGTATTCGTGTCCTTGTCCTCTTCTGATTCTTCAGTGTTCTTGTTTTTAAAGAAATAATGGAGCCTTAGCTTCCGAAAAAACTGTGCTAGTTCCATTTGTAGGACGAATGGATCACCCTCATCCGTAGTCACCAAACCTAAACCCTTATTCAGCACAGCCTCCTCTGTGTCTGATAGAGTTCTTTGACTCACATACCATACCTACTCAAGTACTAACTTTTGAATTGGCTGTGAAAAATGATATTGATTGTATACAGTACAATTCGAGATCAGGGTATAACAACCTCAGCACTGCGGAGAGACAGGGTCTCAAAACCTTGACCCAAGATGGGACTATTATTGTGAAGCCCGCCGACAAGGGGGGCTCCATTGTGGTCCAAAATGTAGATACTTACAGGGCAGAATGCCTCCGTCAGTTGAGTAACAGCAATGCCTATCATCCACTGACTGTTGATCCGACTCCGAGACTTATGAGTGAAATCAAAGTCCTGGTTGAAGAAGCCTTAGG
The DNA here is from genome assembly GCF_964263255.1 of Lissotriton vulgaris. Lineage (NCBI taxonomy): Eukaryota > Metazoa > Chordata > Amphibia > Caudata > Salamandridae > Lissotriton > Lissotriton vulgaris. Next base: position 466,300 of record NW_028244609.1, read on the forward strand.
AGAAGGCTGGATTACTTCCGCAGAGGCACAATTCCTGCAGGCTAAACATCCCACCATGCCTTATTTCTACACCTTACCCAAGGTGCACAAACCACAGAGACCGCCTCCAGGGAGGCCTATAATTTCAGGTCAAGGGTCACTTCTTGAACCCCTCTCAGCGTTTGCTGACTATTTTCTCAAACCTTTGGTCAGCAAGATGCCTACGTTTCTCAAGGACACCACCGATGTCCTGAGAGTGATTCCAGACATAGTTTTTGATCGAGAGACGGACTTTCTTGTCTCTCTTGATGTTGAGTCCCTGTATACCTCCATTCCCCAGGATGCGACTCTGGACACTATCAGATCCACCCTGGGCGAATCGGAATTGGACTCCATCACTCCAGTACCGTTCATTATGGCCTTGGCTACCATAGCCATGAAAGAAAAAATGTTCATGTTCGAGGAGCAGATATACCACCAAGTCTCTGGAACCAGCATGGGCAGTATTTTTGCGCCTTCGCTGGCGAATTTGTACGTCCATGAATTTGAACAGACTACAGTTTTGCACCCCACCAACCCATTCTTTTCATCCATAATTTGGTGGAAAAGATATATTGATGATATCCTGATGGTGTGGAGAGGGACTAGTGAATCGGTCACACTATTTCATCAATGGCTGAACAGGCAGAACAACTACCTTCGGTTCACGATGGAAATGAGTAAAGACAGACTTCCTTTCTTGGACCTCTCAATTTATAGCACCACGAGGGGCCTGGAGAGTGAATTGTATAGGAAACCGATGTCAAGGAATTCCCTTCTCCTGTACGAGAGCCAACATCCCCAGTCCTTGAGGGATAATCTGCCTTTTGGACAGTTCCTTCGAGTCCATCGGAACTGTTCTACTCCAGAAACCTTCAAACGCCAGGCAGACGATCTTTCCAAACAACTGAGAGAGAGGCATTATCCTAATAAATTGGTCCAGCGCTCATACAAACGAGCAGCAAATAATCATCATGCTGCCCTTCTGGAACCACGTGTAGAGAAACCACCTCTGAACCGACTAACACTAGTGAGCACATTTAACACCAAATCGAACTATGTTCAAAAGGTGATAAAAAAGCATTGGAAAATTCTGAACAGTGGCAAAGATAAAATCCCCTTCCCACTTTTCGCTTTTAAACGCTCAGCCAACCTGAGGGATCGTTTGGTACACACCCGACCCAAAGATACACCTAGGAGAGAGATAGGCACATTATGGGATCTCCCCCCGGTGGTAGGGCACCATCCGTGTGGTGGCTGTTCGATTTGCCCTCTAACGATCAAGATCACCAGTGTGGACATTGGTACAGATAGGCCATGGGAATTGCGGCAGTTTACAAACTGCAACAGTACCAACTTAATCTACCTCATCACTTGCACATGCAATGAACGATATGTGGGCATGACCACGAGAAAGGTGCGTGTGAGGATGCAGGAACATAAAAGCACTTTTCGCTGCAAGAAAGACATTTCTAAACTCACTAAGCATTTCATTACACGGAAGCATGCAGAAACTGACTTCATGTGGCATGTTTTGGAAAAACCATACATTCCACCACATGTGAGCGATGTGTCTCGGTACCTTTTTATTCGTGAACAGAAGTGGGTGTTCAAATTGGGGACAGACAGACAAGGGTTGAACGATGACATTCCGTGGTTCTCCCTGACCTGATATACTGCTCTTTGGTGAGCTAACGCGTGGAATGCATACAGTAAAAGAGCTAATTACTGGTCATCGCTTGACCCTGCTTCCAACAGCATTTTCGCCATGAAGTTTAATATATGAGCGACCGTAGGGCTAGTTATCACCGTAAGCCCCAGACTGCTTTACTTTTGGTCTGGAGTAATCATGACCGGAACTATTATTTCGGGTGGGCTAAGGACAGTGGGCTGTTGGAGACATCTCTGGGGCCCCCTTGCTGGCATGCCTGCGAGCCCTGTACACTAATAAATATCCTTAAGTTTTTATTATCGCCCATCACATGACCAATATTGACTTTCCATTATTGATATGACCTAACCTCAGTTTTAAGCACTAGGCGAATACACCCTCCGAGGGGGCGATGGTTCTACTGTGGTATCACTATCGATGGACGCGGCCTTGCGTCATCGAGTAGACATTGTTCTAGCTCTTGTTCTGCAAGGTCCGTTATACGGATGTTAGAACTAAGAACTACAGACTCCTAAACTGTGAGGTCATTCTGTAGTCTCCATTAATCTAGTGAGAGATTGAGTGCGAGGCCGGGTCGCGGGGCATGGATGCCTCCAGTGGACAGACTGTATTTACCTCGATACTATCCTGGGTGGATGCGCTCTTATGCCATTGGAGATGAATAGTTCTCGATGGCTAAACTTGAGATAGTCCGCAATGCGGGACTACTAAACTACCAAAATGGCCGACGTGACGTCATTCGGTAGTTTGACTCGGGCGAGTCTCGCGAGAATACGAGCGGGATGCCGGGAATGAGCTGGCGATTGAGGAAGTGGGATTACTGAGCACCGGGTGTTTTGGTTTAGTCCTGACTATAGCGATGGGCACATGTACCAGTCTAAATGCCAGATCAACTATCCTGGCAATGTTGTACAAAGGGTTCCCTGTGTAGGCGGCGACTAGGCCACTCCCCTGCATGGGCTGATAGGCTGGATGACACCAACCAGCACAGTGAAGTAGTCAGTGCATAGGATAGACTGTGCCTCCCCCTGACTCAGTCACGGCCAGAGACAACGACGGCAAGGGTAGGAGAATTGGGCCACCTGGTCTAACAGCTTGTTTTTCTTTGTATCTTTGTATCAGGCTTTTCATCACTTTGTCAGACTAATTGCTGGACCAAAGGATGATTGAATTTAACAGCTTGTTCAGCCTGTAGTTGATGGTGGAGTGGAGAGAGGGTGGTTTGGAGTATCTTTAGATGGCTGTTAATGAGCTCCATACACAGTATTTTGACCGCCAGAGTAAATTAATGTTTGACCTCCTGGTCTTTGTAATTTACACAGCCGGTTTGTGTTATTGTAGAGCGGGGTCTCACATATCCTGAGCCAGGTCCAGGAAGAGGTGAGGTCCACTCCCCGGACACCCTGGGTGAGTAAGCAAATAGATTCATTTTTGTAAAACAATACTATGTTTATCACAGACCAGAGTAGCTGATTGTGACCTTCCTGTACGTTTGTCCTCCTTACACAGTATAATTGCAACCAGGTGCCGAAGAGAGGAGTTGACACAGTTTATGGAACATTATATCCTTTACTGGTTTTCACTTGTGTGTGTTTTTTTGTATATTTTTTCACACTTTATTCACTTGTAAGCAGTAGTAGATTATTTGAACAGGACCCTGACGAAAGCCAGAGGAGTGAACCTTTAGTGGCTGAAACATGTTGGTCTCCTCGCAGCTACTTGTGTGGACTGCGATGATGATACTATACTGTTCTTCTTTTTATTAGGGAAGGGGCCAACAATTATTAAATTTACCTTGGTTGAGCTCCCTATCCTTTTTTAGACCACCACTTACATATATTTTTACACTGCACTTCCCATCACATCAACATCATGTGGTAGTACCGAGTGATTGTGGGTCGCTACCCCGAATCTGGTTATCTGGGTATGCCGGTCTCAATGATCTAGAGACACAATACCCGATAAGGATTACCAAATGATAACATTGATCATCACAAGACCGTTGATGGGAATCCTAAACCAGGGGTGACTCACGTTATTGGTTCTTCACATCTTGTGATCTGGTCTGTGAGTGTCACTGTCATCGTACCCTTGTACTGTTGATAAGGTTACTTTGAGTAGCGGATCACTTATGGATCCCTTTGGAGACCCCTAAGTTTGTAGTTGTTCGTTGATTTCTACGGGGGATAATACTTAGGCATGGTCTATAAACATCCCTCTAGCCCTGCAAGATAGTGTGTTTTTCCTTGTTTTATTGATGCCCGCTTTCCTTCCTGCCTTTCTGTGGGAGCCTAGCGAGTGTCAATTGGAAAGGACTTTAGGGTTGGGTAGGTGCTTGATGTATGTGGTTCCCTACCTCGTACGGTCCGCAGGGATGTCAGGGCCACAATATTGTTACGGGTACGGGGCAAGATGGAGAAGGAGTATCTAGTCAGACCTCCACGGCTCCAGGCCGCCTTTCCCCCTTTTTTCTTTCTGTGTTGCCTAAAGTGTTAGTTTGGATGGGTGCTAGATTTGTAGAGCCTGGCCTGGGGTGGGGTGGTTGGGGACATACACAATTTTATTTTGGGGATGTTAGTAGCACTGATGTGTTTGGATGGTGTGAGCGGTTGTCTGTGAGAGATGGATCTCGCCATGGGGACGTTAATTGATCTGAAATGTATAACCTGGAATGTACGGATCTATATATGATAATTAGATGTCATAGGGTGCATGCTCATCTGGTACGTAGGGGGGTTCACATAGCCTTCCTCCAAGAAACTCATCTTAATCAGCCTGAGGGGCTGGCGCTGAAGTGTAGGTGGAGGGGGTAACTCTTCTATATGACTTATTCCGCCTTTGCAAGGGGAGTCCAACCGACTAGTCATGTAGTGGACCCTGATGGGAGGTTTGTGGCAGTAACTGGCTGCCTTGATGGTGCCGATGTAACACTGTGTAGTGTATATGTGCCTAACATAGACCAGATTCCCTTTTTTGGTCATCTGCTGGGAAGCTGGCACCCTATCTGACTGGGCCGGTATTGATGGAAGGAGACTTCCATTCTATAGCGGATACTACTATGGATAGACCCAACCCCCGTTGCCTGAAGCCCCTACACATAGACTCTCTAGGACCAGGCGCAAATGGCAGGGGGGATGGGGGCTGGTAGATACATGGCGTGCGCATCATTTGGAGGACCGAGATTACTCTTATTTCTCTGCACTGCATGTGCAATTAGACGCAATGCTGTGTACCCCTGACATTCATGCTAAACTGAGTATCTTACGAGAACCCTCTCAGACCATATTCCACTACTGGTGACTATACACTTGGTCCGGAAGAGATCTGCAGTGCTGACCTGGAGTATTAGGCCGGAAGCACTGGAAGACCCTGTTTTCCGTGAAGAAATTAGGACAGGCATTACCCAGTATTTTAGTGAGAACAAGGGGACGGCGACATCACTGGCACTGGAGTGCGATGCCTTTAAAGCAGTACCACAGTTCCCTCTGTATTGCTAAAGTGGAAGGGGTGCGGAAGACACTTGTGAAAGATATTGAGACGGCAGAGCAGCGTCTGCGTACCACCGAGAGGAGCCGACCGGAGAATCCGGATGCGCAAGGGGAAGTGTTAGAAGCTAGAGAGGTAGTGGCAGAGCAAGTAGAGCGATTGCGCTGCTTTGATCATAAGTCCTATCAGGCACGGGTGCATGCAGAAGGGGATAGGGCAGGCGCTTTACTGGCTTGGCTAGCTAATCCAAATCCCCGGGGCTCACCTATATATGGGATTGAGAATCTGGATGGGGGGGTGTACACACAGCAGGGGATCAATGGGGTATTCCTGGAATACTACACCGACCTTTACCGAAGCAAATTGCAAGATGCTGCGGACTGTATGGATGAGATCTTGTCAAACTTGGCATTGCTGCGGCTGGACGAGAAGCAGGCAGATCTATTGGGGCAGGAGATTACAATAGGAGAAATACAGGGTGCAGTCAAGCATATCGCACGCAATAATACACCAGAAGGAGATGGGTTACCTATAGAGTTCTACTCGTATATGTTCATTGTTTAGTGCTGCAGCTACTGGCAGTGTGCCAGGAGGCGCAGAAAACGGGAGTGTTGCCGACTTTTACTAGGGAGGCTATTATTATTCCCGTGCTTAAGCCTGGTAGGGACCCATCAGATAGAGCGATGTATCGCCCACTCTCAATGTCAACCTCTGACTACAAAATCTTGAGTAGGGTCCTTGCACCTCGACTTCTCCCCTATATGGTACAGTTGGTACATCACGATTAAGCAGGATTTATCCCCACACGGAATACATCCACTAACGTGCCACGTTAACTTTGCATCTTGGGAGGGGATCACAGCGTGGCACCTTCTGCGACGATCCTTTCTGTAGACATAGAGAAGGCTTTTGACAATCTGGAGTGGCCCTATTTGTTTCGGGTTTTGTGGGAACTGGGTATGAGGGAGGCCTTCGTAAGATGGACGGAGATCATCTATAGCTCTGCCACAGCGCGGGTGCGGACAGGAGCGACTGTTTCCTCTTCCTGTCTAATTGGGCGGGGCACACAGCAGTGGTGCCCGCTCTCTCCTTTGTTGTTTGAGTTGGCCATTGAACCATTGGCTGCACAGGTTAGGTCAGGGAGACACTATGTTAGCCTCGGACTATGTGGAGCCATGCAGTATATCTCTCTTTACGCAGATGATCTACTCATGTTCCTGGCTAATTCAGAGGAGGCTCTAGATGGGGCGACGTGCGTGTCTTTGGCTCGGACTCTGGATTGCGGGTAAACTGGGCGAAGACTTGTTTGTTCCCTGTGGATAGGGCGATGGCGTGCCCCCCTCAAGTAGAGGACATCCGGTGGGGACCTTGCTGCCTGTCCTACCTTGGAACTAACATTTATCATACACAGGATGATCTGTTGGAAGGCAATATAGGTAGAGCTTTGAGAGCCATTAAGAATAATCTAGCGTTCTGGAGTACTCTGCCGCTTTCGGTAGCGGGTCGGGTGGCACTCTTTAAGATGGTGGCACTTCCCCGGTTGTTATACTTTTTCAGGACGCTATCGATATTGATACCAAGCTCATTCTTCAAAACGCTTTGTTCCATGGTAGGAGGGTTCCTGTGGGGAAATAGTAGGCGGGAGTGGCACTGGACACAATGATGTGTTCGCGAGGCGAGGGGGTATGGGCAGTCCCGGACTTTGAGCTGTACTATTTAGCAGCCCAACTGCAGTGATTCACACAGGCAGTGGCTATGGAGTTCAGAGGCCCGGATGGCCCGGAAGGTCAATGGATTCTGCGTCATATATTGTTCTTCATCATACTTCAACAAAGATTGCATCTTGGGATGTTGTCCCATGAGGAGCGGACAGTGAGACTGTGTTGGAACCGGACTCAGCACAGGGGGAAAATTGCCCACTCTTATGCCCCGGAGATACCACTGGGGGTGTGCACTGCACTTCCACATGGGGAAGACTGGGCCGCTCTGGCTGTATGGAAGGAGCTGGGACTGCACGTACTGGGAGACCTGTATGAAGATCGTGTTCTGTTACTCTTCCATGGCCCTGTTGGATAGATACGGCCTCCCTAGGGGGGATTTCATATTGCATTCAGCTTTAGTGTCTGCAATTCAATGGCATTGGGTAGGGGGATTATTAAAACCCTGCACAACTATGGCATGCCAATACGTTGCGATGGCAGCAGGGACCTTCAAAGCTATCACATGCCTATATAGAGGAATGTGAGTGAGGGAACGAAACGATTGACCAACTTGCAGTGGAAATGGGTAGTAGACCTTGGCAAAGAGATACCTGAGACAACGTGGATTCAGCTGGTGGAGAGAGCATGGAACAGCACGTGCAACACCAGGTTCCAGTTGGTTAATTTCTATATACTACATACAGCATATCTAACCCCGGCGAAGATGAATAAGTATTTTAAAGTTGACACAGCTCACTGACCGCATTGCAACCTAGAGGGAGCAGAATTCCACCACATGATGTGGAGTTGTCTGCAACTGGGAACGTAATGGGAAGAAGTAGTGGACCTGTTATGTGGGGTTTCAGACCGACAGGTAGAACCGGAAATGGGTGTGTGCTTACTACACTGGTTCCCACATAGCAATGTAACGAAAGTCAAAAATAAGTTCCTAGACTTTGGTTTGTTGTTAGCCAAGAGATCTCACAATGCATTGTATGACTAGGCAGGGGCCCAGTTTTGCACGATGGAGGGCAGAATTACTTAAATGGGCAACAAGTGAGAGCATAGTTCGTTTTCAGCAGGCTAGGAGGTCCAATAATTAAAGAGCGCTACAGACTGTGAAGGCATGGGAGGCCTTGATTCCACAATTACACAACCCTGAAGCAGACCTAAGTGGAGATGCAGAATTAAAAGTACGGATGGGGGCACATGAGCCATTGACTGACAGGGCAACCATTGAGATGACCGGGCAGCGCTACGACGATGCCGAGACAGTACCAGGATAAGTGGAAGTGCCCAAGGCTGAGAAGCAGAGTATTGAATCTTTTATGTTTGATGCATAGGCTAGGCACACCGGGGCTTAGGAACGGGCAAGAGAGGGGTGGGACTGGCATGTATATCAATAATGCGATTCATTTGTAGACCAACAGACTCACCTTGATTGTGAATACTTGCGACCCTGGAAATGAACATTGTTAGTTTTGAAAACTAGCATAACAATGGGAAATTTATACTTATATTTGTACAAGAGCAGGGGGACTGCACACAATATCCTGAAGTATTACGGTTGTTATGTGTATTGAGGAATGCATAGCCGAACTGCATTGCCAGATGTTTTGATGTTTTAAAATTAATACAAATATTTACAAAAAAATATAGGCTTAAATGCAGTTCTTTGAAGTCAATAGCTCTGTCCGGGGCTATCATAGCGTCGTGAACAACAAATCCAAACAGTTCTGGCTGACAGCGGAATTGAGAAGACCACAAAACAGTACCTTTAGAAATGCAGGGTGCCTGGGACCTCGCTGTGAGCTTCAAAGAGCCAGCGTCTGTAGGCACCAATTCCGAATGTCGGTGCAGGAGTCGTCGGGCCCTTGAAGTCACATACACTGCAGATCGAATTGCACGTGGTTTAAGTCGGAAGCTGCGTCAGGCGTCGGGGCTGTTGTGCAAAGTTGTGCGCTGCTTGTCACAGTGCTGGCAGGTCACTGTACAAGCAGCAGAGTCGCCATTGCTGGAGCACTGTCATAAACTGACAAACCAAAATCGATGGCGCCAGCTTTGGTAGACCAAGGCTGCTGTGTGGGATGTGGCAGTGTGCAGTGTAACTTACGATCGGTGCCCTTAAACCACGGTGCAAGCAGTGGCGTTGATGCCAACTTGGAACGTCATTGTCGGTGAGACTAGGGCTTTAGTGTGAAGTGACACAGTGCTCCATGTTCTCCATGAGTGGTGTCCACAGGTCACGGTGCAGGAAGTGGCGTCTTTGATAGCATTAAGTCGCCACTGGGGAAAGCAAGGTGGTGGTTTGTAGAGAGGCATGCGGAGTGAGGTGCCCTCAGGTCACAGTGCAGGCAGCGGCTGGATGGCGGCTGGGGGCGGTGTCCTCTGTGAGACCAGGATTGCAGTGCAAAGTGCGGTGGTGCTTTCACGTCACTGAGCCAGCAGTGGAGTTGGATTACCTTATTCTCTTCTATGGCACCTGAAACATTCAGTTCTAGAAGCCAGCACCCAGAAGATGTGGAATTTTTTGATTCTCCTGAGACTCCAAACGGGCGGCAAGCTCTACATGAAGCCTCTGGAGATACTTAGGATGCTGAAAGCAGCACATCCCAGTCCTTTCCCTGCCCAAGACAGAACCAGCAACTGAAGGCCAACCCAGCAAAGCATACACCAAAGTGGGTGTCTCACCTCACTGCTCTTCCAGCTCTTCTTCCTGGCAGGTTCCTTAGTTTAGCAGTAATCTAACATTCTGGTGTCAGGACCCCAATATTCAAACCAAATTTTCCTCTAAAGTTTGCACAAACAAAGTTCCACTGGCATACATAATCCAGTTCTGCCTGGCTCAGGCCAGGCTCACTCCAGCGGGAGGAGACAGCATTGTGTAAGACACACACAGTACATTCAAGAGTAAGCAACAACTCATCCCACTACTTCAAATGCAGCCAGGACTATTCAGCCTGGCTTTGAGTCACCCAGCAAAGGCAGGACACACCTCAACCCCCTGTCGCAGGTATTCCGTGCTCAGACAGAACGGTGCATAGAGGCTTGGAACCTCAGTGAATTAGGATGTCCCAAAACTCACCTTAGTACTCAAAAATCCCCTACCAGACTAGCAATCAGTGTCTAATTGGTCATCATAAACTCCCAATGCTTAGACAAACCAGAAGATGAACTTAGTACACCTCAGGTAACGTGGAACACATGAACACTCTTTCGTTATACAATCATTTCAGTCCAGAACAAGGAGTAAAAGAGGACACGTGCATATTTGAAATGCTTATTCACTAATGCCGTGTTCTCAAGCGCAGTATCTTAGCTAATACAAGCAAACATATTATAAGAAACAAAGTAATTAGCATAGTCACTAGTCCATAGAACACAAATGGTGCAAGCATAGTATTATGCTAAAGTGAATAGGGTTTAACAAAACCTAATTCTCACCCTCCCTAGCTAGTATATTATATTATATCTAAGAAGGTCTCTTGTGGGTTTTAGCAGAGCAGCCCATACCTCAAGATCCTAGTGGTTAGGGATCACATCATCAGCAACCAGATCTCTGCATGCGAAGCACCATCAAGTGTTTTTGTATGCTCTTGTGCAAGGCAATATAAAACGCGCCTAAAGCCAGAACTTGGCTTCAGCTGCATGTATGTTATGTCTAGGGACGTGCGAAGATCAGTGCTCATAACAACTACTGTGTTGAGATATCCTTGAAGGTTTCAGCACTCACTGTACAGACACAGCTCGCCAAGCAAGGCTGATGTCAGTGTAACAACATATTATTCTCGTATGAACCGAAACATTTTACTAGGCTCAAAGGTAAAGCAGCAGATGTGTGTTGTGTGCAAAAAGCAGCAGAAAGGAAAAATGGAGTTTAAACTCATAAAAAGCTCATGATAACTTAACACAGTAATCAGGCCACATCTATCCATATATCACCCTCCCTTAATCCGAGCACGTATCAGATAAGATAAGATAAGATAAGGGAGTCAATTGTTGAAAGCAGAGTTCAATAAAATGCTCAGTTCAAAATCGAGTAGGTGAGGAAAAAAATTTTGTCCACATAAAAATTCAAAATCTCACCAGCATGACATTGTAATGTCCACTGTTAGTAAAGCCAATAGGTCTGTTTATAAAAAAAAATGTCCATAAAAAATCTGAAAAAGTTTGAGAGAAGAATAAAATTATGACATCAATGGCTTCAATAAGAGTCAGCCTAAAACTGAGTAGGTGAAATAAGCAGCAACCGCTTCCAAAAGGAAGTCACTGTTATCATCCGAAAACAACTCAGCCATCCAATTCAATAGAGAAAAAGAACATACATGCTCTTCAATTACTGGAGCCTCTAGTACCCTCAGAGGACAACTCGGTGGGTTCTCAATGAAGCTGTGTGCCAAGAAATCTTGTGACGCTGCGAATATATTCCAACGACCCAGAACACCATACATTGCTGCAAAGGCCATAATCCCTCCGTCAGAACAAAGCAATTCATGAGCAACTAAGGGACTCATGAGATGATCATAATCCACTTCAGGAGACACCAAATTGCAGAGACACAAATCCAGGGCCCACATGAAATCACAGCTCAGGCAATGAAATACAGGCTGGACACAGGTGACATAGGAAAATCGAAATGATAATCCATATGATGCACTTAAAGTGGCAAGTGGCAGCACACCATAGTATTCAAGCCTCCTGTTGCGAAACAGTGCTAACTGCTCCAGCTCGTTTGCGAAGACAGGACGGACATCCATTTTGCAGTAAACAAAACAGTAACAAAAAACCAGCAGCCAGTGCCAGCAAAACAGGAAGTCCACCAAATAGACCGGAGAATATCGAGTGAAGGAAAGCAGGAATGACTCCAAATATTTTCTGGAAAGAAGTCAATAAAACCACTGCTTACTACTTTAAAAAAATGAGCCAGCCCCGAAGTGGAGGATGCGTTAAAGATTGTGTGAATCAGCTCACAAAAATGTAAAGGAAGGTCAGTATTCAATTAGGCATGCACTTCTGTGCGGGTGTTAGCTACGTGAAGGACAAATGTTTCGCGAGCAGATGTCAGGACAACTTCTTTTTGTGACAATAAGGCTCTTATTCTGCTCATCTTATTGAACTCTGACTTCAAGGCCGGAATTCTCGGACAGATGGAAACATCCAGGTTCCCATGCGGGGGTGGATAAAGCACATTCTTACAGCAAACGACACGCTCACTGACTGTTACAACGTAAGCTATGCCTTTCAATAACCCACAGCAATCCTCATTGTTTAAAAGTAAATAACTCCCGTTAACTAACAAGGTAAAATTTCGGGACTATAGCAGGCACCGGTGTACCTTTCAAAACACATGCTAAATTAGGGCGGTTCTGGTTACATGAACGATGCAATTGGATGTGCCTACACATCAACGAGTTATCTGGTGTTTCTGTACACTCATCTCCATTCAGATATACCTCTTTCCCGTCCCTAAGGCATCTATAAGTGAAAGGGAGCGACCAGGCTTCATGCAAGTAGGAGGTACCGAGCCGCTCGTATCTGCCTATGGCAAAATACTTCATGCAATTTGAAAACTGAAAAAGCGCGAAAGGTAGAGTAATTAATCCGTGGATTAGCCACGTTGCAGCTGTGGCTTCTGCCACTGAAAAGGGCAAAGACTCTAGGCGTTCAATGTGCAACATCGAAAAAGAAGCATCTCTCATGGAAAGCAAACGTTGTTTCTCAGTCAAATTAAATGGTGCAAACAGAGAGGAGACATTAACATAGGTCCAAGGCACTTTTCCATGTTTCAGCGTCTGCAAGGTCCACGCAAACTGCATTCCAGAACGCAATTGATATTGACCATGGTATAAAACAGACACTTCATCATGTACAATTTCAACAACAGATGAAACAATATTATCTAATGTGTAAATTCGGGAGGAAAGGGTATTAATGCTGTTGTCCACAACTGCAAGCACTTTTTCTAAATTAGCTTGGTCGATAGCCCTAAGGCAGGTAGACGCTTCAATCTGTGATGTTTTCCACAGTTCATTATAAATGGCATAGATCCATCTTTTAGATCTACCGTTAGCCGGGCCCTTTATGAAATCATTCAAGTCAACCTCGTCGGTCAGTTTAGATAAATGCAATTTAACTGACTCCAATTTAGAGTGCGTGAGCCAATTCTGACATAGTTTGCCTACAGAATAAGTGGTAACAGAATGGTCACTATCAAAATGGGGATCTACTCCGACTTGTGTAAAACCCTCAGCTAGGCCCAAAAAACGATGCTGGCACGAGTCTGCACTTCGGTGCCACATTAACCAACCCTTGGGATCCAAACTGGAAATGTTTAAGGATGAATTTAGCAAAAGGGTTTGTAATTCTATAATTGAAAATTTAGTTGAGTTTTCCCAACCCGAATATTCTTCCAAATCTGGGAAGGAAGGAGAATTGAATTTTTTAGATGTAGCCAATCCAAAGCATGTTGTCTGTGAGATAGTAGAATTCAAAAACAATATATGATTTGGGATGAGACATGCACGGTGCAAAGCCTCATTGCCTTGTACCTGCCAACTTTTAGAACCCCGAACTGATTTAAGGTCAATAGTTTCCTTCCACAACTCGAAGCCACCAACAGCTAGTCGGTCTAGAAAGGACTTCGAATACAGTAACTTAGTATCGGTAAGTCAAAATTTGGAATTGGATTTGTCTGTCATTTTAAAATAAAATGAAGCGGGATTGGACTGATTAAAATCAGTAAAATATGTATACTTTTTCAAAAATGTGTCTGAGCTGCCTCTTAAAGGAGCAGGACAATGTTCCCACTGGGTATAATTCACAGTACTCCTCCTATAATTAGTTTTGTGCAAGTAGTGATTGCCAAAATGTTGGAAACAAAGCAAATCACCATAATTAGCAGAATCTAAATATAAATCTTCAGCATCAAAGGCAGCATAATATTTCAAATCAGCAAACTAAGCCTCTACAGCCCGAACTTCCCAATCAACAGAACGTATATTTTGTCGAACGACATCCGCCATATTAACTATAAGTACAATAGGAACATTAACAACTTCAGTCGGGCCATGGATTTGAAATTGAACTGCATCCCAGACTATACCATCCAGGACAGGCCACGCGGTGATGTTAACAAAGGCCAAGTCTCTCTTCAATCTGTGTGCTGAATGTGATGAGGAGTGAGGAGCTAAAGTTCCCTTCAGATGTCTAATGCATGTTCTCTCCTCGACATAATGTCCATTGACAAATCGGAAAAAATAAAACACAAAACCCATTGACATAAACATATAGAGAGCAAAAAGCCCCAGCCAAGTGTAAGTCCAAGGAGGTATTAAAAAATGTTTTTTAAACAAAGTCGCAGAGGCACTCAGCCTTGTGGGCTTCTCTGAGGCATGTGAAACAGTGTCAAATTAAAATCTGGATTCTGTGGCTAAACGAGTTTGCAAATCAGGCATCGACAAGTCAGATGGACAGGTGTAATCTGTATCATCAAGGTGAGCACCAGGCAAAGCACCGGAATCAAGCATCCAAGGACCGGTTTCTGGCTATCAGCCTTCATTAGCCTGGCTAGCTTGACTCCAGTGGTGTGGAGAGCCTGGGACTCACGTCTGAGCATCCCCAGCACACTCGGGGAGAAAATTGCAAAAAACACAGTTGATGGACAGAATGTAGAACAATGTCATACATTCACCCCAGTACAAGGATCTGGGCCTAAATCCATCGTTTTTTTGCACTCCACACCACCCTGGGTTAGACACTGGCTATATGCAAATCAGCTCTGACCCTGTGCCTCATGGGAACAGTCCAGTCCGAACTACCAAGCCATGTCTTTCCCAGACCGGAATCAAGCATCCAAGGACCGGTTTCTGGCTATCAGCCTTCATCAGCCTGGATAGCTTGACTCCAGTGATGTGGAGAGCCTGGGACTCACGTCTGAGCATCCCCAGCACACTCGGGTGAAAATTGCAAAAAACACAGTTGATGGACAGAATGTAGAACAATGTCAATTTTGTAGAGCTTCCCTTGGGAAAAGGTGGAGAAAACAACTCACTTGAGGATGGTTGGACTGCCTGACTGGGCGTGCATGACCACCTGGTCAATGTAAGCCAGTAGGAGTTCTCAAGAGGACCTGGAGCCTGAGAGGGAGGCCCAGGAACCTGACGAAGAGAAAAGTGGCGAAGGGCGCGGGAAACCGGCCACTGAAGTTCCCACGGCCCAGGAGGAGGTAGACCCTGAGGGGGATGCCCTGGAGCCTACCGGGGAACAGATAGCTGAACTCGGAGACCTGCCTGAGCTGGCCCATTGGCAGCAAGAAGGAGGTTCCTCCAGGGAAGAATTTTGCAAGGAGCAGAAAGAATACTCTTCTCTTGAGGGCTTGCAGCAACAAGCTGTAAGCCAGGCAGCCGGTGATCAGTCAGGATCACTTTGGATCTACTGGGAGAATTGACGTACCATAAAATAACATTTAGAGCTATACTTACCAATAGCCCAATACCAAATAATCAGTCAGTTGGCAGAGGAGAAAGTTCAATCATGTATTACAACAAAAATATTCTATAGAGGAGCCTCTCTCATCATCACCCCTCAAGGTGCGCGGAGAAGACTGCTTGGCTTGGAGGCTTCAAGGAAAGACCATATATGGTACACATAATTAACTTAGAGCTCGGTTTAGGTATCTCTGGGAAGGTCAGGCGGGGTAACTCCCTTTCGTCTCCGTGTTCGGGAGTACAGGCACCGTGGTTTCAGGAATGCGATTATCACAACAAGGAACCAGATGCAACCTTGTAACCAGGTTTGGGAAAGAATAGAATGTATTCAGCTGCCCTCTATTGCTCAACAGAAAGGAGCTGACAAGCCGTTTGGATTGTCAGCCTCAGATTTTCGGCCTACTTGTGTGTACCGTATATTCAATCAGCATATATCCTGTCTCACCGGCCAAGACAAGCAAAGTGGTAATATTACGTTCTACAAAGATGGAGATACATATAGATACATCATGCTCACATAATGTATACGTTTTTTAATGTGGCCTGCATGAGAGGAAATTGGATTTTAATCCCTCAGAACCACCCTTTTAGCATGATGCAGCTAACTATAAGGGAAGTCAGTCTTCGAAGATCCCCTCATCTAACATAAGGTCCTTTATCTCCTGTTGAACTAACTAGGTCTTTGTGTTTGCTGGGGAAGGGTTGGGCACAGAGGAGGCAAGTTTAGTGGCACAATAGGAGTAAAAGGCAGGTCCGCAGTGAATGCAAAGGCAGCAAGTAAATATGATACCAGCAATTCCGGCTAATACTATCAGAATTTTCCAACCCTAGGCAGTCAATAAACCCCAAAACCAACCGGACAGGGACCAGGTACCAGTGTCTCCGTGTACTTCAGATGCCAACCGATACAACATTTGAATGGCCAAATGAACAGTGGGGCGGAGTCAGGAATATACACTCAGCAGGAACTGCTGATCACGCGGCATGCTCCTCCTCGATCAGCCAGGATAACGTCTAGAACCATTCTATTTTGAAGCGAGACAAGCCTCGTAGTTTGAAGCTCTATCGTTAAATTAGTTAGTATGTTGGCAGTGGTATTTATTACCCTTTCCACTACTCAGGATAGCCGCCGGACTTCTCTACTGGTGATTATGGGGCCCCAAATGGGAAATATTCCCTTGGCAATGTCAATGAAGTGCTATTCAGGAGTATCTGTCTGATCCATGTCGGTAGTATCTATTTCTCTCCGGTTCCTAAAAACAGACCACCCTGGTTACTCTAGACGATGATCCTTGTGATAATCGGAAGGTGCTATATAGACCGGGGGACATAGAAAAGACAAGTAGCAACGGCCAGCCCAGCTGTGGGGAAGCCAAGTGTAGGCATTTTCTCCACAAACAAAATATACGTTAGGGGGTGTTAACAAAGGTGGGCTGCTAAATGTCTGCAGTCGATAAGTGTACTTGCAGCAACTATCTCCTACTGGGACATTCCCTGCTCCTTGAATGCAAAATGCAGAGGTACTATTCAGTATCGGTATGGGAACAGCTCTATCATTGGAAACATTTCGTTCCTTAAATTGTTGGAAATAGTCGGTAAAATTGAACTCTGCAAAATCACGTATTTCATTTAGTAACCAAGTAACATTTTCATGATTCATGTACAGGTTCATGCAAGCACTCGGATCTAATGACCCTTCCCAATCATTATCAAATCCTTGATGTACTTCTATGTATGCTAGAATCATCTCATAGTCTCGTTCCGAGTACCTCTTGGGGTCTACAGTATAGTGCGTGTACATCATGGAGAACAGTCTAAACCACGCCTCACAACTTCCCAAATAAGAAAGGGGTAGGGATATGAACAGATCGTGTTTGTGCTTTAATGGATGGCAGAAAGCCATATACCCAGCAATTGGTAGCATTGGTAGCACTATGGGTTTGGTGAATCATTTCAACAAATACATTTTTTGTATATGCTTACATAATGTATACATGTTTAATGTGGCCTGCATAAGAGGAAATTGGGTTTTTATCCCTCAGAATGGTCTCCTGTATAGTGATCCTAAGGTTGCTGAACCTGGGTCAGCCCGTGTGCTGGTGGTACCCCAGAAGTTCAGATCCTTCCTACTGGTGCTTGCTCATGATGTGCCATTAGCAGGACATTTGGGGCAGGACAAGACCATTGAAAGGCTTTTCACCCACTTTCATTGGTCCCAGATGCGCAAGAGTTCTGATACTCATTGCAGGACTGGTCAGACTTGCCAGGCAAGTGGAAAGAGTGGGAGGAAGCACAAGGCTCCTCTCCAGCTGTTTCCTGTGGTCTCTACCCCCTTTCAGAGAATGGGGATTGACATTGTGGGGCCACTGGACCCCAAGACAGCCATGGGCAAGAGGTTCATCCTGGTCTTGGTGGACCATGCCACCCGGTACCCGGAAGCCATGCCTCTGAGGACAGTGACGGCCCCCGTGGTGGGATGCGCATTGATTGGAATTTTCTCCCGAGTGGGATTTCCTCGAGAGGTAGTGTCTGACCGGGGCACCAACTTCATTTCCAAGTATATGAAGTCCCTGTGGCAGGAGTGTGGGGTAACCTACAAGTTCACCACTCCTTACCATCCCCAAAGGAAATGGGCTGGTTGAAAGGTTCAGCTGGACCCTGAAGGGCATGAAAATGGGTCTTGAGGAACCCATGAGGTGTAAGTGGGATGTTCTCTTACCATGCCTACTGTTGCATACAGTGAGGTGCCACAGAAATCTCGAGGGTCAGTCCCTTTGAGCTTCTCTATGGACACCCGGTCAGAGGACATCTGAGTCTGGTTAAAGAAGGCTGGGAGCAATCTCCCAGGAAACCTTCCCAGGATGCATATAGCTACATGCTGCCCTTCAGTAACCAGACCAGGCGCTTCAATGAACTCGCTCAGGTGAATCTGAAGGCTAGCCAGGAGGAGATGAAGTGCTGGTATGACCAGAATGTCACTCTGGTAGAGCTTCAAAATGAACAGAAAGTGTGGGTCATAGCCCCAGTACAGCCCTGTGTGCTCCAAGATAAGTGGACCGGACCATTTGAGATTGTGGAGCACAAGAGTCCAGTTACCTACTTGGTGGACTTGCGGTCTCCTAGGAACCCCTTGAGGGTCCTACATGTCAACCGCCTTAAGCCCCACTTAGAGAGGTCTGAAGTGGGCATGCTCTTGGCAACAGATGCTGGGATGGAGGAGGATACTGAGCCTCTGCCTAACCTCCTGTCAGCCTCAGAGCAAGATGGGTCAGTGGATTGTGTGAACCTCTCTTCCACACTGACCCCTGAGCAACAGAATGACTGCCACAAGTTGCTGGGACAGTTTTCTGACCTGTTTCCCTGGTTCCTGGTGTCACAGATTGGTGCGTCCATGATGTGGACACAGGAGACAGCTTACCTGTGAAGCATAAGTCTTACAGGGAAACTGACAGGGTGAGGGCTTGCATCAAAGAGGAGGTCTCAAAGATGCTTGCGCTTGGGGTGATTGAGTCCTCCAGCAGTCCTTGGGCCAGCCCAGTGGTCTTGGTCCCAAGGTGAGTAAGTGCCAGATCGTGCAGGGTTCAGTGGTGTACTTGGGACACCAAGTTGGGAGCGGCCAGATGGCGCCCCTACAACCCAAGATTGAAACCATCCTGGCTCGGGAGCCACCCAAAACCCAGACAGAGGTGAGAGCATTTTTAGGACTCACAGGGTATTACAGGAGGTTTGTTAAGGGATATGGCAACATTGTTGCACCCTTGACAAAGCTGACTTCCATGAAGCAGCCCAAGAAAGTGATTTGGACTGACACCTGTCAGAAAGCCTTTGAGGCCCTGAAAGCTGCCATGTGCACGGCACCCGTGCTCCTGGCATCCAATTTCTCACGAGAGTACATTGTCCGGACAGATGCTTCAGAGCATGGTGTGGGGGCTGTTTTGTCACAGATGAATGAGGAGGGCCTAGATCAACCTGTAGCCTTTATTTGATTTTGATTGATTTGATTTGATTTTTCTATTTATATAGCGCGCGAATGCCCGAGGGCGTCTTGGCGCTGAGACGTACCACTGGCTCTTGAAGATGTTGACTAGGGCTGTGCAGAGAAAAAACATGTTTTAACTTCTTTTCTGAAGGATTTCAAGGATGGGCTGGTCTTTATGTCTAGTGGTAGTGGGTTCCAGATTCTTGCTGCGTATACTAGGAAGCTTCTTCCGCCCCAGTTAGCTCTCCTGAATCTAGGGACCCTGATGAGCTTCATTTGGCTAGATCTGAGAAGCCTGTTTGGCTCATATTGTTGTAAATGTGTCTTTAGAAATTGTGATCCAGTTCCGTTTATTGCTTTGTATGCCAGGCACAGTGATTTAAATTGTATCCTATTTACAATTGGTAGCCAATGCAAGTTTTTTAGTTTGTGGCTGACTGTTTCGAACTTTGGTATTCCTAGTATCAGCCTGGCTGCTGCGTTCTGCAGGCGTTGTAGCTTGAGAAGGATTTTCTTCCTTGCTCCGGCATATAGGCCGTTCCCGTAGTCCAGTCTGGACAATGCTAGTGCTGTCACTACTGTCTTGCGTGAATCATACGGTAAGTAAGGTAGAATTTTTTTGATCATTTTTAGGAGTACCAAAGTGATGAAGCCAGTTTACTGGCTTGAGCGTCGAATGAGAGATTAGTGTCTAAAGTGATCCCTAGGTTTTTCACCTTTTCTGACGACTCAGGGATCTTCCCAGATCTTTTGGCCACCATGAGGAGGACCATATGTTTGTGTCCCCTCCTAATATCATGACCTCACTCTTGTCACCGTTCAGTTTTAGGCAGTTCATTCTCATCCATTGGCTGATTTGTGCCATGCAGAGTTGGAATTTTTCTGCTGTGTCCTGTACATCCTTACTTTTTGACACCACAATTTGGGTGTCGTCAGCGTAGGATATTGGTGTGAAACCACTGTTCCTTATTATTTGTGCGAGGGGAGCTACATATAGATTAAAAAAAGTAGAAGGTTACTTCCACAGGAACAGTGGTGGAGTTCTATTGAGCGTGAGGCATTTGCTGTGGTCTGGGCACTGAAGAAGCTAAGACCACACCTGTTTGGGACTCACTTCTGGGTTCAGACAGACCATAGACCCCTCAGATGGTAGGTGCAGATGAGGGGTGAGAATCCAAAGCTGTTGAGGTGGTCCATTTCCCTACAGGGTATGGACTTTACGGTGGAACACCGCCCTGGTACAGAACACGCCAACGCTGATGGTCTGTCCAGATTTTTCCGCCTTAGTGAAGAGAACTCCCAGGAGTTAGGGTAGTTCTTCCCACTTTTCAGCTGGAAGGGACACGTGTTAGACCTGGCACCATTGGCGTGGGGCTCCCTTCCATTTTCTGCTGTTGCCTCATGTGTTTTTGCTGGTATTAGATGCTTTGGGCACTGTGCCACTGCTATACAGTGCTACAGTGCAAGTGCTCCCTATTGTAAATTGATGTATTAATTAGTGGTTCCATGTTTGGCTATTTGGTTTACTTGTCAGACCCTAGTCTAGTGCACTGAGTGTGCCAGGGCGTGTAATCCAAATGCTGCTGGTGGGCCTGCAGCACTGGTTGTGCGACCCGCAGAAGCAGCCTTGTAAAATATGTCTAGGGTCTGCCATTGCAGAGCCTGCGTGCAGTCTGGTACTGTCATGCTGACTGGGCAAGTGCACCCACTTCCCAGTCCCTACACCTTCCCTTTTCTTCATATCAGTCACCCCTATGGTAGGCCCATGGGCAGGGTGCATTGTAAATATAAGGTAGGACAAGCCCTGATGTGTGTGGCATGTCCTAATAGTGAATTACAGCCATTTTCATTTTTCACTACCGCAAGGCTACCTGTTATCCATAGGCAAGAATGGGCTGTTAGAGTTATTCCATTTTAAAACCCTAACAGGCTCAGAGAACATGGTAGAAATTCGAGTTAAGTATGCCGGAACTCAGAATAATAAAATACATCTTTTAGTGAAGTTTATTTTAATATTCTGTGTTTGCAAATACCACTTTTAGAAAGTAGGTATTTGCTTGTCTAACCATTCAAACCTGCCTCTGCTAGTTTGTATGTTCCTATGTCTGGTTTTGTGAGTGACAGGGCTGGTGAATTCCAGGAGACAGGCTGAGTCACCCAGTGGTGAATAGAGAGATCTGCATCTAGATGGGAGTGAGGAGTTGCACCTGAACTCTGAATAGGGCTGTGCCTGCCTTTCACAATGCAGGCTCCACCCCCTGGGGAGCGGCTGATTTCTCTGCCCTGCACACTGAAAGAAGAGAAGGAGTCCTATAAACAAAGTGCTCCAGGACTGTAATTGCTTTCCACAATGCTGGTTCCACCTCCTGTGGGGCGTCTGATGTGCATGCCCTGCACTGTGAAAGGAAAGGAGAAGTCTGGTAAACAGAGTGCTTCAGAACTGGTTTGGACTGGGCAAAGGCCCCTCTCCCCTCAGAGAACAAAGGATTTTTGGGGTATAAGTACTGGGACCCAGCTCCCAAGAAATTAGATCACTTTGGAATACAAGAAGAAACCTTTACTGAGGAGGAACCTGAAGAAACTGAGGAGAGACTATTCCCAAGCTGAAGTGCTGCTTGGGGGATTGGCCTGCAGTGGTTGCCTTACTGACAAAGGAAGGAGAAAGGAACTTTGTGTACTTTGCTTCCAACTTGTGAAGGATCTCCAAAGGCTTGGAAAAGAATTTGCTTCCTGCTGAAGTCTCAGGGACAACAGACTTCAACCCCCAGCTCCCCAGAGTTCGTGTGGAAGTGCCTGCTGCTGTTTTGGGCCTTCTGAGGAACTGCGTGTCACAAGGAACTGGAAGCGCGACTCAACGAGAAGAAGCGTGTCGCCGTCGCTGTGCCTGCCGTTGCAACTCCAGAGAAGGAGGGTGTCGCAGCTGGAACTATCGCACTGCACCGCATTGGAGAGAAGCGTGCCGCAACAAAGAGGAAGCGTGTTGCCGTCGCTCTGCTGCCATCGCAACTCCAAAGAAGGAGGGTGTCGCCGATGGAGCGGTTGCACTGCACCGCATCAGGAGAAGAATCTCGCAACGAGGTCGGAACGTGTCGCCTTGGCTGTGCCTGCCATCGCAACTCCAGAGAAGGATGGTGTCGCGGCTGGAACTGTCGCATTGCACCGTATCGACCAAGAGCACCTCGCCTCCCCGAGAAGCGCGCCGCAGTCGGAGCTGCTACCGTCAAACCTTGGATGTCGCCGCTGTAGTTGTCGCATCCAGCTAAAGGATCACGCATCGTGGGAGCATCGCCGCTGGAGCTATTGCCGTTGCATCGTAAGGGTGTAGCCGCTGTAGTCCACGCATGGAACCGAGAGCTTCTCGCATCCCGAGAAGCGTGCCGCATCTGGAGGATCTTCACGTCTTTATTTCTTTGCACCTGAACTTTGCCGCATTCCCCATTGCTGCGACATTGCTTGTCGTGGAAGCGCAATGCAACTTAAGGTACATTGACGCAGAGTGTCGCATCTAAGAACTGAACTGTACTAAGCTTAAATCTACCATCTTAAAGTAATCATTGTGTGTATTTTTGTTGTTTATGGTCTTGTAACTCTATATAAAGTCTACTTATTTTTTATATAAAATCTGTGTGGTGTCCATTTGTAGTGTTGTCACTGGGTTACCGTATGTGGTCACAACTGCTTAACTTACAACGCCTCTGAAGTAAAGCCTTGCTGCTCACGCCACGCAACCTAGAGGGAGAGCAGGGGTTATTTTAGAAGTGTAATCCCCCTTACTCTGACTAGAGGAGAGGGTCCCTATTTGTCACAAGTACCTACCTGTGCCAACTAGAGACCTCCAAATCTAACATTGGAAGCAGCGGAAAGGATTCCGAATTTGCATTTGTGACTCATGTACAGTGACTGGTGAACACTACTTAGTGAGTGCAGACCATAACGATACCACATACTTTTGGGAAGATTCCTTTTTGAATGTTTGGATTGCCTATTTTTTTTTTTTAAAGACCTTTATTGTACATTTTCAGTATGACAAATGTAGGGCCTACAACCTCCCGGGCCGGCCGCGATAGCAATTCAGTCTTGGTATTATTGTCAGGATAATACAGCCGTTTAGCCGATAACCCGGGGGTCCAGCTTCGAATGGGAATATGCTGTACCATAATGCAGACGATACAAATATACGATATGGCTTAGGTCTATGATTTTTGCTTGAACCCTGTAACAAAACTTTGCGTTAAATTAAAAACAAATCAATAACGTTCAATTCTTCACTAGCGACAAAACATTGTTCCAGTAAACAACGTAGCGAACATTGGCAGTGCAACCTGTGACCCACCCCCCACAATATGGTGGCAAATAATCAGTAGGTCGGAGTTTATCACAGCAGGAGAGTCACCCTTCAACACACATTTAACTCAGACCCAGCTCCTAATCCGAAAGACACTCATCTGGGTCAACTCGTGGAGGCTCGCATATGTCCCCTCTAAATTTGTTCCAGGCCCCCCAGATTTGTCCCCACTTTGCAGGGCACCCCCGATGAATAAAGACTGCTTTCTCCGCCACCATTGCTTCATCCATGTCCTTACACCAGTCTCGCAATGTGGGCAGCACGTGAGAACCCCACAGTCTCGCAACGTTACGTTTTGCCACCAACATTCCCAGCATGGCCCTGTCCTGCTGACGATGGGTCAGGTCCTCTGCGTCCCAGATGTTCAACAGGCAGCGACGTGGGTTGGGCATCAGGGAAACAGTTATGGTCTGGGAAATGGTTCGCATTACCACTGCCCAGTACGTGGCCACCCGGTTACAGTCCCAAATAGTATGGAAGAACGTTCCTCTTTCTCCGCGGTCACGGAGGCAATATTCGTGAGAGGTTCTCCCTATTCTGTAAAGGACCGTCCTGGTGTAGTATGTGCGGTGCAGCACTTTTAACTGAACCAGCTTAAGTCTGGAAGGAATTGCAGTTTCACGGGGCGACGAGAGAGCCTCCTGCCATTCCGAGTCATCAAGTTCACCAATATCACCCACCCAAGTCAAACGTAGTTTGGTCAGCATGTCAGGGAGGTTGTTGACCAGTTTCCGGTATGTGTAGGACGTCGCCTTGTGGGACATATGTTCTGTCAGCAGCCTGTCATCTAGAGGGGTGGACTCCTGCAGTTTCGTTCCCACCGGGACGGCTGACAGAAGCGCATGCCGTATCTGTATGTATCTATAGTACTCTGACTGTGCCATATCGTGTTTGGTTTGTAGATATGAGAAATCCACTATATTGTTCTTTTTCCAGTGGTCCCCCACCACTGATATACCTATGGAGTCCCACGCCTGAAACCCTTTACTATTGCCCATGAAGCCCAGCCTGTGCGAGTCCCATAGGGTTGTCATTTGTGTAACAATGTTCGCGCACTGAAGATGTCTATGTGCCTTGTACCAAAGCTGAACCGTCTGATGGGTCGGACCCACAAGGTCGGTTGGGGCGCTATGACTATATAGGTTTCTTAACAATCCCCTGGATTCAATACTCTGCCTGTCTGCCATAAAGGCGGGTTCCGTCTGTGGGGCGTGCAGCCAATAATTGATTTGCTTAAGATGGGCAGCCCAGTAATACAGTTCAATATTAGGGAGCGCTATGCCCCCATCATACCAGTCTTTCACCAGTTTGCATTGTGCAATCCTCGCCGGTTTCCCGTCCCACAGCAAAGTAGAGACTGCTGCTGCGATGGCCTTGAAGTAGGAGGGGGGGACCGGGAACGGTGTGTTCTCAAGGAGGTAAAGAAACCGGGACAATGTCATCATTTTGAACAACGCGGCTTTGCCCAGGAGGGTGAGAGGGAGGGATCGCCACACCTTCACGACTCGATTGAATCGTTCCACTGGGGGTTCCAGATTTAGTGCGTGAAACTCGTCTGGGTTGGACGAAACGTGGATTCCCATATATTTGAAGGGGGTTTCAGTGTAACGCAATGGACAGTCAACCGGGAGTGGGGGGCGGGCAACCAGCAAGGACGTATAAGACTGATTTAGTCCAGTTAATTCTATATCCCGAGACTCCCCCGAACTTCTCGCAAACATTGAGTAATTCTAGGATCGATTTTTTTAGGGGAAGTCAAATAAAGAAGGATGTCATCCGCATAGAGAGATATCCGATCCTCCCACGACGGAGACCATCTGATACCTTTGATGGATGGTTCCCACCGAACCCAAATCGCCAACGGCTCAAGGACTAGCGTTAACAACAAGGGGGACAACGGGCAGCCCTGCCTCGTCCCACGTCCAGACTGTGCGCAAATGAAAGTGGGGGTCCTACTCCTAATCAGCCTGGACCTCAATAATCGAAAAACAGAACAAAGTGGCTGATTAGGATAATTTAAAGCAAATTAGTAGACCACACAGCCAAACCGTACTGCGTAGCCAGTGGTTGTATATTTCCAAACAAATTTATTGTATTTTAGGAATGAATTTGCATTATTTCATCAGAACACATGACATCAAAGAAACATTCTATCAAAACAGTTAGTGCAAAAACATGGAAGAATATGTACAATATATACAAGAATACTAACAATTAAGGAAAACATTCAGAATTTCAGAGACACCAACTACTATGCTTCAAACAAATTACATAACACAATAGTTGCAACATATACAGTTTTTTTTACAATTTATGCGTGAAGAAAGCCAGTCCTTTAACTAGAAAACCAGAAAACAGGCGGATCAGGAATGGATTTGCCTGCCTGTCTCACAACACGTGTGGGTAGAGCTTTATAGAATTGTCAGAAAGGGCCCGCATAAGTGGTCTGAATTAGTCCCTAACTGCACCCTTTGTTCTTGACACAGACTGGGAGTCAACGCGTTTCGAACCTTGATGAGTCTAGGTTCTCCTCAGGATGGGGACTGGATGAAAGTGTGCCTAAAAGGAAAATTGCGAGTGGTGTCAGAAACTGTGTATATAGTGCTTTTGAAGAAATTACTCTCTGTTTCTCTACCCATAAGTAAGAAGATTTACCTTCTCAGCCGACACAGGAATTGCGTGGGGAGAAGTAGATATAGCCTCAGGTAAGTGTTCTGCAAGAGCAAGGGTGACGGCAATCAGTACTGATGGTGTATAAGGTCAAGGCTGGCACAAGAGGGGGATAGCATAGAGTTAGCCAAATACCTGTGAACGGTATCAAAGATGCCAGGATCCGAAGCGCCCCGGGCGAAGTGCGTAGTTCATAGAGGACTCACATAGTCGTTATCTCTAATTGCAGAAGGCTGGGGGGCAAAGCAAACAAATGATGTATACCGCTTTGCACGATGGAGGCAGTGTGACAAATACATGTATCAAAAGCAGGACGTCTCCTACCTGCACCGAAACTGTGCTCTTGTGGGGACTGCCGGGCCGCGGAGAATTCCGGGCGGCGGGGCGGGAATCAAGCTGCCGCGAACAGCTGTGAAAAAGCGGAAACTGACAGGTAATGGTTTAAAGCGCATTTCCCATATTGGGCCGGGGAATTAAAACAGCCTGGGAGCTACTTACTAAAAGCCTTCGGGAAACGGAGTCTGTGGTTGTTCGTAACTGGGAATCAATACGCCGAGTGAACATCACCCTCGTGAAGAAGGGAGTTACTGCACAGGGTGCGTGGCAATGGACAAAGGACTGGGGATCCTTTGTCCATTGCGTCCAAGCAGGAAGTCCCTGGAGATGTAACTATTAGCTGCTATCTGGGCCAGAGGCCCGGTATAGAGCAGGCGGACCCACGCACAGAACTTGGGGCCAAAGCCCATGTGACGAAGCACCGCGAATAGATAAGGCCATTCCACTGGGTCAAACGCCATAGTGGCGTCAAGGGAGAGAAGTACTGCCGGCTCCTGTATGTATTCCCGACGAGCTAGCACCGCCTGTAGACGGCGCAGGTTATGAGAGGTGTTACGATTTGGCATAAAGCCAGACTGGTCCAGGTGTACCAAGGCGGCAAGGTGGGGGGGCCAAACGCTGTGATAGTAGTGTGGCAAGGATCTTTGGCTCGGCGTTTAGCAAGGAGATGGGACGGTAAGAGTTGCATGCTTCCGGAGCTTTACCAGGTTTATGGATCGGGATAATCGTGTCCAGGCGTTGATCTTTAGGGAGTTCTCCTACTTTTAGGCTGTCTACGAACATTCTGAGTAAATGGGGGGCCGTTATGGAAGCTGTTCACTTATACAGTTCCACTGGGAGTCCGTTGGGTCCCAGAGCCTTGCCGGACCCCAGCGCGTCGGTGGCTTCCCGCACCTCCTCCACAGTGATGTCCGCCTCCAGCAAAAGTGCCGCCTCAGGTGAGAGGCAGGGGATTGTCAAATCCTTAATATAATCATAGGCTTCATTCGTCGTGTATGTCGCCTGGGGGGCATAAATTGTCTCAAAGTGATCAGCCAGCTGTTCGACTATAGCTCCAGGGTCCGAGGTCAAATTTCCTTCAGGTAATGCCAGTTGTGCAATGACCCTGCCTGGTTTTTCTTTTTTGTCGAGCCAAGCCAGCATCTTTCCGGCTTTAACACCCAGCTCATACACCCTATGACGGGAGGCCTGAATTGTAGTCTGCACCATTTCCCTTTGATACGCCCTCCATTCAACCTGCCCCAGCCGGACTGTTTGAGCGGCTCCTGGGGACGGGTGGGTCTCGTGATCAGAGATAGCATCTTTAAGAGCACACTCAAGGGCGCTAAGTTCTTGATTCTGAGTCCGCCTATGAGCGGCTATGGATGCAATTGCCTGCCCATGTATGACAGTTTTATATACCTCCCATAGGGTACTATGGGAGCCCACGGTGCCCAAATTCTCCTGAAAGTAGTGTTTAGCAGTGTTGGAAAGGGATTTCCTCAAAGGGGAGCTCTGTAGATAACCCGCGTGGATAGGAAAAACGCGGTTTCTACGGGAGCGATGAGTCGTGAATGTGAGTCGCAGCGGAGAGTGATCCGAGATTCCCCAGGGGCGGATGTCTACCTCCTCAATGCCATGCAGTCCGTCTCCGGACATTAAAATGTAATCTATACGTGATAAACAGTGATGTGTCGCTGAATAATAAGTATATTGCTTGTCGTGGGGATGTTTATGGCGCCAGCAGTCCGTCAGTCCCAAGGCATCTAATAATCCAGCAAGTCGCCCGCCTCCCCGTGCCGCTGTAGTATGTGGGTGTCTATCCATCTCATGATCTAGAACGTCATTAAAGTCGCCCCCTATCACTAGCGTCGCTGCCGGCAAAGGTAGCAAGGGCCATGTGTGCTGTGGCATGCAGCCCGGGAGGGACGTACACGGACACAAAGTTGTACAGTTGGCCCTCAAATAGTATCGTCGCTGCTGCAAAGTGTCCCTGATTGTCTATTTTTGTCTGTTGACACACCATTTGAAAGTTCTTTCGAATAAGTATGCCCGTCCCTCTAGAGCCGGAGGAGAAATCTGCATGCGCAATGAACCTATATCCCCATCTATCCATCGCCTTCGAGGCCGAGCCAACAAGGTGTGTTTCCTGCAATAGAAGTATTGCTGGCTTGCAGCGCTTCAGATATTGTAGGACTGGGCCTCTCTTCACCCTGTCTCCCAGTCCCCTGACGTTCCATGTCATCACTGATAAGGTCGATGTGTGAAAGGGATGAGGTGTAGGATTGTCAGGTGTATCCATCACTTGTGCTGCCATTCAGGTGCGTGTGTGGTTGTGTGCAGTCCAATAGGGGATGGGCCTCACCACGCACTGTTACCAATAAGCCAGTCTCCATCGTATTGTGTAGAACATATCGTGTTTTGTCGCAAATTACAAGAACAAAAACATTCAAACATTCCCCTCCCTCCCCCCTCCCTGCCTCCCTGCTGCACGGGCCTGAAACCGCCCGCCACCCCAACTTAGCAGAGCGCATAGTCCCAACCCAACCCATTGTACTTGCTTGCAAGGGGTAAGTAGCTCTGTGACCTTACAACCAGCTCCGTGTGGCCTCGTCCGCCTGACACAGAGTGAATACCAAGGGTTACACAGTCAGTTTGCCGTATAAAGTTTGATCAAGGGTCTCGAGGTCCGGCGCTCACTCCTCCTGAGGCTCACCCTCCTCCAGGCCCGATTCAGCAAATAGGTCCTGACTATGTCTTTGTGATGCCTGGTGATCCGTCTGAGCAGTTGTCTTTTGGTCGCGTTGACCCCTACCAGCTCGTCGCTGGGCCTCAGTGCATCTCCAATCATCCAACCAGTCTCTTGTCGCCTCCGGGGTGTCGAAGAACCATGCCTTGTGATTGTCCACGACTCTCAGTCTTGCCGGAAAAAGCATGGAGTAGGGTAACTCTTTGGCCCGCAAAGCTTTTTTTATATCGGTGAAGGTTTTCCGGCGCCGGACCACCTCAGCCGTATAGTCTGGAAAGAAGGCAACGGTGAAGTTCAGTATTTTAATAGGTGCAGAGATCCTGACTGTTGGAGTATGGCATCTCGATCATGGAAGTTAAAAAGTCTGGCCAGCACTGGTTGCGGCGGTGCCCCCGGCTTCGGCGCACCCCCAGGAACTCTATGTGCTCGCTCAACAGAGAAGAAGTGGGAGAGGCCCTTCGGTTGCAGTTTCGTTTTAATTAAGTCCTCCACATATAGATCCATCGTTTGCTTGCCTTCCGATTCCGGAATGCCTAGAATTCGGACGTTATTCCTCCGTGAGCGTCCTTCCTGATCATCTAGTCGTTCCTGCAGTTTTCTGGTGACTGCCTCCAGTCGCTCCGTAGTGAGCTGCAGTTCCGAGGTGTCTTCCACTAAGGATTTGGTAACGACTTCCACCTGCGCCACACGCTCCGCCATCTTTTGGAGATCAGCCTGTAGGTCAACGTCCGTTGCAATAGACCCCACCGTTGTCTGAACGCTGGAGAGCGTCTTCATTAGATCCTCTAGTGTCACTTTTTTGGAGCCATCTCCCTCTGGGCTTTTTCCCGTGGACGGGCGGCCCTCCGGATGTTGCACGGCAGCTTTCTCAAAGGCGTACTTCTCTAGTTTCGATTGCGCCGTAGTGTGTCTGGGTCCCCTTCCCGCCATTTCTATCGGCAGTCTTTTTCACTGTTTGCTCCTGTGGCTTCGTCACGCAGCGTGTCGACAGCACCGTGGTTCTAGGCTGTGGGGAAGCGATGTCCAAAATGGCGTCGTCTTTCAGGGCCCCTCGTATGTCACCAAGGAAAACAGGGTGATGGCGGACGTAAGGAGGAAGTGTTGCAGTATTGGCTCCTCTGCTGTCCCAGTATCAAATTCACCGGTCTCCACTCCCCTGATCGCCCGCCAGTACTGATTGTCCAGGTGTTACTATTACTCAGTCTTACCGATCACTGTGGGCCCAGCCGGGTGCAGTTTCAGACTTCCAGCGGTTAGCTAATTACGCCCTGGTCTCTTCCTTTACCAGTACGGATCCCTCACACTCAGGTGCAATGGCACCGCTGGGCAAGCGATTGTCCGAGAACAGGCCCACCTCCGCTCTCACTCGAGTCGATCTTCAACACGGTCCGCAGTCGACCAGCGGGACCTTCCGGTGTAGCACCCCGACCACAGGGTACTTCCGGTCGGCTCGCAGTGCTGCGGCAGGGTGGTGTCCGGATACGCGGCAGGGCCCGTCCCGCCTCTTCGATCTATCTCCGGCTGGCGTCGCTCGATTTTGCCCGGGACTGGGACGGTCGGTGCGCCCCCGTCTCGGCACTCCGGTCAGGCTTCAGAAGGCGAAATAAGCCGGATGGACAGACGGATTCATGAAGTTAGAGCTGTTTCGGCCTCGGAGCTCTCGCACTACGCCGCCATCTCGGTCGGCTCATAGCCACGCCCCCTGGATTGCCTATTTTTGAAGGATGCCTGATTCAGTAGAGAGAGCAGAATCTGTAGTCTCCCTTAATTGCGAATGGGAAGAAGTGAGGCTGGAATGCTACACAGTAAAGCAGCTGAAGTACTTTTGCAAGAAATTCAATGTTTCCACTTCTGGATTTAAAGTGAAGTAAGAGTTATGCAAGGCGCTGAGGGTCTGGTAGAAGCAAGGAAAACTCCTGTGATTGAGGAGGATGATAATGCAAAAGTACAACAGGAAGAGCCAGTGGGCTCAAGAGGAAGGAAGGTACCTTCCTGTGCAGGTAGCATTGGCTCTAACAAAAGTCTGTCTCAAGAAGAGTTAGAAAACAGAGAGAGATCAAGAAGGCACGAAATGGAATTGACCAAGTTCAAGGTGAATAGGCAACTGGAAATAGAAAATAGGAGATTAGATCTTGAGGAAAAGAAAATGCAGTTTGAGCATGAAAAAGTTTTGAGGGAGTTGGAGTTTGAAACCACAAGTTTAGAAGTTACTCCCTCTGGAGGCAGCGTGCCATTAGTACATACAGAAAGTAGAGTGTATAGTCCCAAGGTTGTGGTGAAAGAGTTTTACAAAAAAGAGGATATTGGTCAGTGGTTCAGAGCCTATGAGATACCCATGTCGTCCCACCGGGTCCCTGAGAGAGATTGGGGAGCGGGGTTGTGGGGAATGTTCCTTAGTGAGGGGCAGAATACATTGTTAGACCTTCCTTCTGAGGTCCACAATTCATACAGCCACATGAAAGATGCATTGATGTCTAGATATGGTTTGACACCTGAGCTCTATAGGTAGGGATTCAGGAAATGCAAAAAGTTAGAAAACAGTACTTGGGCTTAATATGTCACTTTCTTTTGAAGAGCATTGGATGGTTGGGTAAAGGGTAGCAAGGTAGATGATTTTCAAGGTCTCTTTGATGTGATTGCATGGGAGCACTTGTCTTATACTTGTTTTCCAGAGCTGCACCAGCATCTGATAGATAGCAAGCCGACTAACCCCAGGAAGCTTGCTGAGGAGGCGGACCGCTGGGTGAATACCCGGATCCACAAGGGTCACATGGGAGACTCTGCCAAAGGTGGGCAGGGTCCCCAGCAGAAGAGTGGGGGGACAAGGGTAAACAGAAGGAGTTCCGCAAAGGGCCCCAAAGTAGTCCCCAAGGGAACCCCGTGAAAGGTTCCCAGTCTCCCCCTGAGAGAAAGCAAGGGGCCCGACAGGTAGTCCTGTTCCCCAGGGGCCCCTGAAGTGTTACAAGTGTGGCGGCCTGGGTCATAAGGTGAGTGATACCAGGTGCCGCCTGTTTGGTAAACAAGCAACCACTGGTGCTCCGCCCCGGCAGATGGCTAGTGTAGACTTGGGGGAGGAGATTGGTGTCCAAGGTGGGTGGGGCCCGTCACAGATTACCCTTGTCACTTTAGGAGACTGTGAGGCGGTCTCAGAAGCTCAGCTACCCAGGAACACTAAGAAATATGGGCAGCGAGTGACCGTCCATGGCCAAAAGGTAGAGGCTCTTAGAGATACCGGAGCCAGTGTGACAGCTGTCAGGTGTCACCTGGTGTCTCAAGAGCAGATTGTCCCTCATGCATTTTGCTGAGTTGTTAACGCCGACAACACAGAGAGTCATTGTCCAATGACTCAGGTTCCCTTCGAGTGGGGGGGGTCTCTGATACTCTTCAGGTAGCTGTGAGGCCCGCCATGCCGGTTGACTGTTTGTTAGGAAATGATTTGTAGAGCTCCCCTTGGGAAAAGGTGGAGAAAACAACTCACTTGAGGATGGTTGGACTGCCTGACTGGGCGTGCTTGACCACCTGGTCAATGTCAGCCATTAGGAGTTCTCAAGAGGACCTGGAGCCTGAGAGGGAGGCCCAGGAACCTGACGAAGAGAAAAGTGGCGAAGGGCGCGGGAAACCGGCCACTGAAGTTCCCACGGCCCAGGAGGAGGTAGACCCTGAGGGGGATGCCCTGGAGCCTACCGGGGAACAGATAGCTGAACTCGGAGACCTGCCTGAGCTGGCCCATTGGCAGCAAGAAGGAGGTTCCTCCAGGGAAGAATTTTGCAAGGAGCAGAAAGAATACTCTTCTCTTGAGGGCTTGCAGCAACAAGCTGTAAGCCAGGCAGCCGGTGATCAGTCAGGATCACTTTGGATCTACTGGGAGAATTGACGTACCATAAAATAACATTTAGAGCTATACTTACCAATAGCCCAATACCAAATAATCAGTCAGTTGGCAGAGGAGAAAGTTCAATCATGTATTACAACAAAAATATTCTATAGAGGAGCCTCTCTCATCATCACCCCTCAAGGTGCGCGGAGAAGACTGCTTGGCTG
This sequence comes from Lissotriton vulgaris, assembly GCF_964263255.1. NCBI lineage: Eukaryota > Metazoa > Chordata > Amphibia > Caudata > Salamandridae > Lissotriton > Lissotriton vulgaris. Next base: position 499,761 of record NW_028244609.1, read on the forward strand.
GGAGGCTTCAAGGAAAGACCATATATGGTACACATGATTAGCTTAGAGCTTGGTTTAGGTATCTCTGGGAAGGTCAGGCGGGGTAACTCCCTTTCGTCTCCGTGTTCGGGAGTACCGGCACTGTGGTTTCAGGAATGCGATTATCACAACAAGGAGCCAGATGCAACCTTGTAACCAGGATGGGGAAAGAATAGCATGCATTCAGCTGCCCTCTATAACTCAACAGAAAGGAGCTGACAAGCCGTTTGGATTGTCAGACTCAGATTTTCGGCCTACTTGTGTGTACCGTATATTCAATCAGCATATATCCTGTCTCACCGGCCAAGACAAGCAAAGTGGTAATATTACGTTCTACAAAGATGGAGATACATATAGATACATCATGCTCACGTAATGTATACGTGTTTAATGTGGCCTGCATGAGAGGAAATTGGATTTTAATCCCTCAGAACCACCCTTTTAGCATGATGCAGCTAACTATAAGGTAAATCAGTCTTCGAAGATCCCCTCATCTATCATAAGGTCCTTTATCTCCTGTTGAACTAACTAGGTCTTCGTGTTTGCTGGGGAAGGGTTGGGCACCGAGGAGGCAAGTTTAGTGGCACAATAGGAGCAAAAGGCAGGTCCGCAGTGAATGCAAAGGCAGCAAGTAAATATGATACCAGCAATTCCGGCTAATACCATCAGAATTATCCAACCCCAGGCAGTCAATAAACCCCAAAACCAACCGGACAGGGACCAGGTACCAGTGTCTCCGTGTACTTCAGATGCCAACCGATACAACTTTTGAATGGCCAAATGAACAGTGGGGGGGCGGAGTCAGGAATATACACTCAGCAGGAACTGCTGATCACGCCTCCTCCTCGATCAGCCAGGATAACGTCTAGAACCATTCTATTTTGAAGCGAGACAAGCCTCGTAGTTTGAAGCTCTATCGTTAAATTAGTTAGTATGTTGGCAGTGGTATTTATTACCCTTTCCACTACTCGGGATAGCCGCCGTACTTCTCTACTGGTGATTATGGGGCCCCAAATGGGAAATATTCCCTTGGCAATGTCAATGAAGTGCTGTTCAGGAGTATCTGTCTGATCCATGTCGGTAGTATCTATTTCTCTCCGGTTCCTAAAAACAGACCGCCCTGGTTACTCTAGACGATGATCCTTGTGATAATTGGAAGGTGCTATATAGACCGGGGGATATAGAAAAGACAAGTAGCAACGGCCAGCCCAGCTGTGGGGAAGCCAAGTGTAGGCATTTTCTCCGCAAACAAAATATACGTTAGGGGGTGTTAACAAAGGTGGGCTGCTAAATGTCTGCAGTCGATAAGTGTAATTGCAGCAACTATCTCCTACTGGGACATTCCCTGCTCCTTGAATGCAAAATGCAGAGGTACTATTCAGTATCGGTATGGGAACAGCTCTATCATTGGTAACATTTTGTTCCTTAAATTGTTGGAAATAGTCGGTAAAATTGAACTCTGCAAAATCAAGTATTTCATTTGGGGCCCGATGTAGGTGGCAAATACCGGTCGGAAACGGCCGAATTCTGCCATTTCCGACCGGTATTTGGCATCTTGAGATGTAGGGGGCCAGATTTTACAGATTCTGTAAATTTACCGAATCGGTAAAATACTGAATCGGTATTTTTACCGATTCGGTAATTCCCAGATGTAGGTGGGACTCTTCTGAGTCCCAAAGGCCCTACAAATTCGGTATTTTACCACCCAATCCAATTGGGTGTTAAAATACCGAATTCAGGTGTGCATGCACATGTGTGCATGCACACCTAGCCATGTGACAGACAGACATGCCCTTAGGTCATGTCTGTGTGCCACATGGCGCACATGCCTATTTTCGGGGTGCCAGAGGGTGTCAAAGTGACACCCCCTGTACCCTTGCAAAATTCGGTATTTACCGATTCTGTAATTACAGAATCGGTATTGCCCATTGATTCCTATGGGCTTTAAGGCCCATAGGAATCATTTGGCAATACCGAATCAGTATTTACAGATTCGGTAAATACCGAATCTTAACGATTCGGTATTTACAGAATCTGTAATACCTACATCTCCCCCCTTCATATTTACCAACGCTTAAATACCGAATCGGTAAAATTCGGTATTTAAGAGTCGGTAAATATGAATTACCTACATCTGGCCCTTAGTAACCAAGTAACATTTTCATGAGTCGTGTAGAGGTTCATGCAAGCACTCGGATCTAATGACCCTTCCCCATCATTATCCTCGGGGTCAAATCCTTGATGTACTTCTATGTAAGCTAGAATCATCTCATAGTCTTGTTCCGAGTACCTCTTGGGGTCTACAGTATAGTGCGTGTACATCATGAAGAACAGTCTAAACCACGCTTCACAACTTCCCAAATAAGAAAGGGGTAGGGATATGAACAGATCGTGTTTGTGCATTAATGGATGGCAGAAAGCCATATACCCAGCAATTGGTAGCATTGGTAGCACTATGGGTTTGGTGAAGCCTTTCAACAAATACATTTTTTGTATATGCTTACATAATGTATACATGTTTAATGTGGCCTGCATAAGAGGAAATTGGGTTTTTATCCCTCAGAATGGTCTCCTGTATAGTGATCCTAAGGTTGCTGAACCTGGGTCAGCCCGTGTGCTGGTGGTACCCCAGAAGTTCAGATCCTTCCTACTGGTGCTTGCTCATGATGTGCCATTAGCAGGACATTTGGGGCAGGACAAGACCATTGAAAGGCTTGTCACCCACTTTCATTGGTCCCAGATGCGCAAGAGTTCTGATACTGCCAGGCAAGTGGAAAGAGTGGGAGGAAGCACAAGGCTCCTCTCCAGCTGTTTCCTGTGGTCTCTACCTCCTTTGAGAGAATGGGGATTGACATTGTGGGGCCACTGGACCCCAAGACAGCCATGGGCAAGAGGTTCATCCTGGTCTTGGTGGACCATGCCACCCGGTACCCATACCTCTGAAGACAGTGACGCCCCCCGTGGTGGGATGCGCATTGATGGGAATTTTCTCCCGAGTGGGATTTCTTCGAGAGGTAGTGTCTGACCGGGGCACCAACTTCATTTCCAAGTATATGAAGTCCCTATGGCAGGAGTGTGGGGTAACCTACAAGTTCACCACTCCTTACCACCCCCAAAGGAAATGGGCTGGTTGAAAGGTTCAGCTGGACCCTGAAGGGCATGAAAATGGGTCTTGAGGAACCCATGAGGTGTAAGTGGGATGTTCTCTTACCATGCCTACTGTTTGCATACCGTGAGGGGCCACAAAAAATCTCGAGGTTTCAGTCCCTTTGAGCTTCTCTATGAACACCCGTTCAGAGGACATCTGAGTCTGGTTAAAGAAGGCTGGGAGCAATCTCCCAGAAAACCTCCCCAGGATGCATATAGCTACATGCTGCCCTTCAGTAACCAGACCAGGCGCTTCAATGAACTCGCTCAGGTGAATCTGAAGGTCAGCCAGGAGGAGATGAAGTGCTGGTATGACCAGAATGTCACTCTGGTAGAGCTTCAAAATGAACAGAAAGTGTGGGTCATAGCCCCAGTACAGCCCTGTGTGCTCCAAGATAAGTGGACCGGACCATTTGAGATTGTGGAGCACAAGAGTCCAGTTACCTACTTGGTGGACTTGCGGTCTCCTAGGAACCCCTTGAGGGTCCTACATGTCAACCGCCTTAAGCCCCACTTAGAGAGGTCTGAAGTGGGCATGCTCTTGGCAACAGATGCTGGGATGGAGGAGGATACTGAGCCTCTGCCTAACCTCCTGTCAGCCTCAGAGCAAGATGGGTCAGTGGATTGTGTGAACCTCTCTTCCACACTGACCCCTGAGCAACAGAATGACTGCCACAAGTTGCTGGGACAGTTTTCTGACCTGTTTCCCTGGTTCCTGGTGTCACAGATTGGTGCGTCCATGATGTGGACACAGGAGACAGCTTACCTGTGAAGCATAAGTCTTACAGGGAAACTGACAGGGTGAGGGCTTGCATCAAAGAGGAGGTCTCAAAGATGCTTGCGCTTGGGGTGATTGAGTCCTCCAGCAGTCCTTGGGCCAGCCCAGTGGTCTTGGTCCCGAAGGCTGCAGCGCCGGGTGCCACACCCAAACTCCGGTTCTGTGTGGACTACAAAGGGCTCAATTCAGTCACGAAGACAGTCGCGCACCCCATCCCCAGAGCTGATGAGCTCATTGATCGGCTAGGGGCTGCAGGGTACCTCAGCACGTTTGACTTGACGTCTGGGTACTGGCAGATCGCCTTGACAGATGGGGCAAAGGAGAGGTCAGCATTCTCCACACCAGATGGGCATTTTCAGTTCTGTGTCATGCCCTTTGGGATGAAGAATGCCCCTGCCACCTTTCAGAGGTTGGTCAACCAGGTGTTGGTTGGACTGGATGAGTTCAGTGCTGCCTACCTAGATGATGTTGCAGTGCTCAGTGCCTGTTGGGAGGAACATCAACGCCACCTCTGGGAAGTGTTGATGGCACTGCGGAAGGCAGGTCTTACGATCAAGGTGAGTAAGTGCCAGATCGGGCAGGGTTCAGTGGTGTACTTGGGACACCAAGTTGGGAGCGGCCAGATGGCGCCCCTACAACCCAAGATTGAAACCATCCTGGCTTGGGAGCCACCCAAAACCCAGACAGATGTGAGAGCCTTTTTAGGACTCACAGGGAATTACAGGAGGTTTATCAAGGGACATGGCAACATTGTTGCACCCTTGACAAAGCTGACTTCCATGAAGCAGCCCAAGAAAGTGATTTGGACTGACACCTGTCAGAAAGCCTTTGAGGCCCTGAAAGCTGCCATGTACACGGCACCCGTGCTCCTGGCACCCAATTTCTCAAGAGAGTACATTGTCCGGACAGATGCTTCAGAGCATGGTGTGGGGGCAGTTTTGTCACAGATGAATGAGGAGGGCCTAGATCAACCTGTAGCCTTTATCAGTAGAAGGTTACTTCCACAGGAACAGTGGTGGAGTTCTATTGAGCGTGAGGCATTTGCTGTGGTCTGGGCACTGAAGAATCTAAGACCACACCTATTTGGGACTCACTTCTGGGTTCAGACAGACCATAGACCCCTCAGATGGTAGATGCAGATGAGGGGTGAGAATCCAAAGCTGTTGAGGTGGTCCATTTCCCTACAGGGTATGGACTTTACGGTGGAACACCGCCCTGGTACAGAACACACCAACGCTAAGGGTCTGTCCAGATTTTTCTGCCTTAGTGAAGAGAACTCACAGGAGTTAGGGTAGTTCTTCCCACTTTTCAGCTGGAAGGTACACGTGTTAGACCTGGCACTATTGGCGTGGGTCTCCCTTCCATTTTTTGCTGTTGCCTCATGTGTTTTTGCTGGCATTAGATGCTTTGGGCACTGTGCCACTGCTATACAGTGCCACAGTGAAAGTGCTCCCTATTGTAAATTGATGTATTAATCAGTAGTTCCATGTTTGGCTATTTGGTTTACTTGTCAGACCCTAGTCTAGTGCACTGAGTGTGCCAGGTAGTGTAATCCAAATGCTGCTGGTGGGCCTGCAGCACTGGTTGTGCCCCTCCCCCCACAGAAGCAGCCTTGTAAAATGTGTCTAAGGTCTGCCATTGCAGAGCCTGCGTGCAGTCTGTTACTGTCATGCTGACTGGGCAAGTGCACCCACTTCCCAGTCCCTAAACCTTCCCTCTTCTTCATATCAATCACTCCTATAGTAGGCCCAAGGGCAGGGTGCATTGTAAGTATAAGGTAGGACAAAACCTGATGTGTGTGGCATGTCCTAATAGTGAATTACAGCCATTTTCGTTTTTCACTACTGCAAGGCTACCTGTTCTCCATAGGCCAGAATGGGCTATTAGAGTTATTCCATTTTATAATCCTAACAGGCTCAGAGAACATGGTAGAAATTCGAATTTAGTATGCCTGAACTCGAAATAATAAAATACATCTTTTAGTGAAGTTTATTTTAATATTCTGTGCTTGCAAATACCACTTTTAGAAAGTAGGTATTTGCTTGTCTAACCATTCAAACCTGCCTCTGCTAGTTTGTATGTTCCTATGTCTGGTTTTGTGAGTGACAGGGCTGGGGAATTCCAGGAGACAGGCTGAGTCACCCATTGATGAATAGAGAGATCTGCATCTAGATGGGAGGGAGGAGTTGCACCCGAACTCTGAATAGGGCTGTGCCTGCTTTCCACAATGCTGGCTCCACCCCCTGGAGAGCGGCTGATGTCTCTGCCCTGCACACTGAAAGAAGAGAAGGAGTCCTGTAAACAAAGTGCTCCAGGACTGTACTTGCCTTCCACAATTCTGGCTCCACCTCCTGTGGGGCGTCTGATGTGCATGCCCTGCACTGTGAAAGGAAAGGAGAAGTCTGGTAAACAAAGTGCTTCAGAACTGAGTTGGACTGGGCAAAGGCCCATCTCCCCTCAGAGAACAAAGGATTTTGGGGTATAAGTATTGGGACCCTGCTCTCAAGAAATTAGATCACTTTGGACTACAAGAAGAAACCTTTACTGAGGAGAGGAACCTGAAGAAACTGAGGAGAGACTATTCCCAAGCTGAAGTTCCACCTGGGGGGATTGGCCTGCAGTGGTTGCCTTACTGCCAAAGGAAGGAGAAAGGAACTTTGTGTACTTTGCTTTTAACTTGTGAAGGATCTCCAAGGGCTTAGAAATGAACTTGCCTCCTGTTGAAGTCTCAGGAACAACAGACTTCAACCCCCAGCTCCCCAGAGTTCTTGTGGAAGTTCCTGCTGTTGTTTTGGGCCTTCTGAGGAACTGTGTGTCGCAAGAAGCTGGATGCGCAACTCAACGAGAAGAAGCGTGTTGCAACTCCGGAGAAAGAGGGTGTCGACGCTGAAACTGTCGCACTGTCCCGCATCGAAGAGAAGCATGCCGCAACGAAGAGGAAGCATGTCACCGCTGCTGCTGCTGTCATCACAACTCCGAAGAAGGAGGGTGTCGCCGCTGGAGTTGTCACACTGCACCGCATCTGGAGAAGAATCTCGCAACGAGGTCGGAGCGTGTCGCCGTCGATGTGCCTGCCGTTGCAACTCTTGAGAAGGAGGGTGTCGCCGCTGGAACTGTCGCATTGCATCGCATTGACCAAGAGCACCTCGCCTCCCCGAGAAGCGCGCCGCCATGGGAGCTGCTGCCGTCGTATCTTAGATGCCGCCGCTGTAGCTGTCGCATCCAGCGGAAGCTTCACGCATCGTGGGAGAAGAGCATCGCCGCTGGAGCTGTTGCTGTTGCATTGTAAGTGTGTCGCTGCTGCAGTCCTCGCCGCGAACCGAGAGCTTCTCCCATCTCCGAGAAGCGTGCTGCATCTGGAAGATCTTCACGTCTTTATTTCTTTGCACCTGAACTTTGCTACATTTCCCATCGTTGGAACATTGCTTGCCGTGGAAGCGCAACGAAACTTAAGGTACATTGAAGCAGAGTGTCGCATCTAAGAACTGAACTGAACTAAGCTTAAATCTACCATCTTAAAGTAATCATAGTGTGTATTTTTGTCATTTATGGTCTTGTGGTAACTCTATATAAAGTCTACTTATTTTTTATATAAAACCTGTGTGGTGTCCATTTGTAGTGGTGTCCATTTGTAGTGGTTGAAAAGGTAAGTTTGCCTTCAAGGGAATTTATTTAATCTATATTTTGTTTAGTTAAAGTTGTTTTTGAAAAGGACCAGTCACTTGTCCTTGGAGTGAATATATCAACAATTTTCTAGTTTAAAAAGAGCATTGCATCAACATATAACATGTAAACATATAAACAAAGACACAAGGTGTATACGAAAAAATATATCTTTATCAAATAGCTCAGTCAAAGAAATCAGCTACATATACAGATCAATAAGCAAATAAAAATTAGGACTGTAGGTACACATATAAGTAAATTACAAAGTGACACAACAGAACCTAAAAAGACACCTATCCCAAATCACATTGAGTAAAACAAAAGAGAGGGATAAGGTGTATAGTCGACGTTTCGGTTTCTCAGGCGTTAGTTTGCTGAAACCATCCTCAGGACTGTTATTAAATTGTGGTCTGTATAGAGATTGTTATCTGTAAATCAAAGAATAATTCACAGTTACAATATTAAACTAAATATTAACGTTACACCCTGGTGAAAAAGACATTTGAGACAATTGACTACAGGAAAGACACACTATGTACCACAAAGGCATTATACAAATTCACAATCTATTTACATGAAATCACTGTCAATTCAAAGTACATTTGCTTAAATGCAAGAGACTTTACGGTTGTTCCATACAGGTTAATCTGAATTAAACAAAATTCTTCACAGTGTTTTCTATTAGAAACATACCAAACTATATTGGAGACCTTATGTGTGAGGTCAACACGAATGTAAGATTGCTTCAAATTCAACAAACAAGCTTCTATATCATGACGATCTGTTGTTTCATATCAGATAGCTATCATGTGAATCTATTGTTTCATATCAGATAGCCAGGATACTGCTAGTTTGATCATTACAACATCAATGATTATAACCGTCAAATAATTACATGGCATAAACCGTTGGTAATGGTTCAAACCCCAGGGGGGATGACCTGTTGCCTTAGCATGTTTTTTAGCATGTTTTTTGACACGGATGTTATATGAGACCACATAGGACAAATCTGAATTTAGAGCTATCTTTTTTAAAAAGGGGGTGAGTACCTGTTTATCAAATATAGTGACTGCATCCCATGGATGACTGTGAATCAAGCTGTCTTTTCGAATCTGATTGAAACATAAAGGTCCAGAATTTAGGGTCTGTGTCTATAGGGTCGACATAGGTAAAAATATTTCTTGAATAAACACATACCTATTACTTATGAGATGGAAGGCTGCACGTGATGATTCAAACTGTCGATGAGATATTCCTCATAGATATTCTTCATAGAATTCAAATATATATGACGGAAATAGAAAATCTGCAGAATGTAATAATCAATATTTACTAGATTTTGTCTATATCTTGGTCTGCTAGCCATATGGTATTCAAAGGTAAGTCTTACCCCGTATGTGTAAACTTGAATCTTGTCAATCATAGATATCAAACTCAAGCAAATACGAACTGAAGTCGGTAATATGTAGAGCAGTTATTAATCCTGCGCCACCTATCGCAGGTAAAAAAGAAAAATACATATGTATCAGGAATGCGAGTCTCGCATAGACTGGCGACACAGCGTTAACCAATGCAACATGTCTATGAGGCCGGGATACACCCGAAGTTCCGAGCGCCAAAGCGCACGCTGTCGTGAGGGCTTGCCACAAGCTAATCATTTTGGTCAAAACACCGCTCTGAATGTTAAACGCGGCCAAGACGGGGTCGTTCTAAGCACATTATTGATGTGCAGGAATGTGTACACCGGCAGTTTAGGTGATTGTAAAAGGTCATTTGGCGCTTATAAAAGTAAAAGACGCTACAGGAGAGGCTAAGCAATATATGCCAGAATAGTCGAAGGGAACGTAATTATCAAACGCAATGCTATTGACAAGACGGTGCATTTAGGATTAATTACGCATTCTGCGCAATGATGAGACGTCAGAATTACATGGGGAAGCTGAGTCCTGAGCTAAAATGAAATGTGGCATCAATTCCACGATTCTTACCTAGTACTCGGACAGAGTAGAGTAGAGGCACGTCTCGTCTGTACGGACCCACGAGTGGTTACTGACCGCTCTCCTGTTTATGAACGAATTGTTTGGAAATAAAGATAGGACTATACTCGGCGGCCATCTTTGACTAGTCAGTGAATGTCGTTTAGAAAGGAACAGGAAGTTTCATGGGTTTATTCATAGAACATCCGTTTTTGTACAAGACATTTCAAATGATATAGGAAAGTAACAAAGAATGAACAGGCAGTATGTAATATTGACATTTCCTATTTTTAAGATGTATATTAAGCAAGCATGAGTTCATTTAAACAGTTGTTATTTCATAGTAATCGAACTCCTTGCTACTACAATATTGGTCTTTTGAACGGATGGATTAAACATATTCAGGTCAGGCATGCCAGGGCATGCCATTCTGTTGCTGAATCCAAACCACGGTTAACAGTGTCAGTAAGGCATATAAGTTTGCTTTCACGTATAGTTAGTATTTTGTCACTGTTGTTTTGCCTTTTGTTTGGTTTTATTACTTCCAAAACCCACCATATCATTTCAGTCTCCTTGTGGCCCAACCGTAAAAAATGTTCCACTACTGTTCTAGTGGTTGCACAGTAAAAGCCTGTACAATTAACAACATTCAGTTCACGAACAAAAGTTTTTCAAACTGCAATACCACCAATGTGGTTTATTGCATTCAATGTCCTTGCCTTTTACATTAGGTGGGTAAAACAATCCAACCGATAAAGAAGCGCATTTTGCAACATGAGTCGCGCATCCGTTGCAAAAAGGAGACAGCCCCTCTAGTGGAACATTTTTACGGTTGGGCCACGGATGTTCTATGAATAAACCCATGATACTTCCTGTTCCTTTCTAAACGACATTCACTGACTAGTCAAAGATGGCCGCCGAGTATAGTCCTATCTTTATTTCCAAACAATTCGTTCATAAACAGGAGAGCGGTCAGTAACCACTCGTGGGTCCGTACAGACGAGACGTGCCTCTACTCTACTCTGTCCGAGTACTAGGTAAGAATCGTGGAATTGATGCCACATTTCATTTTAGCTCAGGACTCAGCTTCCCCATGTAATTCTGACGTCTCATCATTGCGCAGAATGCGTAATTAATCCTAAATGCACCGTCTTGTCAATAGCATTGCGTTTGATAATTACGTTCCCTTCGACTATTCTGGCATATATTGCTTAGCCTCTCCTGTAGCGTCTTTTACTTTTATAAGCGCCAAATGACCTTTTACAATCACCTAAACTGCCGGTGTACACATTCCTGCACATCAATAATGTGCTTAGAACGACCCCGTCTTGGCCGCGTTTAACATTCAGAGCGGTGTTTTGACCAAAATGATTAGCTTGTGGCAAGCCCTCACGACAGCGTGCGCTTTGGCGCTCGGAACTTCGGGTGTATCCCGGCCTCATAGACATGTTGCATTGGTTAACGCTGTGTCGCCAGTCTATGCGAGACTCGCATTCCTGATACATATGTATTTTTCTTTCTTTTTTACCTGCGATAGGTGGCGCAGGATTAATAACTGCTCTACATATTACCGACTTCAGTTCGTATTTGCTTGAGTTTGATATCTTTGATTGACAAGATTCAACTTTACACATACGGGGTAAGACTTACCTTTGAATACCATATGGCTAGCAGACCAAGATATAGACAAAATCTAGTAAATATTGATTATTACATTCTGCAGATTTTCTATTTCCGTCATATATATTTGAATTCTATGAGGAATATCTATGAGGAATATCTCATCGACAGTTTGAATCATCACGTGCAGCCTTCCATCTCATAAGTAATAGGTATGTGTTTATTCAAGAAATATTTTTACCTATGTCGACCCTATAGACACAGACCCTAAATTCTGGACCTTTATGTTTCAATCAGATTCGAAAAGACAGCTTGATTCACAGTCATCCATGGGATGCAGTCACTATATTTGATAAACAGGTACTCACCCCCTTTTTAAAAAAGATAGCTCTAAATTCAGATTTGTCCTATGTGGTCTCATATAACATCCGTGTCAAAAAAACATGCTAAAAAACATGCTAAGGCAACAGGTCATCCCCCCTGGGGTTTGAACCATTACCAACGGTTTATGCCATGTAATTATTTGACGGTTATAATCATTGATGTTGTAATGATCAAACTAGCAGTATCCTGGCTATCTGATATGAAACAATAGATTCACATGATAGCTATCTGATATGAAACAACAGATCGTCATGATATAGAAGCTTGTTTGTTGAATTTGAAGCAATCTTACATTCGTGTTGACCTCACACATAAGGTCTCCAATATAATTTGGTATGTTTCTAATAGAAAACACTGTGAAGAATTTTGTTTAATTCAGATTAACCTGTATGGAACAACCGTAAAGTCTCTTGCATTTAAGCAAATGTACTTTGAATTGACAGTGATTTCATGTAAATAGATTGTGAATTTGTATAATGCCTTTGTGGTACATAGTGTGTCTTTCCTGTAGTCAATTGTCTCAAATGTCTTTTTCACCAGGGTGTAACGTTAATATTTAGTTTAATATTGTAACTGTGAATTATTCTTTGATTTACAGATAACAATCTCTATACAGACCACAATTTAATAACAGTCCTGAGGATGGTTTCAGCAAACTAACGCCTGAGAAACCGAAACGTCGACTATACACCTTATCCCTCTCTTTTGTTTTACTCAATGTGATTTGGGATAGGTGTCTTTTTAGGTTCTGTTGTGTCACTTTGTAATTTACTTATATGTGTACCTACAGTCCTAATTTTTATTTGCTTATTGATCTGTATATGTAGCTGATTTCTTTGACTGAGCTATTTGATAAAGATATATTTTTTCGTATACACCTTGTGTCTTTGTTTATATGTTTACATGTTATATGTTGATGCAATGCTCTTTTTAAACTAGAAAATTGTTGATATATTCACTCCAAGGACAAGTGACTGGTCCTTTTCAAAAACAACTTTAACTAAACAAAATATAGATTAAATAAATTCCCTTGAAGGCAAACTTACCTTTTCAACTTTACTACCCAAGCCCTCAAGGGTATTTCGGGTCGCTCACTCCTTCTAAAATTCATTTGTAGTGGTGTCCTTCTTTCAGGAAGGCACTAAAAAACCTGGATCTTTTCTTTGTCTGATGCGGCATGTAGGGCGTTGGTGTAATTTGTGGTGTAGAGTGTAAGTCATCCTTTTTCCCTCCAACTCTTCCATCTGGGTTGGGTGAGCGCCAAGATACTCCTTGGAGTGAAAGCAGCGCTGTAGAAGTATCTCTTACATTACATTACATTAGGGTTGTCACTGGGTTATGGTATGTGGTCACAACTGCTTAACTTAAAACACCTCTGAAGTAAAGCCTGGCTGCTCGTGCCACGCAACCTAGAGGGAGAGCAGGGGTTATTTTAGGAGTGTAATCCCCTTACCCTGACTAGAGGAGAGGGTCCCTATTTGTCACAAGTACCTATCTGTGCCAACTAGAGACCCCTAAATCTAACAGAGAGTATTAGCCTATTAGGGTCATGGTTATGCCACTTCCCTCAGGAAGTGGTCATATAGAGGGTGCAATCACCCTACTGGTAGGCAGCCCATTGGTTACTACCCAGTACTTACCTTAACACCCCACATTGAGTATTTAGGTGACACCTGTAGGAGGCTGGCTTATTATATGGTGCACACTTAAGTGAAGCACCTTGCACTATTCCAGACAACCCTTATGGTGGTTTTAGTGGTCTCAGATAACCTTAGAAACCTCTCTAAGTGGTAGCTGTGGAGAGCAGCCTTCAGGCTTCTCTTAGAGTGTTAAGCAATTTCTTTGCACAATATACCTTGAGCAACGTTTATATAAAAAATGTCAGTACTAATTGTAATGATCTTTCTTAGGGCCAGATGTAGGAGCCCTAATACCGGTCGGAAACGGCTGATTTCGTCCGTTTCCGACCGGTATTAGGCTTTTCAGATGTAGGGGGCCAACCGAATCAGTAATTTTACCGATTCGGTAATTTTACCGATTCGGTAAATATACCGATTCAGTAAAATACAGAATCGGTATAATTACCGAATCGGTAAATCCATATGTAGCTGACACTCCTACCTAAGAGTGCCACAGGCCCTTAAGAGTCGGTATTTTACCACACAATCCATGACCAGAGACGCAGAGCCTCTCTGCAGAGACAATGTGACCTCACTCCTCCTTGCTTGTTGACGCACCACATCTCGGTAGTGTTGTTCATCAGGACTTGCACCGACTGACCGCGAAGGGAAGGAAGGAAGGCCATGAGTGCCAAACGTATAGCCCGCAACTCTAGAAGGTTGATGTGAAGCAACCTTTCCTCCGGAGACCAAAGACCCTTGATCTCCAGATCCCGCAGATGAGCACCCCACCTTAAGGTGGATGTATCCATTATCACTGTGGCCACCGATGGAGGTAGATGGAAGAGCTTTCCTTTTGACAGATTGCCTTCCACACTCCACCAAGACTGATCCGCTGCAGATTCTCTGGATATCCTCACAGACTCCCTGAGATCTCCCTTGTGCTGATACCACTGCCTGCAGAGGCACCACTGGAGCACCCTCATGTGCCAGCATGCATGGTTGACCAACAGAATGCAGGAAGCAAACAGACCAAGCAGGCAAAGAACCTTCAGGACTGGAACGACTGCTCCATTACTGCCATCACCTTGGTGAAAACTCAAGGTGTGGTAGTCAGACCAAACGGAAGGACCGCAAACTGATAATGTTGCAATCCCACTGTAAAACGGAGATACTTCCTGTGCGACTTCAGGATGGGAGGCCTTTTCCTTGTGCTCTCCCATTCTGGACTGTAGGCCAAGTATATAGTCCACAATATCTTGTTTAGGCTTGTGGAGAGGTCTCTCCCAACCTTCCTTATCCAGACAAAGTGATCCCTCACAGGAGGGTTAAACAGAAGATAAATGGAGGAAAAACCTACTCCTTTGTGTGGCACTTCTCTGTAAGAGCAAAGCAGGCATGGCAAAAGGACATCACATTAAGCATGGGCGGAAAATCCGTTTCGCTCGCGGATTTTGCGGATTTTCGGGAAATTCGCAATCCGCGAGATTCGCGAATCTCCCGCAAAATCCGCAAATCCGCGAGCAGTGGATTTTGCTCGCACTGCTCGCACTGTTCGCGTGAGTTCGCGGCTTCCCAGTACAACTTCGCGCCCCGCGAATAAGTGCTAAATTGCAGAAATACGATCTTAGCAAAACTGAAACTACTTACCAGGTTCAAAAGTTCAGGCTCATCATTAGTAGCCATTTCCTGTAGTGCTTCCTGAGGGGCCCCTCCAGAGTTCAGTTGCCAGTTGCAACTATTATGTGACCCTGCTCTGAACCTCAGAATAGTTACACATATGCCACAAAGGTCCTGAATTACAGCTAAGGGAGACAAGCAGGAGCCAGGCTGGAAGTTAAAATCCATTAATCAGCCCCTAATTCATTATTGTCAGTTGGGGCAGGGCAGGTGTTGTAACTAATTTTGCAACAATGAAAGCACTTAGCAAGTGCAAAAGATCACTAATCAGGGCGCACTAAGGAAGCAGGTGCCAGCTAAAAAAATATTCTGTGACACATTAATCAGCCCCAAATTAATTCAGGTCACTTGAGGCAGGGAAGGTGTGCTTTGCTTTGCCGAAAATAATGTACACTGGACAACCAGAGGGTGTGGTGATGAAACAGAGGGTGGCATGGGTGGGCCAGAGGGTGGCATGAGTAGTCAGAGAGTGGCAGTGGTGACAGAGAGTGGCAGTGATGAAGAAGAGTGTCCCAAACAGGCTGGACACGTAGAAACAACAAGTTCGCAAAACTTGCGACCCGACAGGTAAGTTCGCAAATTGCAAAATTGTAAAAACCCTCGCGAACTGGCAGAAACACGGGCGAACACAAAAAAAAAAATCCGCACATTCGCGGGAATTCGCGGATTTTGCGGATTGCGAATTCGCAAATCCGCAAAATTCGCGAACGCGAGATTCGCAAAATTCGCCCATGCTTACATCACATCTCCAGTTTTTCAGGAAGTCCCATGATCATTCCTTTAATGTTCTTGTTGCATCTCTCAACTGGGCCATTAGTTTGTGGGTGGTAGGGGTAGTGAACTTATAATTCACTCTACACTCAGTTCACCTGTGTTTCAGGTAGCTAGGCATGGAGTTTGTACCTCTGTCTGACACCCCCTCCTTAGGAAACCCTACCCTGATAAAGAGACCAATGAGGGACTTAGCCACTGTTGGAGCAGTTGTAGTACTACAGGGGATTTCCTCAGGATACCTGGAAGCATGATCCAATACTACAAACATAAACAGGTTTCTGGATGCAGTTGGAGGGTCAAAGGGACCAACAATGTTCATTCCAACCCTTTCAGAGGGTACCCCAAACCCTGGAAGTGGAATTAAGGGGGCCTTTGGGTGGCCATCTGCCTTGGCAGGTGGCACAGGAGTTGCAAAAGTCCTTCAGTTTCTGGGACATGTATGGCCAGCAGAAGTAGCTGATAAGCCTACTCCAGGTTTGGCCAAGATGCCCAGCTAAAGGGCATCCAGGGCATGGTCCAAGTTCTTGGGGCTCAGTTCCCTCTGTGGCTGACAGGTTTTCTCCCTGAGGAGAGGGGACCTGAGCTTCTGGCTGTTCTAAACCTGGCTTCCCAGACTACTTACCTTTTCTCTTGGGGGGTTAGTCCAGTTGTTCAGGCTCCAACATCTCTTTATTGCCATGATCCTTGCTCTGTGCTAGAATTTTTATGCACACTTATTCAGGAATTCTCAGCATGGCTGCATGGGACTTAAGTGCAACCTCAGTCCAAAGTGAGGACTCCAAATAATTCCTTATCAGACATTCGACTAGGATTGCAGAAGAGACAACTACCTGTTCCAGGCCTGTAAACCTTCCCCATTTTAAGGTCACCAATGCCAAGGGAAGTATCTTAGTGACATTGTTAGCGTTGGTGGCTGCATAAGTCTGTCCAGTCAGGTACTGTCCTGGAGAAAACAGTTTTTCTGTCACCAAGGTGACACTAACACCTGTATCTGGTACGGCATCTATTCTAATCCCATGAATTAAGGGCTGCTGTTTGTAATTTTCTATATTAGAAAGCCACACAGCTAAGTTTGCAAAGCCCACCCCACTCTCAGAGACTAGAATAGCACTCAGTTTTGCCCAGGGTTAACTAGGGATCCCACCTGGAGATGTGTTATTCCAGTGTGACCTGGAGTAGTAGTAGGGGGATTATTTTTTGGACAGGCAGAGTCTCCAGTCCCGGGTCCAGTCTTCTGAAAGTTGTGACACCATGCCTTTTTGGGATCCTAATTCTTACCTTGCTGCCAAGTTTTTGAAACTGGTTGAAAGATAACAATGTTCACTGAAAAGTCTACAAAACCAACCCAGGACTGGCTGGGTTTTTCGAGTCTCTCAGAACCTGGTTCTACATTCTTCAGTTGGGGGTCCAAAGTCCTCAATTAAGGTACCATTCATGAAGTCATAAGGCTCAGCATCTGCCTTGTTCAATGTAAGGAGCCTATCCTGATATTTACCAGAGAACAGTTCCCAAAGGAGAGCGCCCCTATATTTCCGGCTGACGGTCCTCACTATTTAGGCTCTCTTGAACATCGTGAACCATTTTGTGATGTCATCACCTCTGATATATTCAGGAACAATCCATGTGGGGATTTTAGGGTCAAAGGTTTTATCTCTGTCCCTAGGAATAGTATACCTGCCACCATTTATGGGAGGTAAACCCATATCTGCCCTTTCCCTTTCTATGACCAGTATCTGGTCCTCCTGGGGCCAATCCCTCTAGAAGGCTCTCCTCCTCTGAGGGACCTGGCCACTTCTACGTACCTTGAGGTACGTGAGTCATCCATGCTAGAGGCAGGTACCCATGGCACAGTGGGTCGTAGAGGGACAGTGTCCTCCATCTTCGGTTGAGGTATATTGAGGTCATTTTCCTCACTCACTCCCCCATGGTTCTCAGGATTGGTGCCCCATCAGTAGGATGGGCCAGCTCATTCTCTGCCAACAGCTTCTGAAGCTGTACTGTAGTAGGGTTTCAGCCTGTTTTTTTGGTATCTATTGCAGAGAACCCTCTGCGGCCTAAAGGTAAGCTGTAGATAAGTGCTAAGGTTGAGCTCCTTAGCCACATCCTCTGCAAGATCCATTATCACACTAAAGTTGAGACCTTTTTGGAGCTAGAAAAAATCCTAACATTTCCTTAGTCCTCACTATAGTAAAGTTTAAATCGTAAACAGTTTTAATCTTGAGGGACTTAACCAAGGCCCTACCAGTTAATTTTAGAAATTTAGAAAATATTCAACAAATTGCAAAAATCCCTTTTAACAAAAGGAATCTTTTGGATTTACTCATTGTAGGAAGCTGGCTCTGTATATAATATACCAAAGTAAGGTTTAGTGTGCGCAGAGTCCAGGGAGTCCCCAGGGATATAGTAGAGGTTAAATTAGGTAAGTACTAACAGTTTTCTTTGTGGCAGTGTGGCTGAGCAGTCAGGCTTATCCAGGGGGTGTGTTAAGAATTTATTGTATTCACTCAATCAAGACGGAAGGCACACACTCAGAGACAGAATCCAATTGGGTAAGTATGAAAAAGTTATACTTGTATTTAATTTCTAGAAGCAAGCAGGACTTATTACAGGTACGTAAAATGTACTTTCAATTGTAAATATTTGCTCACAAATGCAACTGAGGATGGAGTTGCAGTTGTTACAGGTTTATATCACTTTTAAATGCAGTTTGAATTACACAGTTATTACTTTCAGAATACTTTAAAGTTACTTTTGGATTACTTTGAGTACTTAGGTGGTATGACTAGATACCACATCTTGGGAACTTACAATACACAGTAAGTAAGGCATTGTATACTTTGCAGTTTAGTTCCCTTTTCTCCATACAAACACCAGTTCAACACTTAGAACATATTAGGCCCAAAATCTCTAAACATGGGTTCCTATGGGAGGAAAGGTTTTAGAATTTTCTCAGGCAAGTACACAACTTACAAGTAGGAGTTTTGAGGTTAGGAGAAAGGTTTCCCAAGTTCTAGATGGGCACTCAAGTTGCACCACTAGTGGCATTGGGGCACCTGGGTGCAGAGTGCAGGGGCATAATGTTAGCCAATGGGGCTAAATGGGCCTTCCGTTAGGGACTCCTGATGAGCAGACCACTTGAGTGTGGAGCAAAGCTCCTGGGGTTAATGTCAATACTGCGGGGACCAACAACCAGCACAGGAGCTGCACCACCAGCTGCACTCGTGTGGCCGGGTGCATGATTTCAAAAGGACGTTGGGATCCCGTGCTTTTCAATGGAGACCTTCGGTTCAGTGAAGTTGCTGCAGGCTCAGGCAGGGAGACTTCCTGAAGGCGACCACCAGCTGGAGAAGTTGAGATCTTGGGGATGCCTGGACACCATTGGTTAGGCCAGCCAAAGCCGTGGGGAGTCAAGTGCAGGGGTGACTTCTGGCATCGGGTTTCCTTACCAACTCTGGTCGCGGTAGCGGGGATCCTTCAGGTTGCATTTGCAGGCCCCATCCTGAAGCTTGAGGTAGGTTGAGGTTTACCAGACCCCAGGTCAGGATTACTGGGAAGACCTCCTTGTGGTGTTGGGCCACTCAAACTTGGGCCTAGTATGTCGGGTGCAGAGTGGTACAGAATCGCAGAGTCACCTGAATCCAGATTCTAGTTTTGTGGTCTTTATTGAGCACATCCGGTGGTCACGAGACACAGACAGTAATGTGAGTGCAGGGCAGGTCCTCTGGGCTCTGGGGGGCTGCTTCCTGCTGAACATGCAGTTTTCTTTGCTGTATGTAGGTCGAAGTCAGGACAGCCGGTAGGGCTAGGACCAAAGCAGTTGGTGTCCTCTTTTTCCTGGGTCAGGATGGCTCTTCAGCCCTTCTTCTGTTTTCCTTGACTCTGAGGAGGAAAGGTTCAGAGTGGCCCCTAAATGCTTTCAGTGTTTAAAGGAGTGTGCAGGTCCGGCCCACTGGGTCTCTTCTTTCGGGTGGGTACACTCCCTAGTATGCCACACTTCAGTGGGAGGAAGGCATGAGCTTATCCCTGATTGGCTGGGTCTCCTCATCTTCAAGATGAAGGGGACTGAGATATGTGCTTCACCTCGCCTCCGCCACCTGAGGGGTGGAGTTGGCAAAGGTGGGCACACCTCTGTTCCTAGCTTAGATTTCCCACTGATTCTCTTGCCCAAAGTTAGGTTATGTTATTTTTCAATTGTAAGGCGCAACAGCACCAGAAAGGGTTTCCTGGCACCAACTAAGAAGGATCAGAAAGAAGGGAAAGATTATTGATTAAACAGTCAAGTTTTTAGGCTTTTGCGGAAATATGCATATACAGTTTCATTGAGAAGCGGCGCAGGGAGAGAGTTCTACAAGGTGGGGTCTAGGTAGGAGAATGATCGACCGCCCATACGTGACAATCTGATTCTAGGTACAGAGAACTTTGCCTGAGTGGCAGAACAGAGTGCACGTGAGGGCAAGTAGGGGTGAACCGGGGTCTGCAAGTATTGAGGCGCCATCCAGATTTGATTTTGAACATGTAGCTCAGGGCTTTGAACTTAATTTGTCTCTCCACCCTGAGCCAATGAAGGTCACGCAGTCAGACTGAGATTGAGGCAGTTCTGGAAACCTGACAGATCAGTCTGGAGGCAGAGTTCTGGACTACCGGTAGCTTGCGCGTTACTTCCTTATTTGCTCCCAGAAGAGGATGTTACCGTAGTCCAGTCTTGGGGTAACAGGAGCTTGGACCACGGTTCTCTGGGTAGAGCTGGGCACCATTCAGATAATCTTTTTAAGCCATTTCAGTATGGTGAAGCAACTTGCAGCCACCTTCACTGCTTAATTTTTCATACATAATAAGTCGTTTATGATAAAGCCTGGATTGCGAATATGGCGAGAAGGCTGAGGAAAAGTGCCCATTTCAATGGGCAATTGTTGGGGGCCCCAAAGGTCTTTATTCTTCCCCAGGATCAAGACCTCAGTTTTCTCCCCATTGAGTTTAAGAAAATTAGCCTGCATCCAAGATGCAATATTACGCAGACCTAGTGTAGAGCAGATGTCACAGATGCTTTCTCAGCAGAGAGGGAGAAGATAATCTGGGTGTCATCCACATAGGAGAACAAGGACAACCACCCTCTTCTGCAATGTAGGTCTGACATACACATTGAACAATAAAGGACTTAAAATGGAGCCCTGAGGTACCCCATAGGGAGGGGCATGCTTATTGGAACAGGCAGCTAGACAAAAGACCTGGAAAGTATGATCAGTGAGAAAAGAAATTAACTAGTTAAGTGCTGGTCTAGTAATACCCAAGGATCGTAAAGCCTCCACTAACACTGTGTGAGAGACTGTGTCAAACGCTGCACTTAAGTCAAGTAGTATGAGGGCCACTTTAACTCCTGAGTCTAGATGGTGTTGCAGCCTTTCCGTGACTCCAAGGAGTGTCGTTTTGGTTGAAAAAACGGCTTTAAAACCTGACTGTGATGAATGTAGAAATGTTTGTGATTCGACAAACTGGGCTAGTTGAGAATTTATATGCTTTTCAAGGATTTTTGAGAAGGCTGGAAGCAATGAAATAGGCCGGTAGTTGGAAGGCTGGTCAGGATCAGCATTGGCCTTCTTTAAAAGAGGGAGCACCATTGCGTGCTTCCACTCTGAAGGAACTGTTGCTTCCTGTAAGTAGGCATTCAGAAGTTCCATAATTATCAAGAGTGAAGGCGTATCAATTTGTTAAAGCACCGAGATTGGAAGAAGATCACGAGGTGAATCAGATTTAATGCTGTCTGAAATCCTTTTGAATGAATTCCTATCTAGTGGGGACCAGGATTCAAGTGTAGCCCTAGATTTGGGTGCCTCTTTATCTCAGTAAAAGATAGCCATGGCTGCAGGAGAAGATGAAGTTGTTTGCTGGAGCAGGTTATCTGGTTTGCTGACCTTCATTTCAGAGTATGTTTTCTCTACTTCAAATTGTCGACTGTTAAGGGCAGGAGGCATGGCTTGGGTTTCAGAGCCTGAAAGTTTTTTGACCATTTTAAATAGTGTCATGGAGCAATTCAGCACTCTAGAAATAGTCGAAGTGACATATTCGGCACAGGCCGATTTGCAGAGTATGGTAGTGTTTTTTGGTCTTTTTGGATACGTTTGGTGTCAAACGCATAGTTCCTCCTCCAGCGTCTTGCGAAAACTTAGCATTTAGATTTTTCCAATTTTAAGTTCTCAGTGAACCAAGGGACAATGGTTGTTCACCTTTTTGATAAAGGGAGGAAGACAGGTATCAATGACCTTTAAAAGCCACTTTCGAACGGCGCCCGAAAGAGTGGTCAACATTTGTTTAGTTATAGGGACATTGGAGGATAAAAGCTATTAAGGACTTCAATATGTAGTCTTCCCCAGTTCCTAGTAGGTTTACTAATATTCAGTGCAACTGTAGGTGGATTTGCTAAGATCTCAAAGCGGAAGCTAACCGTAAAATGGTCAGACCAGCTTAAGGGAAGGGCTGGGGAGCATTGAATATTAGACAGACTGGAAAAGATAGGAACCAGTAGATGGCCGGCGACATGAGTGGGACCAGAGTTGCAGAGTGTGATATTCAATGCCTCCTGATCAGAAGTGAAGGTAGTGCTGTTCACATATGCAGGATCATCCAAGTGCAAATTAAGGTTGCCCAAAATAGAGAAGTTAGTGGTATTCAAGAGAAAAGGTGTTATTGAATCCGCGAAGGAAGAAACCCATGGACCAGACGGCCCAGGGAAACGCTAGTATGCCTGAGAAGGTGAACTTAGGAGTCAGGGTGAGCTTAAATAACACTGCCTCGCAGTTCATAAATGGCACTTCTTCGAATTTACACAGGAACGATTTCTTATAAATTATGTCAATACCACCACCTGTCTTAAGGCCCCTGTCTTTCCTGACTATGGCATAGTTAAATGGTAAGGCAGTCGCAACATCAGGGCCAGAGCTGTGTGCAACCACGTTTCAGGAGGAAACATGGCGTCTGGTTGCTCACTGGTCAGAAGGTCAAAGATGTCTGCTTTTTGCTTCGGTAGTGAGCGACAATTGATATTAAGGAAGGAGAACTCCTTTTTGACTGAGGTGGCACAGTTAGAAGAGGAGTCTGCTCGTGAAGTAGTCAGTGTGCTGGGCTCTTTGCACAGCGTACTTTGAAAGGAGAAGCAAAAGCACGAACAGTTTGTATTCCTGTATTCAAGGGAGAGTAAAGTGCAATTAGAAGAATGTGTGTTACGGTGTTGCAAGAGCTGCTTGGTAGAGTAACATAGTCTTTGGTCCTCATCTGGAGAGCTTCCGGTTAACCCTGACTTCACCTTTGCCCTCCACACAAACGGCACCGGCCCAATGGGACAGGGCTTGGGTCTTAGCCGATATGGTGGGTAAGTTGAGGTAAAAGTAGAATTAAAAGTATTTTAACAGTACAAGCAATTTTAAAACAATGTTAAAAGCTGCCAGAAAGTGCAAAGTATTGTGCAAAATGATTAGTGGATCAGGAGTGTCAATTATAAAGTGTGTGTTGTGTAGCACAAAAGGAAAGGCAGCATAGATCCAACCGCTAGCAAGCGGGGGCCAGAACCGGTGGGAGCCAGTTGCGGGGGGCAGCAAAAGGCAGGTTCAGCTTCCAAAGGTGGCAGGCCTTTGAGGCTTCCCCTTCGCAGACCCAGCCCATTCTGGGGGAGGAGGAGGCATGACACCTCTGCCAAGAATGGGCTTTTATTCTGGATCCAGAGAGCGGAGGCTTTCTACTCAGGGGTCCGGACACCTGCCTGGTGGGGGCAAATGTCAGGCGACCATTCAGGAAAAACACCAGGTCTGATCTGTTTTCAGGTGGCATCTCTAAGATGCCCTCTTAGTGCATTTTACATTACATCCCACACTGGCATCAGTGTGGGTTTAATTTGCGGAAAGGTTTGCTACCAAACTTCCCAGTTTTTAGTAAAGCCCTCATGGTCACGTGGAGTTCATAATAACCAACTACCAGACCATATACTCTTTGGCTCTACTACACTTACAGGGGCAGATTTACAAGCTCCTTGCGCCACTTTTGCGTCACTTTTCCTATGTTAAAAATTACGCAAAAATGGGGCAAGGGCCTTGCAAATAAGCCCCACAGTGTCTAAGAATTGACTTAGACACTGTAGCGGCACAGGGCTCATGCCGCTGTTCTCTCAGCTGAGGGCTAGTGCACCCTGCTGGGGGGGGTGACCTACCTAGGCTTCAGGCAGTGGGTTGCAGGCATGGCACGCAGGGATGTATGCCATTTCGACATTTCACTGTTCTCTGCACCAAAGCAGGCAGTCTGCCCTGTTGTGTGGGAGTGTTAAGGTAAAGGGCCCCTAAGGGTGGAACAGTAAGTGCTGCAACCCTTAGAGACCTTCCTTGATAACAGTGCCCTTGGTACCCATGGTACCTTTAACAAGGATCTTAACTATGGCCAGGGATGTGCCAATTGGGTGTACACAGGTACAGCTTTGGGAAAGAGAACACTGGCCTTGGAAACCTGGTTGGCAGGGCCCCAGGGCACATCAAGTCAGGTTGTATCAGATGTCATGCAAAAAGTGGGGGTAACCATTTAAAAAGGGCACTTTCCTGCACAACTCCACAAATGAAAGAGGAGACTGACATTTGAAGGAAGTTGCCTGATTTGGGTCACTCGGGTCATTCACAACCACCCCTCTGCCTTCTATGAAATAAAGAGTCGGTCAGACAGTAGAGAATACAAACCAATAACAGTTTATTCAATGTACGCTCAGAGAGGAGCCCTGTCTGCCTATCTGCCTAGTCGCTAAGAGTGCTGCAGAGAGAGTCTGATTTCAGCAAGCATAACAATCCATGCACATTTCAGAATCAATGAAAAGACACCACCATGGAATTTACCAGAAAAACGCAGCTGGACAGCAAATTACAAAGGAGTACATTTCAGATCTGAAGCCGGGCACACATTATCTACCAGTCAAGGTCATTCCTGCCTGTGCCAGCCACTAGACAAGTGGGAGAAGGCTTACATCTAAAGGAAAAGGAAGCGCTAATAAGAATAGGGCATTCAAGTGAGCCGGAAGTAAGATGGCCGCACCTTAGTGCAGCTCTGTTGGTCGGGGCAATAATCCTTCATTCATCCTGTGACTTCCCTGCCATCCAGTACTGTCGGTGGCCATATCGGAATCAGCATATCCGGGGCGACAGATTGTGGTGCTTTTGCTATTCAGGGACGGCGAGATTGGCAAGATAGCCGCCTGCTAGGGAGCGGCCTGTATGCCACGCTGCCCTTGTTCTGAGGGCCCGGAGTGAAGCTCGGCGGGAGCTGTGGCTGTGACTCACTGCGGGAGTGAGTGGTGGCGATGCCGGTGGATGGCCTGGCATTCGGAGCTGCTTTGCGAGGTGGCAGCTTCTGGCTGACGGTGTATGGCTGCGGGGAGGTGGTTGCTGCCACTCCGGCGCTGATCACTGGCGGAGCGGTGTGGACGGGGGCCACGACGCGACTGGAGAGGACGTGCCGGCTGGTGTGGGCTGCGCGCTTGAGCTGCACACGCTGACCCGGTCTGTGTGAGGAGCCTCTTGGCCTGCATCGGTGTCTTGTGTGCGGTGGAAATTTCTCCAGCCTGCCCTCATGCCTCCATTTTGATTATGCGGCTGCCGCCTGGGTTGGACCACGCTGCCGATGAGTGAGGCACCGTCGCTGGCGGTGAAGTGTGGGTCGGAGGCACCCCATCGCTGTGAAGGCCGCCGACAGGAGGTGAGGAGATTCGGTTAAAGAGCTCGGTGGTGGCGGTGGTGGCGGTGGTGACAGCGTTGTGAACAGTGCTGTTCTGGATCTAATTGCCCGAGTGGTGAAGTGGAGGTAGGCCACAAAGCGAGTGGGATGGCGGCTGCAGCAGTGGTTGCAGCCTCAGGGACAGTGTGCTGGTGCTGCGGGGAGCGGGAGCAGATGTTACAGCACAATGGGACAGTTACATCGTATTCCGATCCTCTTGATCAAGCGGAACTGTTGTTAATATTATCTGGTGCCCCTGCGTGATTTGCCACCATTTTGGGCCTACCTCTATTGGAACATATGTGGTGACTTTCTTATTATACTGATGGTGGAGTGAAGCTGTGCTCTGGTGTTATTGCTTACAATTGGATATCACAGTCTGTTGGAGCTATCTGGAAGCTGCTGGGAGTGTGTGGGGCCCTTCCTTTCCGCATTGCCATTTCGGAACAAGGTGGGCCTGGGTAGGCAGTGCCTTCTTTTAGACATCGCAACGCTGTGTGATACGCTGCCTGTGGCTGGTCGCTGCCTGTGGTGTGGAGCCTGGGCCCTTGGCGCTTGGTGTCTGCGCTGTGCTTTGCCACCTCTTTACAGCTGTTGGGGCCTTTCTGACGCTGTCCATTTGCTGTGCCTGGCTGTTGGCCCTCCCGGTAGCGCTGCTGTCGCCTTAGGCCTGTATGTCATTAACGCTGCGGCTGGTGCATTACTGGTGGGGCATTGCATCTTTCCAAAGTGCTTTGGATCGTGCCACGTGGTGGTGCAGTCTTCGCTGAGGTATGTGGTGCGGTATCTGGCGCCCTATAGCTGTGGTACTGCTGCCTCTACTACTTGGTGTCTAGCTGATTTGGGTGAGATGGACCACCAGCTGCAATCGAAATTGTCGTTTGAGTCCAAGTCCACCACTCCTGCAGTGTCGGACACTGAAAAAGAAATGGAGGCTGGCAGCTGTAGCAAATTGGAGGGCATGATTTTAGCCATGCAGCAAAGTCTGCACACGATAGATGGAAAAATAAACAATTTGAATCTCCGCAACAACACTATGCCCTCCAAGCTAAATAAGCATGGTGCCTGCTTGACGGAAGCTGAACAACGCATTTCTACTGCGGAGGATAGAGTTGAGGTGGTCACCAACTCCTGTGCGCAAATGGACAAGAATGAGGACTTGGAGGCCAGATCGCGCCGGAACAATTTGCGCATTATGGGAGTGGTTGAAACATCCAATGTGGGGAAAATTTAGCTATATGTGGAAGAAATGCTTAAATCTATGCTTGGAGCGGAGCACTTTTCCTCGCTTATGGTGGTAGAAAGGGCACATCGATCGTTGGCGCCACGCCCTGTCCCTAGAGCTCCTCCTAGGCCAATCATCGCCCTGCTCCTCAATTATAGGGACAGACATACGGCTTTTTGACTGGCACGGGAGATGGGCAAGACCATGTACCAAGGGATGGAACTTGCATTGTATCAGCTTTTACTACTGCGGTGCAGCAGGCCAGGAAGAAGTTCCAGCCGGTCAAGAAGAGACTGCAAGCGTTACAAATTCAGTACGCAATGGTCTATCCAGCGAAATTATGGCTCCAACCATGGCAGCAAACTAAGGATCTTCACCACACCTAAAGATGCCCTGTAGTTTGACAAACAACTGGAATGTAAGGACAAGGCCATAGACCCAGAGGCAGTGTCTGATGCTGAAGACTGATGAGTTTATAGGATATGCTGTTATATATCTTGTGTTTTGACATATGATTCCTTGACATTGTTGTAATATGTGTACTAACAAATTTATTTTTTCCTCTAGCAGGGTGTCAGTGCTCTATATTGTAGGGTTCAATGCCCATTGTGTCAGGACATGTTGGAGATGTCTTACAAGGGCGCATTGCTGCCGCCTTGGATTGACTGTTACCTGATCATTTTTTGTTGGACCGACTCCTTCGGGCGGGGATGTTGCACTGCATCCATGTGTACTCATTCTGTCCAGTTTTCACTTTTTCATGGAGGGGTGCCATAGTATAGGTTGTTGAATATTGTACTCAGCATGGTTTGGGAGGGCGTCCTCTTCTGTATGGTCTTTGATATGCAGGTGCGGAATCATGCTTTTAGATGGATGTGTGGGGGTATGTCATAAGAGAGTAGCCCCAACCTCCCCTCTTTTTCTTGAGGGGATGAATGGGCCGCTGGTGTCCCTCCTGAAGGGAAGTACCCCAAGATGATTTGTGTTGAGGGAGGGATTGGTGAGCGCCCCGGTGGCTCAAGGTGGGTGGGACTGTTCTGGGTTCTGTGATTCTGGTTACATGGTTGGGGTCGTTTTGGCATATATGGAGCTGTGGGGGGTATGTGGGGTTATGGGGATGAACTTGGAATGGTTCTGGTGCTAGGGTGGGAGGGAGGGATTAGTTGTAGGGTTTTTTTTTAAGTGCAGCTGCGACGCTTGGATTGTTAATGTGCTGTCTCATATAAGAAGGAACCTCTAAACTGACCTATCACATTTTTCACATGGATATCAAATCTCTATTTTTCATAGATGATGCACACATATCAAATTACCAACAAGTAAATGGTTTTCATTCTTTTTATTATTCTTCAAAGTAATTTCTTATTATTTCATTCAGAACAAATGTTTTGGTTTTTTTTAAACTCATTTTTGTCACAAGAAGAAATACATCATTTGACACATTTATTATACACAAAAGATCAGAACACCCCCAATAGACCATTTAAAAAAAATTCTTAAACATTATTCATAATGTCCATTCATTCTAAACTAGCTCACCATCCATTCTTCTCATGCATACACACTCTCATAGTGTGTAAAAACTACTAAAAAGAGGGAAAAGAACAAACAAAACATCAGAGAAACAAGGACCCTATATAACACTGTTAATTGTTATTTGCATGGCATGGGTCCCATATATTGTTTTCTGGTTTAATCCTGATTTCTAAAGGTCCTCCTTGGTAAGGTTCTCAAATGTATGTGACCTACATACGTTTCGGTGAACAACAATTTATACCACCTTCATCAGGGCCGACATATACAATTAGATATTGTTAGACCTGACATCTTGGCGTGAGTCTCCCTTCCACTTTTTGCTGATGTGCCTCAGATGTTTTGCTGGTATTCGATGCTCAGGGCATTGCGCCATGGCCAATCCGTGCCGCAGTGCAAGTGCTCCCAATGTAAAGTGTATACGTGTAATTGATTTCCATGATTGGATTATTGGATTTACTGTCAGTCCCCAGTAAAGTGCACCAGGAGTGCCAGGGCTTGTAAATATCGATACGGCTCATGGGCCTGCAGCGCGGGTTGCGCCACCCACAGAAGCCGCCTTGTAAAATGTGTCTAAGGTCTGCCATTGCAGAACCTGCGTGCAGTCTCGTACTGTCATGCCGGCTGGGTACGTGCACCCACTTACCAGCCTCTGACCCTTCCCTTTACTTCATATCAGTCACCTCTTTGGTAGGCCTACGGGCAGGGTGCATTGTAAGCATAAGGTAGGACAAGCCCTGATGTGCGTGGCATGTTCTAATAGTGAATTACAGCCATTCTTGTTCTTCACTATTGCAAGGCTACCTGTTCTCGTAGGCCAGAATGGGCTGCTGGATTATTACACTCTATAATCCCAGTAGACTCAGGGAACATGGTAGGAAGTCAAGTTTAGTATGCCTGAACTCAGAATAATAAAATACTTCTTTTAGTAAAGTTTATTTTAATATCCTGTGTTTGCAAATGCTACTTTTAGAAAGTTAGCATTTGCTTGCCTAACCATCTCGGCCCACCTCTGCTCTTATGTGTATTTGCTGTCTGGGTTGTGTGAGTGACAGGGCTGGAAGAAGACAGGTGGTGAATAGAAAGATTACACCAGGATGGGTGGGGGGAGTGCCCCTTGACTCTGAATAGGCCTGTGCTCTGCCACCTCAATGCCGGCTCCGCCCCTAGGGAGGGGCTGACAACTCTGCCCTACACCTTGTAAGAAGAGAGGGGAAGACCATCAACAGAGTACTCCTGGACTGTACTTGTCTTCACAATGCTGGCTCCACTTCCTGCGGAGCGTCTGCGGGGCCTGCCCTGCTCACTGAAAGGAAAACCCAGACTTCGCAAAACAAAGTACTCAAGAGCTGCGATGGACTATGCAAAGGCCCCCCTGGCCGGGAAAGACGAAAGAAAAGGTGTATGAAAAGAGGAACTCCGCTCCAACCAAATCAGATCCTGTTTTGACCACGACAAACCTCTGCCTGACTAGAAGGACCAAGAGAAGCTGAGGAAAGGAAACCTGCAGTGGTGCCTTGCTGAGAACGGAGAGGAATAGACCAGAGAGGACTTTGAAGACTTGTGCCTGAAACGATCTCCAAGGGCTTGATCTCAAGCTTGCCCCTGACCTGAACCCCAGGACCATTGGGTTCAATTCTGCCTGTGCCCGTCTACTGTTGGGCCCTTAAGTTCTTATTCCCTCGCCGGAGTTGTGACTCGGGTGCCTTCGCCCTCCTAATGTCGTGACAGCTCTGAGCCTGGTCGCGCCGCCGCAGAGAGTCCCGCTCAAGCTTGAGTCGCTCTCCGCCTCAGTGCCGGGCCGCCCAATCTCCTGACACCTAGCCTGCTACGGAGCGCATTGCGTGCCTCTCATTTTTTCCCGCCGGAATCTGCACGGAGTGCATCTGATAGCCTCGGACGGTCTGTACGTCAAAACGTACCCGACTGTAGTGTTCCCACTACAAGGATGCACAGACACCAACTACTATATCATCAGCTCTTTATTAGTGCGTCTTTCCCATTCCCCGTCCCTACTCTAACTGCCCCTTCCTGTCCTGTCCCCACCTCTTCCCCTCTGCCCACCTAGCTCCGCCCACCCCAACTACTGGACTGTCAACACCATTACATCTCCCCCTTTCTTAACAAAACAACAGTGAATACTGGAAGTTAGTCCATTTCTTCAATTAGTCTCTTTGGAGGCTGCACGTGGCGTCTGGGTCGAGCCGGTGTGGACACAATGTTCTCTACTACTGGTTCCCGCGCCGTTGAGGGTGCAGACTCAAGCTCGCTGGACTCCGGTTTGTCATGATCCTCCGGTGTAGAAACTGTGGGTGGGTACTCATGCTTTCCAGGAGAGCATTTCTTGAAGTGTGATGCATTGCGGGTGACCCGCCGAGTTTCTGATTCGGCGGTCACCATAGTGCCCTTTTGTTGCACGATTGTGAGGAGCTCATCCTTGAAGCGACAGTCAGTCTTTTGGCGTTGTTCCTGCTTGACGAACACTGTGTCACCTTCTTTGAGGGATGGTGACCTCGCCCTTCTCTTGTGGTCTGCATATTCTTTCATCCTTTCTTTGCGATGCTGGTCCGTTGCAGCCATATCTCTGAGTTGTTGGTCCGAGAGGGGTTTCTTCAGGGCTCCTTCCCATGTTGGGATTCGATTTCTCACTGTCCTCCCCAGCATGAGGGTGGCTGGGCATTGCCCTGTTGTGGAGTGAGGGGTGGTTCTGTAGGCACAGAGGACTTCGTTCAGGGCCGACTGTAGGTCTTTCTTCTCGGCCGTGGCCTGTTGGAAGGTTCTCTTGATGGTGGACATGAACCTCTCAACGGTGCCGTTGGCTTGTGGCCAGAGTGGTGTGACCTTGCGGTGCTGGAAGTCCATTTGTTTCGCAAAGTCACTGAACTCATGCCCGTTAAAGGGGGGCCCATTATCCGTTTTGATGACTCTGGGGACACCCCAGGTCGCGAAGACGTCTTCAAGTACCTTGAGGGTACAGGTGGCTCTAGTGGATGAGACGAACTGGGCTACTGGAAATCTGGAGTACTCATCCATGATGACGATCACGTATTTCCCTGATTGTAAGGGCCCATAAAAGTCCATGGCAACCTCCTGCCACACCCCATCGGGTAATGGGATCATCTGCAGTGGCGCAGGCGGGTTCTTGTGGCTGGTCAGTTGGCAAGGGTGACAGTCTTTCAAAGTGTCCTCGACCATCTGGTCTAGAGCTGGAAACCACACACGCTCTCTTAGTGCTCTCTTGGTGGATACAACCCCTCGATGACCCTCGTGCGCTAGGTTAACTACTCCTTGTCTCAGAGCGGCTGGAATGACTATTCTGTGGTCTCTCAGGAGGAGGCCGTCTTCAGTCACTGAGAGCTCATCAGAGACGTGTCGGAAGGCCTGGAGTTCTTTCTTGATTTCGGGATCTTCTTCATCTTCCTGCGGGTGATACCTCCACCTGTTGGTCTGTATGCGCTTCAATACGATCTGTAGGGTTGGGTCTTGGTTGGTTGCTTCCTTGATGGCGGGCATGGGTATGGCTGGTGGGCGAGCATGGCTGGTCACAAAATGGATGTATTCTTCCGCGATAGAAGACGCTGCCTCTGCGGATTCCCGGGGGTGACGGGACATGTAATCAGCTGGGTTCTCCCCCTTCCCCGGTTTGTGGACAATTGTGAAGGTGTACTCCTGCAGACGGAGACTCCATCGCTCGATCCTGGGGGGCATCTTGCTCTTGGGATTACCATAGATTGTGACAAGCGCCTGGTGGTCGGTGATGAGCGTGAAGTGCTTCCCGTATATGAAGATGTGGAAGTGCTCGCACGCCCACACAACCGCCAGGCTCTCCTTTTCTGGCTGGGAATACTTTCTTTCTGGATCGGTGAGGCTCCGACTGGCGTATGCGATGATTCTTCGCTGTTCCGAGTCGCCGTCGTATTGAGCCAGGATGGCTCCCAGGCCCACTGGACTGGCGTCTACAGTGATCTCAGTTTTTCTCCTGGGATTGAAGTATGACAGGCAATCGGACGATTCCACGGCGCGTGTGATGTCTCTGAAAGCGCTCTCGCACTCCGGGGTCCAATTGAACGGCTGGCCAGTCTTTGTGAGGAGCCTCAGTGGATGGCTCACCGTGGCATAGTCGCATATGTAACGAGCGCAGTAACTTGCCATCCCTAGAAAAGAGCGCAGATCGTTCACATCGGCAGGACTCTTGGTGTTGTTGAGAACGGCAACTTTGTCGGGGTCCGGTTTCATGCCATTGGATGAGAAGATGTGACCGGAGAATTTCAGGGTTGACTGATGAAATTCACATTTACTTTTGTTAAGAGTCAAGTTAGCGTTCATGAGGGCATGGCAGACACGGTCAAGGGCGATGTCGTGCTCCCGTAGATCCGCGCCGTACACTAAGATGTCGTCACTGTAGTTGAGGGAGTTCGGTATGTGATGGATGATCAGACGAATCGCCTCCTGGAAAATCTCAGCAGCTGAGGACACGCCAAAGCTGAGCCGTTTGTAGCGGAAGAGGCCAAGGTGCGTGGCAAAGGTGGTGATGGAGCGAGAGCTGTCATCCAATTCGAGCTGGTGGTAGCCCTTGTTAAGGTCCAATTTGGAAAAGACTGTTGCCCCATTGAGTGCCGTAATCATGTCGCTCAAGTGTGGACCGGGATGCCTCTCCCTTTCGATAGCTGTGTTCGGCAGGCGCATGTCCACACAGAGACGGACTTTGTCGGGGGCCCCTTTTTTGGGCACAATGACCACCGGAGACACCCAGGGAGTGGGTCCCTCGGTGCGTTCAATGATATCGGCGTCCAAGAGGTCTTGCAGTTCTTGCGCCACGGCAGATTGCAGATGAAAAGGCACTCTTCGCGGATGTTGAGCTACGGGTTTGATTCTTTCATTGATGTGCAAGTGGACTTGCCGGCCTTTCAGTTTGCCCAGGCCCTGGAATAGTGAGGGAAATTTCAAGGCATAGTCAGAACTGTCATTCACGTTGAATAAGATGTGCACCAGTCGCAGGCGTTCAGCAGTCGGGAGACTCAGCAGACAGTCGGCGTCTGGTCCCTTGATGACGTGGATGACTGCCGGGACAGTGATGTCGCCATGCGTGAGGGTGGTGTCGAACTTGCCTAGGCAAGGGAGTGGCTTCCTTGACATCCAGGTGTACACCCGGACGGGTGCAAAGCGCAGGTGAGGCCTGGGAATCATGCGTTCGTGTTCGGCAACTGAGATGTAGTTGAGTGAAGCGCCACTGTCCA
This sequence comes from Lissotriton vulgaris, assembly GCF_964263255.1. NCBI lineage: Eukaryota > Metazoa > Chordata > Amphibia > Caudata > Salamandridae > Lissotriton > Lissotriton vulgaris. The sequence continues at coordinate 533,153 of NW_028244609.1, forward strand.
TCACGAATTTGGCCGCATGACTACCCACCATGATGTCGAGCCGTGGGTAGCGTTTAAGCTGGTCGTTGTCGGCGATGTTGACGTACTCCGTAGTGAAGGAAGATCGCCTTGATGAGGAGAATCTGGAGTCTCTCGAGGGAGAGCGACGATCCCATCTGGAGCGTCTGGAGTCGTGGCTGGAGTGAGAAGATGCAGGAGATCGAGCGGGTTCATCCTGAACGGCTCTGACGTGGTACCGTTTGGTTTCAGATCTCGAGGGCCTCTGTCGACTGGTCTGTCTGTCCTGGTCACCTCGTTTCTCTCTGTGATAATCACTGCACATGGCCTCAAAATGATTGGACCGTCCACATTTGCGGCAGCGTTGGCCCATAGCAGGGCAAGAGTCAATGTGAGGGTAGTCATACCCGCATCTGAAGCATCGCCTCGTGCGGTCAGACCGTCAATCTCTTCTCTCAGGGTCTTTTGTTCTGTGGTCCGATCGACGTCTGGGTGAGAATCTGGATCTGCGTGACCTGTCACGCGGGTTGCCACGATGTTCCTGTCTTCCATGTTGACGGTCAGAGACACAGTATGTATGTTCGCGGCTAGCGGTGGGTTTAACTTCGATGTCCGCCGCGTTCTCTTCGGCCTGGTCATAGAGCCAGGAGTTTTCTTCAATTTCAGCGAGCTCTTGCGGTTTTCTCAACAGTCGACGTCTCAGCGACTCCGAGTGACACCCCGAAATTATTCGAGACTTGATAGCCGCGTCGGGCGAGAAATTTGCAAAGTCACAGTATTGGGACTGACGTCGCAGTCGATGAATGAAAGCATTCAGTGGTTCGTCTTTGTCCTGGCGCAGTTGGTGGAACTTGTGTCGCTCATAATCAACATTCCTTTTATGTAGAAAGCGGTTGTTCAGCACGCCTTTCACTTTGTCAAAGGTATCACCTTCATCCGTTGGAATCTCTCGTTTGATCTTGCTGATCTGGCGTCCTCCTAAGTTGCGAAGGGTTATTATTTTGTCTTTGTCCGAGTCTATCTTGGACCCTTCAAGGTAGTCCTCAAGGTCTTCCAGCCATTCCTGCCACTTCAGGCCCATGCTGCTCCCTGTCGTGACGGTCAATGGTTCCAGTGCCCTCAAATGCGTTCCTCCCTTGACTTCCCTTTGCGCGGGAGGGTTAGACATCCTGACGGTGAATTGACAGTGCTTGTTTGACTTCCGTTATGGCTACTGGCGTTTGTCTCCAATTGTCTCCTACAGCTGCCAGTGCTTGTTTGTTACTTGCAGCCCAGGTGCACTTGGTGAGGTTCGCTGGGCTATCTTGTTCCGATTTGTCAGTTTGCGCTGCCAGTGCTTGCTTCTTTACTTTGCCTGACTTAAAGATGGCCGCCGCCCATTCACATAGGGTCTGTCCTTCAAGCTGCCTGACCTCAAGATGGCCGCCCCCTCTATAGCCCACGAGGTTTTCTCTCCCTTAGGCACACACACACACGGTGCTGCTGGACTCACGATTGAGCTGTGGCTGGTCTTCACTCTTCTGGCGGGGCTCGGGTGAGTTTGGTCCGCTGTGTGTGACTCGCTGGCCTCGCGCGCCGCGTATCAGGCGGCTGTACTTTATTTCTGCCGGCAGTTGCAGTGTTGGCGTCATACACTCTGCCACACGCGCTTGGGGCTCTTCTCCCGCCCTCACGGCGCTGCGGGCGTGCTGGGGCAGTGTCGGAACGAGCCTCCGACCCTCGCTAGGCACTGGCGCGCTACTCGCCTTCGCGCGACCAGCGCTGCCGGCGCTCTCACTTGGCGCCTCTTCCTGGGTTCTGCAGCGCTCACTCTCAGCGCTCCTTCATGTGGCGCTTCGGCGCTTGCCCACGTCGCTGCTTTCTTTCCTCGACCCTCTTCCGCTGTGGAGGGGAGATCAGGCCGCTCCTGGGGGGCTCGTTGTCGGCGCCGCAGGGTCTCGGCTGCAGCGGAGCTCTGTATGCTCCACGCTGCGGGACGGGGCACTCTCGGGTGGGTTTCTGCTTCATCCCACCTTCGTCGCCAGTTGTAGTGTTCCCACTACAAGGATGCACAGACACCAACTACTATATCATCAGCTCTTTATTAGTGCGTCTTTCCCATTCCCCGTCCCTACTCTAACTGCCCCTTCCTGTCCTGTCCCCACCTCTTCCCCTCTGCCCACCTAGCTCCGCCCACCCCAACTACTGGACTGTCAACACCATTACACCGACTGTCTCGCTTTGCCCTCCTGCATACCAAGGCCCGTTCTGCACCTCAAGAAGGCCTTCCATACATTGGTATCGGAGGCCCGGTGCTGCCCCCGTCTGCCCGAGAACACGATAACCCACACAGATCCATAGGCACGACCCGGCGTATTAAGAAGAAGTACGTCCCGCAGGCCTGAACGCTGCCTCGCCCCGTGAGTTGCTTCAGACCCCGGATCGCCACAACTCTCCACCGTCCCGCTCACCCACCTCGCACCTCGAGGGGGCTTCGAGCCGGATAAATCCCCGGAGAACCGCCGGCCTCGTCCCGAGTCCGCCCTCACCTGAGGCCGCGCCTGAAACACCTCGGACACTCACGACAAGGTACACTTGAACTCGGTCCGGAGTTCACATCGGATCCAGGGTCCGCAA